>NC_134510.1:29980233-30295590 GCF_027942865.1 Odontesthes bonariensis
GAACCGCAGGGAAACCATCGGCAGGATTAATGCGGGAGATTTTTATAAGAAATTACTGGCTTAATGAAGTGGATAAAAAAGCTGTCAGTGTTTTATTGCATCTAAATTGTGTGGAAGTGGTGTTTAGCTGTCTCGCCTACTCCCCACATAATGGGTCGTGACAGTAGCTGTGAGGCTTATTTAACTTAACTGGTGAATAACTTGCATGGTGAAGCTATTCACAGTTGTTTTTATATGCACTAAACCAGTGAGGGGGGGATGTTTCCTCTGCCCCTTCTCACTCATTACAATATCATCTGAACAAGAGCCAACTCAAGAAACTGTAAATTTACAGCTTTCGATTCAATCGCTGAAGATATTTGAGAAAATGAAATGTTATAAAGATCATTTTGATGGTTAATATGGACTTCTTTATTAATTGGATCCCGTTTCATCAACAAGTAATCCAGTTTATTCTGTAATTGTGCGCTTAATGGGGCTCCCGCTTTCATTTTAGATGCTGCTGATATTTGTGGTCCTGTTTCAACAGGCTGTATAATTCACCAGTTGAAGCAACTGATGCATGCTCGCCAAAAAAAAACAAACAGTTATTGTTCCTGGAGGAGAGGGAACAAGAATAGCCTACGTTGTGGTGTATAGTTTCAGCAGTCCTGCAGCACCACCTTGTGACAGTTAGCAGTTTTGCCTTCTGTTTGGTGTAAAAAATTAAAAATGAAGCAAGCAGAATCTAAACATTTCTGAATTCATAGTCATTCTCGTGGCCAGTTTCTCATTTGAGCCATTTTCATCAAGATAATTTCGAGATTATTTGGCTTCTCCAACAGCCCAACATTTTCCAATAAATACAAAAAGAAAAGCAGTATTTTAATCATTTATTTCACACAGTATTGCATCACAATACATTAAATCAATCATCCGTCACGGTTCTGTTGTGCAACAATGAAGAGGTGACTTTATTTCAGGTGGCTGATAAACTCGATGAAATCTTGGGCCCGTTTCAAGCAGGTTCAAGAAGATCCCCGTTTAACTTTGCTGAATAAAAACACACACTCCCTGTACGTTCGACTCAGGAAAGTTATCTAGACAATGTGGTAATCCTGGTTCCTGGCTCAGGCCTGTACTACCAAGCAGACTCAACATATCCAGAGTATCTTATAATTATCTGGCAAAACTAATCCTAACAATCGGGAACATGCTAAGCGGTGTCTGGTTACGACTGATTACGAGCTCAACAAGGCCTTCCCACTTTGGCCTTGTGCGTTTCTGTTAAAAGGGTTACATTGGCACCAGATGGCGAATCAAACATTAATTTGGAGCTGGACATTTCTCACAGGAAGAGCAAGAAAATATGCTAATGAAATGTGTGAAGATACAGATGCAGAGTTGCTGAAGTCTAAGGCAGCAAAAAAAAAAATAATAATAATAATAATTAGCTAAGAAAATGTATAAATCAAGAAGCTTATTAATTCTCCTGCCCGATAATTAAAGCACAATTAGATCTGACTACAATTAAGATTGGAAATCTTTTTTAAAAAAATGTTTTCTTTTTAAACATGTCGGGGGTGAATTATTTTAGCCTGCTTTTGTATGCAACCCTGTATGCTTAAAATAACCTTTACAACATCCAGGGCTAAAAAATACAGATAAAACATATGTGTGAGTTCAAATGTTAAGAAAATGAAAATGACCAGCTGAAGAAGTGACAGCTCTAAAGCATATGAAGTTGACAAGTTTAAATCAGCCTGTTATACAGAAGCGTTTCTCTCAGATGATATGACGCAAAAGCCAAAGCGCTGAGATGGCGACACACCCCCGCATCACATGAGCCACCTTCGTAACCCTGAGATAAACCCGAGGTTACCTCACAGAGCCACCAATTCTGATTCGTAGTACAGGCCCCTGGTCTCTTTATTCAACCAGACCTCTCAACTGAGTTAAACAGAGGAAAAAAAAGAAGGAAAAAAAAAAAAAAAAAAAGCATGGACATTGTCAGCGTTACTGTTATGGCAACAATAATGAAATTTGGTCTTTTCTCCAGCTTCATCTCTTTAATATTCTTAGTTAATTTCATTTTATTCTTACCTTCAATTACAATGAGCAGTGTTACGGCTGAGAACAATACAAGGTAACAACACATCGATGTATGCATGCTTGGAATGGGTACTTTTTGTTCTTGTGAACCCTTGTGATCAAACTAAATACGAAAAAAGATTAATAATTTTGTGCAGGACTGAAGCTGTATGTTGAAATGCATGCAACTTGCAACCAAATCTCCTTCATCAGTCCTGCACCTCAACCAGATTTCTCTGAAGTTGAAACCATGGCATATTCTCAATGGTTTTGATTAAATTAAATCATTTTGGCAGTGTTTGTACAATGACTATGTTCAAATTTCCAGCCAAACTCCTTTTCAGAACCAACATAAAGCCAATAAAAAGTTTGATTTTCATTGGAGCAAACACAAAAATTAGTTTAAATGATTGAGAAGAGTTTAATTATGCTAAGCTGCTGTTATCCAGATGAGGGACTGCAGACAAGGGGCCAGTCTGGGACCCAATCAAAACCTTCCATTGAAACACACACAAACTGTCATACATACAGATGCCTGCACACATACATACACACACACACACAACCAAGTAAGATGGACAGCACAATCCCTTTTCAGTCACAAACCTTTGTTTTCCCTTCACAAGTGGAACCAAAAAGCAAGTTTTGGGCAGCATCCAGGTAGGGTGAGGTGGGTGGTGGTGAGAGAAAGCTTGCACTGCAGTCAAGCTTTATCTACATAAGGCCATCTCTTAACATGTGTGGGTTAGGACTAGCAGTTCACATCCACCATCTTTTTCAGCACAGAAGTGGTCGGTTTCATCACTAGACAGGATCCTGACATCACAGTTTGTCCAGCAGAGGTCAGAAGGTGTTGTTTTTCCTCCTCACATAGAAGAGCCAGCAGCTAATTGTCACAGCCTTCGACTGCTTTTGGAAATCCAAAAGAAAGCTCCTGAACAATTTTACTGTCCAGGTAAAGTTCAACTTTCTCGACTTCCTCGCAGCTAACACAGTGCTTTACATTCACCTAAAACAGATGCCCCTGTGCTCCAGTGCTGCTCACACACTCTCTGGGCTCCAGGCCTCTCAGTGCTCTAGGTGCTGGGAGCATTAGGATTGTAACTGGTGCACTGATGAGCCCCAGCTTAGAAGTCTCTCCTCCACAGGCTCCCTGACCCTTCTCCATCCTTCCTTTCCTCTACCCTCTTTTTGCGTCTTTTTATTTTTTTTATCTTGCACCAGTGTTTAGACAGTGTTGCGCGGCGTGCCATTCAGTGCGACAGCCTTGTTGCAGGGCGAGCCCACCGCCTGAGACCCCAGTGGCCGCTGAGTGGAAACGCCCACCTCAAATACTTCGTGAATGGCCTTCCGGAAACAGTGGAAGTTGTAGTCTATCAATCCTGAGGAGAAAAAAAACAAAATACACACTTTAGGTATTCAACAGGTTTAAGAAAAGAAAAGCTAGTGAAAAAAAAATGAAAAAGTTTAAGTTTCTCTTCACATCCCTGTATTCTACAGCTTGTGTTTTTCACGTACCAAAAAAAAATAAAAAATAAAACAACTTCTACATGATGTAAGACAAATATCAGGAACAAGACATAAAAACCACTTGCAGGGTTCAACCTCGACTTTGCCCTTATATTTATAAAAATCTTCTCAAAATAATCATCTCTTGTTTGAAAACAATGGAGCAAGCTGAACCATGGGTTTCAAAGATAAAAGTATGATGCATAATTGTATGCATATGTTGCATCACGTGTGAAATCTACAGTCACCTGAATAAGAACTAAAGAGCACAAACATCCGAGTATAAACATTGACTTTAGTGTACTGTACCTTTATACACTGACACGTCTGTAGCTAAATATACTACTGAGATACATATGGAAGTGTAGAACCCATCATTTTCCACCTTTTAACAAATCCTATAATTTCATGAAAGAGTAATACCACAATCACTGAATTTTCCCCTTATTGCACTGCAGCACATTGAAACTGGGGAAGTATGATGTTGGCTTTTGACAGCATCTCACTCCATTCTTCTTTAACCCACTTGGATGACTGTTCTTAAAAAAGGCAACTTGTGAAAATATCCAGAACCAGGGCAAACACAATCTTTAACGCGTGCAGGTGAAGCGCTTACCTTTGCGCTCGAAGCTCTCCTCTCGCAGGATGCAGACGAGGGCCAGGAACTTGGTGACCTCTTTGAGGTACAGCACAGTGGTGTTGTTGAGCTTGATGATGGCCATCGACTCCTTGTCGTAGGCGCTGCCGCTGCCATCCTCCCTCAGACTAGTGCAGCACAAAAACAGAGTAATGTTTAGGACGGGTGGGGAGTACGGGAAATAAAATGCAGCTCATCTGTGAGGTCATTAATTATTCAACTGTTGCTTCACTGAAAGTATCCTCAGACACACATGGATGAACTCCACCGCATATCTTAAACCATAAAGAAATTATTGAAGGTTTAACCAAACCTGTAGTTAAAATATATAATGCAAATTTAAACTGAAAATGAATTGAAACCTCTGATACGCAGTTCTGACCATGTTTTTTGCTGAGCAAACACACCTCCAAGAAAACCAAAACGCACTCACCCATATATGCACGAGACGTCAATAACCACATCGATCATATCGCAGCACAGTTCATAGGACTGCATGTCCACAGGTGAGCTGTCTGTGGCGATGTAGATCTTACTGACCACATCAAACAGAAAGGCCTTCTCGATCCCTGAATTCTGTCAGTGACGACAAGAGAAACAAATGGGGAAGAAAACAAAGAAATTAGAATATGATTAAGAAACCGGGCTAATTAGCACATGGGTACAGACAGCATTACTGAGATGATTTTTGCAACTGCTGCAGCTATATTTATAAGTTACAGATAACATACACACAGCTCTCATTTTCCTTGCATGAATACAAAAGCTGCAACTCACAAAAATAACCGAGTCAGTGGGACGTGGTGCCATCAAAGGATGAGGGGGACAACAACACAGCAGCATGCTGCAGACACTCGGCCAAACAATGCTTTGTTCAAAGTCGTTACAGAACAATTTCCTTTAAAGGTACATTAAGGCACTCTTCAGCCCTCAGCTCTTCATTTCACTAATTACTTTGTACATATATTTTATTTTATTTTATTATATTACATATTTTTTTGTACCAATCAGACCAGAACAAATTCCTTGTAATGTGAAAATTACTTGGCAATAAAATCTTTTCTGATTCTAAAGTATTACATGCTTATTTGTTGTTTTCTTCACCCTCTCATTGCTGAACCAGCAGGAAAATGCTTTCAATTCATTGCCCAAGTAAAATGTATTGTTAACTTGGCGATTTGTTCTTATTTAGCTTTTATTCTAAATTTCTATCTAATAAAATGTGACATACTTTAAACCACGAAAGCCCAAATTCGTTAAGTTTTTTTTTTAGTTTTTTTTTTAAATCTCTTTCCATTAGCCAAGAACAGGCTGCTGTGACATGATGCACAAATCATGATACCTTCTCAATCCTGATACAGGATCAAGTGAAAAATACTACATTACAGGGCATCATGTTACACGAAAATGCTCCATAGAAACCCTCCCAGCACATCGGATCCCTGCCTTCCCCACAACGCATCCATAAACTACACTGGTAAGAGGAGCGCCAACAGATCACACAGACAACTTGACCCGAGTCTTGTAAGTAATTCCAGACGAGTCGAACAACAAGAGTTAAAAAAAAAAAAAAAAAAAAAAAAAAATCAGGGCTTCAGCGCCTTATTTCTGAACTGTAACATCTAGAACTAAGACTCCATGACACCACAGAAAAAGTTCACAGGCCAGTCCGAGCTGCGACTCCTAAAAACAGGAGGACAAGCTTTGCACAGGTGCAAATTTTTTTTAGGAAAAGGAATGTGCAGGATGTGCACCGAAGAGCCAGATCTGGCTCTTCGGTGCACATCCTGCTAAAACAATTGCCATCTATGCAAGATGCAACACAAACCAGAGCCTGGCAGTGTTTATAAAACTAAAGGTTGCATTTAACTCAAAAGTGTCTCTAAAGTTGAAAAACCTGCAGACTGCAAACATGGCAACTCCAGCAGAAAGGGTGAACAACTAAATGATAAATCTCATGTTTAAGAAGGTGATGATCATATCATTCTCTTCCTGTCGTCTTTTGGATGTAATTAGGAACTGATCAAATGCATTTCAAAGCAGGTGCAACTTACAACTCTTCTGTGAAATGATTGGCTTTATAAAAAACAAGCAGCAGGACACAAATATGTCCTGAAAGAGCTTTAAAGGGACAGTTCGGGGTTGTGTGACGCACTTATGAGTAGTTGGTACCTTACCTGCAGTGCACAGCGGTCAGAGCACCGTCTCAATTCTCAAAACATGACAGCTCAGCTGAACACTACATTGTGGTTACACAGCGTCACACTGTTGTTTACTTTGTCACCATTTTCTCAACCAAACACCGTCCATGTTGCTCCACGTCACAGCGTTTCCTGCTGCTGATCAGTTGTGACTTACAGTTCTGCTGGTTTAATCCCCCCCCCCCCAAAAAAAAAATTAAATAAATAAATAAAAATGTAAACAAATAAATGAATTTAAATATATATATAAATAAATAAATAAATATTTAAAAAACAAAAAAAAAAAAAAAAAAAAAAAAAAAAAAAAAAAAAAAAAAAAAAAATCAGGGATTACGAAATCTATATGGTGACCTGGATGTCGCTTTATTGGCACAACCTGTTAAAGCACAAACACATAGCCTGTTATAAATATCCAACAAGTCTGATACAACCTCTGGTGGACTGATCAGCGGCGGCAGCATAGGCTGAGCAGCTGTAGTGCACGTAGTAACACGGAGCATCACGGATCACGGACGGTGTTCAATTGAGAAAATAGTGACGGAGGAAACAATGGTCTGAGGCAAAAGTGAAGCACTGTAAACAACAACAACAACAACGTTTGCTGAGCTGCTTTGAAAGTTTTTTTTCAGGTTTCAGTCATTCTAGAAGATGAAAGTCCGCTCTCATTTTGTTCCTGATCTCAGTAGCTGTTAAAAGACTCCACCATGGGGATTTCCTCCAGACATACAGCCTTCTGACCGCTGCAGGTAAGGCATCAACTACTCATGAGCACAGAACACAACCACCACTTCAAAAACCCAGAACTGTCCCTTTAAAGGCATTGTCTGGAGGAAGTGCTCACCGTATCACCCCCTCGGGGCAGGCGGTGACTCACATCAGGAAGGCTGTCGCACACAAAACCACACTGTGAATGACAAAAACCCAGAGGAGAGTTGGACGATGTCTACTTACAGAAATGAAGATATTTAGGAGGTTCTCCAAGGTGGGGAGCTGTGGGATGAGCTTCTGCACCACTTTGCTGAAGGCCTCAAAGATGGAGTGGTCATAAATACTTGTCAAGTAAAAGCTGAATGAGACGGACAAAAAAAAAAAAAAAAGGAAGTGAATAAGCAAATACTTATAAGATGCACTTCCTTAAAATGCCTATGAAACCAGGTAAAAATACAGACAGTCACGAGATCTCATGTCTAACAGATGCAGGAACGAAAAAGTCTCAATGAAAGCATTTTAAACAATTTACTCGGCACAAACACTGTATCCGTCTGACTGCTGCAAAACTGGCCGCACAGGGCTCGTGAACTTAAGAGCTTAGTGTCTGAAGAAGCAGTGGTTTGAGCTAAATGGAGGTGTCTGCATACACTTGGCAGACAGTCAATTTTACAGCACAAGTTCTCCAGGCTCCAATATATATCCAGGATAGCTCTAGCTGTCTAAATGTAATAAACAACAATCTCACCCAACATAAAAACTCTGCTGCGTGTGCCAAAACGGCCTTGATGTTATTGGCAAAGCTGCTGCAGAGCCGGCCGGGCTCAGCCTGTTTAATGTGCTACACAACACAACACTTGTTGCCCTTTTCTTTTTTCTTATTAGTATCAAATCAAGCAGTTTCGTGATCTTGTAATTGCTTGATTAATTTTAATAAAGACAAGGTCTGAAACAAAACCCCAAAAGATTTTTTTTTTTTTTTCCCAAGGACAGAAATGATCAAACTATGGCTTGAAACAAGAGATAATCAGTTTACAGTGTATAATGGCAAAAGCCATGGTACTGTAGAAGCCTTTACTCGGTCTTTATGACCAACTCAATTTTATTCAAGTATTTTCTCTCTTAAAAAAAAAAAAAAACACACGATTTGAACTTCGTACAATAAGATCAAGGAACACAAACCCAACAGTAGATGTTGACTTTAACTTTCCAAATTATATAGAAACTGAAGGCCTTTTCACATATGCCTTTGAAGCCGGACTATCATGTGTGAAAGTACAAAGGTGGAATGGAGGGGGTGGAAGATGATCCGCCTCTGAGCTGGTAAGAGAGGTAGTAACAGAAGTTAAACGGGCTTTGTGAGTAAGCCACTCTAACCATTGATGCCGACGTCACAGCTGATTCTGCAATTCAGCTTAATGAGTCGAAGCACACACTGATGCGGGGCTGAGTCTGGCATGTGACGTCTCTTTTTTTTTTGGCCAATAAGCCACAACAGACATTTGAAAAAAAGTCTGCAGTTTGGATGCTCAGTCCCAGCAGCTCTGGTGTCTGACGCACGGGTCGCTGCGTCTTCAGAGAGTAATCTCACAGGACCATGAGAGTATGCAGGACATGCAGCAGAGAGAAAGACTACTGCATAACTTATATGTGCAGGAACCGCAGCAACTTTCAGAATTTGCAGTTATTGATGCGTCTTAAAGTCATTACAGGACAATTTCTCAGCTTCTAATTCTGACAACAGACGTTTGGGATTTTAACTGTTTGTGAAGCCAGCAGAGTTTTCACTTTCAAACTTAAAACTGTAGTTGGCTGACATGTTAACACCTCTGTCATGTGATAGCACAACACTGGGGAGGGAAAAAAAACAGTTTAAGTTACAAATAAGCAGCCCACATCCTGGTGACGGCTTCTTCTGCATTAAGTTTGCTCCGAGGTACGGATTAATGAGGCAGGTAGAGCAGGTTTGAGTCTTTGAAAAGAGACGTTTAATGTATCTGTATCAATCAATTTCCACCGACTTAACAGTAAAATACCCATTTTAAAAGTTCAACAGTTCCATAAACAATCTGTCAGCTGATTAGCCATGGACGAGCAGCACAACTGTTAGAAAAATAACTAACTGTGGAGCAAGTTACTGTAAGCAAGATTTAAGCCTTGACTTTTTTTTTTCTTTTATGCCACTTAGAAGTACACTTAAGAGTAACTTCACAGTATCACAAATTGCCAACAAAGAAAAAGCATTCAGTGACACCTATTATTCAGATTTATGGACAATTTTGTAAGTTTATACAACAGAAAGAGGCAACTATAAAGGGTGGAGAGAAACAATGACACAATCCCTGTTCTTACTTGTAACGGTTACTGTAACAGCTTCATAGGCTGGTTGTATTTGTCGATATAAACCAGTGTCTTCATCTGATTAAAACCAATTAATTCTACAGTTTGAGAAAGATTTTTCCACAAAGAACAGAGGGCCTGCTATTCATCATCTTGAACTGGAATAAACCCCAATGCCAACTTGGGATTTTCCAGAATTTTTTTTTTTTAGGGTTAGGGTTAGCTGCTCATGTGTGTGTGTGCAACTGTCCCCCGAAAACAGAAAAGTGTTGTTAGTTCCCCTCATTATAAGATAAGAAAATCATAAAATCGCACTGTTTTTGTTACCCGTGGCTTTTTTTTTAGGCTTTCCCAACTTGAATTTAAGACATTTTGAGAAATGAAGGCCTTTTTTTTGGATAAAAACTTGTTCAATCAGACAGTTTACACGTCCATTTACCTGTCACAAGCAAGAATAAAATTTGCCTGCCTGGCTCAGTAAAGCATTTGAAAAGGTTGATGGAAATGGCAAAAATTCTGCAAACCACAAGATCATAAATTTTCTTAATGCTGCCCTGATGATACGTTTGACACTTTTTAAGCAACAAATCGTACGGGCAGAAACCGTCACCCTTGTGAGCGAGAAAGTGGACGAGAAGCGGCTCCGTCACAGATGAGCTCATTTGTAAGAACAGACCACACAGACTGAATGTTGCTCGTCAGTATTGTGCTTATATCACCGCACACCGTTAGCTTGTTGTGAGCTATAGTCAACTCTCAACCGTGTGAATGAGAAGGCTTTGTGGACACACTACCCACAACTGTACATTTATTTTTCCTTTGTTGCGTTCCTTCTATTAAAAATACAACCAGAAAAAAGGGCCTCTGAAAGATATTCAACCAGAACACAAAAATAACCAGGATACCTGCACATATATGAACACCCTCAGTGCCTGCACACGTTTAAGTAGAATTTTTCTGAACAGAAGTTAAACTAAACGTACCTCAGATGCAGCTTCTCTAAACTCGCGTCTGCCAGATCATCATTGGCTCTCTGGTGGATGTCTCTTTGCGTTTCGATCTTGTGATCGTCTGACAAGCCGTCCACTTTGTGGATAAACACCTCAAAGTTGATCTCCGGATTGACCCTGTAGGCCCGCGACACAGTGAGATGGAGCCTCCCCAGAGCCTCCACGTAATCATCCTACAACAGATAAGAGCACGCAAACAAAACGCCAATCACCAAACAAGACAGAAGAAAAGGTCAAAAAGTCTCAATTTAAGATAAGTCATACCCTTTGGGACTGCATTCATTAAACAGTGGACATTCAAAAATAAAAATCTGGTCATGCCGTTAGTCGTAGACGTTCGAAAAGTACACAAGCAGGACTGAAAACCATGCGAGCTGCCTGCGTGTTACAGTGCCAACACTGTTGCTTTGGGACAGACGAAGGGTGCACAGTCTCATTAGCTGTACACCAGGTATGAGGAAATCAGCTTCTGCATTGTCTTACTAAAACAACAACAGGAGAACCACTCAGCTCTGTGACCTACAGCTGAAACAAATTCAATCTGATGCACCTCGAGTACAAATAAAGCCTGCAATCTCATCTGCTGGGGCTTCTATTGTACCCGAGATAACTTCTTGAGAGCACTCAGGGTGATGTTGATAGCGCTCGCATAAAAGCCACAGCATGTAATTTATCCAAACTCCTCTGAGTGTTCATCTCAAAGTTCACTGGAGGGTTAAAATGAGTTTCTGCCGTCCATTAGCCGTGAGCACTACAAAAGTTTGTTTCCTTTATGCGTGCGCCTTTTCACCGTCATGAAACGGCACGCATGCCACACAGTGACTCAGATTGTTGTCTGATTTGTACTTCATCAAATAAAATGTCCATTTGTAAGCCCAGAGGGAAAAAGGAAAGTAAAACGCAGCGCATTTAGTCAGCACATTTGGAGGCCAACCTTTCTTTGCAGAAGTTTAATAAAAAAAAATAAAAAAAAAAAAAAACAGAAAGAAAGAAAGAAAACTGCTGCTGTGAAAGAATAACTTCCTGCGTGTAAGGCCATGTGAGATTAAGATGAACAGTTTCTGTTCTTCACCTGAGCGTCAATGACAAATATAAGAGCCCCGGTTCCTCTGAAGATCATCTCGTAGTCAAAGGTGGGGTCGAAGAAGTCAACCTGGCCGGGGAAGTCCCAAATCTGGAAGTTGACAAAAGAGCTGCTGGAGATGTCGTCCTTGTAGATCTTGTTGGTGCTCTCCAGAAACAAGGTCTCGTTGGGGGACATTTTGTGGAACACCACCTGAAATCAGAATGTTGCTCATGATTCAGACTTGTTGACTAATTATGTGCAGGGAAAAAAAAGAACTAATATTTCAGTTATTAAGCAGCTTGCAACGTAAAGAAGGATAAAATATATGGGAAAGACAAAAGTGTACAAACTAACTTCAAAGCTTCCGAACCAAAATCAAACTCGGACACTGCACTTACACAACCTTGTGCTCCTGATCAACATTTCAGTACTGCACCCCACTGGTCTGTGATCTGAAGCCAATTCACCAAGTAAGGCTACGTTTAATCAGATGCGTTGGTTTAGTTTGTTTCCAGAATTTACCCCTTTCTGCTACACACATATTTAATTTGGCATCTACGCTCAGAGAGCTCTTTAAGGGATTAGAGACCCCATTCCACAGCTTAGACCGAGAGAAAGTGTATAAAAACTATTTCATTTCAGTCTCCTCTCCAACGATAAATCATTTAAGGATAAGAGTAAGTGAGTAAATTTCGCTTTTTTTTTTAAAAATATATTCTTTTACAAGCTGTTCAGCAGAGACGGCCCCCTTTTCCTGTAAAATCATGCCAAATTAGAAACATGTATCAACTCACCGAGACCAGATGCAACATATGCTTGTGTATCCCTGTCAGATCAGGAGTGACGGTGCATATTTCTCCCCCGAGTTTTATCATTCTTTTCTGCAGGACACCTTAAGCCTTACATAAGCATAACCTCATACATTGAGCGCACTCTCACACACATGTAGCAACCCATTGCATTTGGTCGCCTTACAACATGTTAAATCTTGCATAATGTAAATGATTAAAAGAATGAAAGAATGTCACAGCAGTGCTGTGTTTTGGCTTTATGATTCCAGCACAAAGACATCATCTGGACATCACATGTTGAACAGGAGGGAAAAGGGCAAAACCCTGCAGACTCACCCTTCTGATGCAACACATCACTTCACTCAGCATTTTTCATCCGCATGCTTTAAAACAGGGATAGTAAGGCCACGGCCGTCGGTTGGACTACAGTCACGTGTTATTCGAAGCCTAACGATGCCCTTAGATGCAGAAAATAAGCAGCAGTGGAAGGCTGAGGAGAGTTTGCTCCACCACTTCCATTTTGAAACATTCTGCGTGCCACAAAGATCACAGGCCGATGAACCAGCAAAGAGCCAAATCACATGTTTCTCAACCCAAACTGAAGACTTTCAGAGGAACATTAATCTTAGACTTGAGGGTGTGTGGATTACGGCCAAGTGTGTCTGAACACTTCAGTACAGAAAAGTGCCTCTCTCTCTTCTGTTTGCCCTTCGCATGTCAGGGTATGTACAGCTTATTCTGCTTCCCCCTTGAATTATGACATAAATAATAAAATATCAAAGAGGACACAACAGCATCTATAATTTAACCACAGTGTCGGCCTTAAATAGTCCCATTTTGAGACCTTGGTCACACAAACATAGATCGTTTGTGGGCTGCAAGATTTCACAACATGTCAAAAGGATTTGGCAGTTTGATGAATTGCTACGATTTCACGATATATCCAGCTAACGCGATCAGATTTTCTTGCCATTGTAAAGCCCATCTCCACTAAAACTGAGGTGGAAGGCGTTGCAATAAACACCACAGATGGAATGAGTTGGACTCCTGTTTAATCTACTGAGTAAATCACAAGACCAGCAGAACTGAAGGAGGAGGAACTTGGAGGTGACAGGGTGCATGTACATACTGCACAGGGGCCCAGCGAATTTTCTTTCCCCCCTGAGCCCCCCTCCTGACTAGTTAATCCAGCCTAAGATTATAAACAAAGGAAAGGAGGGTGTTAGTCAAACTGTAAAAGTGTTGCACTGATTTAAGACGAAAACTAAATTAAAGGTGTGGCCAGTTTTTGCCGTCATGTGAAAGATCTCTGAACAGACCTGCTGTGCCTCACAGTTTGCGTGGGACGAAAACATGTGTCATATTGGACAAGTTGTTAATCAAACAGTCACATGCTACATGTCTACACATCAATACAGATGCACCGAGCGTCTCTATCCATCTGGTTAATAATCAACAGCTGCGGTTGACGTTAGCTAGCATCAGGAGCTAAGTGGCTGTCAGGTCTTTCCTTGCTTTCCTTCCACTCTCATTTAGCTAGACGTGTTTTCCGATGATTGATAGCAATCATCACTTGCACTCGTGCTAAACTGACTCGCTAGCTGTTTTGGCTAACGTCCCGTTTACTCGCGTGAGGCAGAGGAAAGGCTAACACTTTTAAATACATGCCCACCTTCTGTATCGATGACTTGCCACTTCGTCTCAAGCCCATGAGCAGGATTCTCGGTTTGCTGTCGGATGGCGCCGGGCTGTCATCGATGTCGGCCTCCTCCTCACCGTAGCCGAAATCTTTGGGGAAGGAGTCCGCCACCCCGTAGCTGTCAGCCAGCTGTTCCACCTCGTACTGAATCGACATTTTGACCTAACGACGGTCGCTTCCCCGATTTACCCCCTTTAGCTGGTTGCTCACCACACCCGGATTTGTGCTGGATGATGGATACAAACCACAACTACCGTCTCGCTGTAAAAGTAGTTTGTCAATAATGCCCGAGCTACTTAGAAACACAGAACGTGATCCCACACATTTCCTAAGGATTTCCTCTCCCTTGAAAAAAAAAACTTGCCCTTTAGTCCCACCCCTTCCTTTTGATTGGCTGTCCGGATTACCACACATGAACCGATTGGCTGAACTGCCTGTCTCTCAATTGAGGTTTGACGCTATCACCTGACTAGTACTCTGACTTGTTTTGTGGCCCAAACAGTCGAGTGGGAAGGACATTAACAGTTTTTACAGCAGTTTAAACGCCTTTTAAGTTTGTAACACGGGATGATATTTTGTTTGCTGTAAAAAATAGATAATTTTGTGAAGGTTTTTTAACACGAATAAAACAGAAAGTGAGCAGTTATATCACACGATGTTACCAGCAGATGGAGACACTGCTGTAAAAGTTGAGACTTTCAAGGTCGTTCTAGAATGTTAGAACTAAAGGTGTTGATTATTAGAACTCCGATTGATAATGACAATTAGGATGATATCTTCTAAATATACGGTTTCTAAATAGTGTGTGCTAAAATAAAACTTACTAACAATCGTAATGAAACGTTGAAAATAAGAAGAGGGTGATATATGAGACTTTTTCACCCTGGTGGACAATATATAGTTTTTATTTGCAACTTGAAAGTTTTTTTAAAAAAGCCTGACTTAAATTGAAATTCTGGAGCTTCGAGCCAATGATTTATGATCTTTTATGATCTACATTTCTTATACCGAAATGTCTTCGTCATACCCAACAGTTGAAAGAGCATTTAAACGGCGGATTCACGGATTTTTACGTGGAGCACCTGAAGGCATCGTTGCGTCAACTTTGGCGTTAAAACGAAAGTTAACTTTTCCGACCCGGCAGTTTGTCTGCTTTTGACAAATTAGGAGTTCAAACATCGAGTCATACAAAACTTATAATAGCTTTTTTAGTCCGTTTAACAGCCGATATCACCATGGCACATTATAGAGTAAGTGTGTTTGTTTACGCTTCACGTTTCCTAATGTTGTTGACAAACTTTACAGCTAAGCTAATAATTAGCAAGCCGGGAGGCTTTAAGGAGTTTATCGTGCGTTAAACTGAACCTGAAAGCTAACATTTTTAGTTTTAATGGGGACAGAGTGCTGAAAAAATACGGTAATGTTGATTAAAAACTACCGCTTATACTGCTTTACTGAATACTCTTTTGGGTACATGTTGTGTATTAACTGAAGATTTATATGGGAATTTATATACGTATAAGAACAAAAGAAAAAAAATACATGATTGCTCATGATTGGTTATGAAATTGCTGTTTTCTTCCTACAGGCTTCAGACTCCAAGAGGGAACAGTATCGAAGATATTTAGAAAAAGCTGGTGTTGTTGACAGTCTCACCAGTGGTATGTTTTTTGTTTTTATTGTTGTTTTCTTACATAAAGTTTACAGATGAAACAGCTAAAACATGGATCCTTCTAACGTAATTTACAATGTTTCCCCATTTTAAACCTATGGACTCCATGCCCTGTATGTTATTGATGTTTTCCTGCTCTGACACACCTTATTCAAATACACTGATGATGGGCTGACACTGATTTGATTCAGGTGTGAAACATTGAACTAATGAAACCAGGGTGACTACAGTGGAGCAACATATATTTTAACAATACTCAACTTAACAGTGGTGATGAAATACAGCTCGAGCAAAGCTGTTTAATAAACGCTGTCTAAAACTGGTCATATTATCATTTGATGTAAGAAGTAACAAATTAGAGGATAAGTAAGCAAGACCAAGATCCACGTATTTGTTGCCAGACATCAGTTTTAAGTGGCAGGTTTGGTCTGTAACGGTGCTCAGCTCTGTCTCTAGTCGTCTCAGTTTGTATACAGTTTAACCCCTTTCTTTCCTTTTTGTTTTCAGTTTTTGTGTCTCTTTACGAACAACCAGAGAAGCCCACCAATGCTCTCGAGTATCCTTCTGAACACACGCCCCTGATCTTTTTATTTATTGATCTGTTTTGCTGCAATAATTATCAGTTGTTTTCATTAGTAGTGAGTTGAAGCTCATGCCATCACCCGTCCCTCTGTAAACAAACACAATAAGAACGAGAAATGCTTCAAATTCACCCGGCGTGGCATCCTTAACCGCGCTCCTCCTAGATTCATCAAGCAGCACCTCGGTGCCGTCGGTCAGACTTCATCTGAAACCGAGGCTCTGCAGCAGGAGGTGATCGACCTGAGGCAGAGGTGTGCCTGTCTGGTGGAGGAAAACGAAGACCTCAAATCAAGGGTAAGCTGTTTGTTTGACTGACAGCAGTCCATGTCCTTATTTTAGAGAACATGCTGTTAATTTAGCCCATGGAGTGTTGGAGCTTGACATTGGCCTCTGTTTTTACCAACACGGCCCACAGGGGGGCGCTCTCTCCTTAGGTGCTTAGAATTCATGCTTTCTACGTTAAATCTGCTGGTGACAGTATTTCCTGAAGATGAAAAAAGAGGATATCTGAATGAGTTTATTTTCATATTAATGAGTTAAATGCACAACAACACTTGATTATTCTTATTTTCTTGCAAGCAGAAAGACACACCAGCTGGTTGCCGTCATTGGTGACTATTAAACTGGTGAATTAGACTTCTGTGGAACCTGAGATATGTGCAGGAAAGGTTTAATATCAGTTTAATTTGAAAGTTCAAAAGGTTTGGAGGGAAGAGAAATGCTTTTAACTCTCAGGTTGTTATGAACATGGATGTATATGGTATGAATGTGTTTAAACCTTTGCCTGTATGGAATTGCACGGCTGTGATGTCCGTCTTTAACTGTGATGCCTTTTTTTAATCTGACAATCCTGAAGAGATCTTTAGAAAACTCACATTTCTATTCTTTCTTTTCCTTTTCTCCAGCTGCAGCATTATGAACCTGTTTCAGAAGATGGAGGCGCAGCTAACTAGAGCCCAACAGCACTTTGGTCAAATAAATGTGTGATTTGTTTATACTGCCGACACTTTGAATTCAAAGACAGGACGACACCGTGAAGTAAAAGCCTATATTTTTATGCGGCTGTGCTGTTTTCTTTTGTACATCTTAGTTACTTCTTTGTTTCTTACAATCTAACTTATTGATTACATGTTTCTGTATATATATATTTTTTTTTTCCTGTTGATTCAATTTCTACTAAACTAAGTTGGTTCTCAAGAGAGGAAACAGTTTTTTTTTTTTTTTAACAGTTTTGTGTACCAAAAGAACCATTATATGATGACACTGCTGATCTTCTGTTTGTGCTCTAGATGTAAACACCTACTCTACTCAGAGTGTATGTGCATAACAAAGGTTTGTTTTCTCCAATCCAGTGTGAGTGTGCTGTTGTACAAAGCTCAAAAATATGTCACAAGTAAAATAAAGCAGTCTTGTCATTACGAGTCAGTTACAGCTGTTTGCAGTCAATGTCAACAACCTCCTTCAGACAGCAACCAGTCAAAACTCAAAACACTCAAACAGGAAATCTTAAGTATGGTTGTTTTCGAGGGCAGCAGGGCTGTCTTAGCTGTTCACTGAAATGTTCAGTGTTAATTTGTTTGTACGTACAACGTTCCTTTAGTGCAAAACACATCGAGATGACATGAAGCAGGACACAAGTAATCTGTTGGTATCTGTCATTGTTTGCTCCTCTCTGAGGTATAAATATGAATGTTTAAGCGGCACATAACAAGAGGTAAACCTGCACTCAGAAAACCAGTTCTTAAAGTAGCCAAAACACCACTTGTGACAATTCCCGCGTATTTTTTAAAATATCAAGACGTACGCAGCAGCTGTCGGCATAAGTTATAACTCTGCTAACCTTTTTACTATTTAATAGAAATGGAATAATCAATAGTAGAAATTAATGGCTTATTTAACACGTTTAAAATGTCACTATATTTACATCATTTGTCTAAAACTTGCAGCGTAGAAAAGGTCAAACGGGGAAAGTTTAGATCTGCAGGTCCGGGGCTCGTCTGCTGCTTGCGTTACTCGCTATCGATGCTTTGCAGTTGGAGGATGGTGGTCTCGACTTGGGGCTGGAGTCATCTGGTGAATCTGAGGTGGAGGGTCGGCCTTGGTGTTGTGCAATTGATTTTGACTGCGTTTTACTGCAGGGAGGTCCGCTGCTGGCCTTTGTGCCCTCGTATGAATCTGTGTCAGAGCTGTTATCCTCCAGCACTGTGGAGCATTTAAAGAGGCCATGAGCCTGCCAGGGTTTCTTTGACATGGTTACCGGCAGTGTGGGAAGGCAAGAATCGTGAGCTGCTTTCTGTGGGCATTTTGGAGGTTCTGGGCTCCCTCTTTGGCTGCTGTCCTCCTCCTCGCAGCGGCGGGGGAGATGAAGGAACTCCTCTGACTTGTGCTTCGGGGAGCCGCTGCACGGTGAGCAGGGCTCGTTGGAGGTTGAGGTGTAGTTGCACTCTGCGGGGCTTTGACCTGAACATTTGGAGTCATTCATGTATTGTTGAGTGGCCAGCTGGCTCTGAAGAGGTAGAAAAGTTGACGGCGTCATCGTGTTTGGGTACATGTTTGGACCCTGCAGCCCTTCAATCAGGAGGTTGAAGTTACTTGGCGCAGAGACCATTGTTGCCTTTCGGGATGCACCGGTGCATATTTGAACAACAGATTCTTTTTTGTATTTGTTGGCTTGGAAATCGTCAACTTCGTCCGTTTCATCTCGCATGTGAGCATAGGCTTCCAAGATGGTCGTTTTAATCTTTTTGTAGCCCAGATGCATGATCTCCAGAAGGCTTAGGAAGAGGGAGAGGGCAGCTATGCTTTGCATGAACACCATGAAGACACTCTTTTCAGTTGGCCTGGAAACATAACAGTCGACAGCGTTGGGACAGGGATCCCGCTCGCACTTGAAGAGTGGGCAGAGGTGGAAACCATAAAGGAGGTACTGGCCCGCCATAAAGGTCACTTCAACAACTGAGCGGATGATGATGTGAGCCACATAAGTACGCAGCAGAGAGCCCCTCAGAGGAGCTTTGTTAAGCTTTCCGTGATCGAGCTGCTTCATCTCCCGCTCTATCCTCTTCCTGGCCACTGCCAGCTCCACATCCAACAACTCCAGCTCCCTCCACAGCAGAGCTTTCTTCTTCTGCCGTGCCTTTTCCAGCGCCCGCAGCCTGTAGAGAGCGTGGCCCATGTACACAAGCGAAGGCGAGGAGACGAAGATCACCTGCAGCACCCAGTAGCGGATGAGGGAGATTGGGAAAGCTAGGTCGTAGCACACGTTCCTGCATCCAGGCTGGTCGGTGTTGCAAATGAAGTCGACCTGCTCATCATTCCACACATCCTCTGCTGCCACCCCGAGCACCAGCATGCGGAAGATGAACAGGATGGTGAGCCAGATTTTGCCCACCGTAGTGGAATGGATATGTACCTCCTCCAAAATCCCTCCAAGGAAGTTCCAGTCTCCCATCTTCACTCTGCCATTATGACTGACAGGAAGTCAATAACAGATTAATGAGCACACCACCAAAATCAGTTAAACAGATGATAAAAATGTTATCAACATAAACAGAGACTAAATCAAATCAAATCAAATTTATTTGTATAGCACATTTCATGTACAAACAATTCAAAGTGCTTTACATTAAATAAATGAATTGCAGCAGGGAGTGGAAGAAGCATTAAAAATACATAAAAGAGTATAAAGAGAAACAAAAAAAATAATTTAAATGAATTTAAAAACAAGCAACAGTCTAGATAAGTTAAAAGATATTTCATGCATAGACACATGAGAAAAGAAATGTCTTTAACCTGGATTTAAAAATGTCTACATTTGGTGAAAGTTTAATCTCCACTGGCAGTTTGTTCCACTTGTTTGCAGCATAACAGCTAAATGCTGCTTCTCCATGTTTAGTCTGGACTCTGGACTGGACCAGCTGACCTGAGTCCTTGGATCTAAGAGCTCTGCTGGCTTTATATTCTCTGAACATATCACAGATGTATTTTGGGCCTAAACCGTTCTGGGATTTGTAAACCATCAGCAGGCTTTTACAGAAATCTTTCCTGGTCATTTATCTTTTTTTCCTGATAAATTCAATCCCCTAAGAAGTTCCATTTCATGTGGCAGGCCAGTCCCGTGTTGTGTGCTCCATTTACCTTGCAGCAGCAGCATGGATGGACTGCCGGTGGTGACTTGAATCCCCCCGGGTCATGCAGCCCTGACACGATCGCAAAAAGTTTCAGAAAATGCTGATGCTCTCCACAGGTCCCTGCACATCACCTAAACTTCTGTTACCTTCCTCTGCCGCAGCGTCGTCAGAAATATACATCTGAGCTGCTGAGGGAAAGCTGCCAACACTGCTGGGAGAGAACGTCAATACCAGCAGCTTCACTGATGCATTTAGATCATGGCTTCACCATGGTGGGCTGTAACTGGTTATGGCACCAGAGCACGAGGCTGCTCAGTCTTAAATACTGGTTAGTGTGATTCATATTAATAAAAACTCAGCCCAAATGCCTAAAATGTGCCACTCAAAACAAAGATTTTAACTTTTGACTAACAGATGTCACAATGAAACTAGATTGTGTGTGAAATATGCTAATTAGATCAATATCAGCTGATCACGATAGATTTTCAGAAGAGAAATCTATACGTTGGATGAAGTCAAGTTCAAAAGTTATTTTAATTATTTTTTCTTTAAGCACTGAAGTCAAACATCAGAGGAGGAGGTTTTGAATCTTTTTACCGCTCAATAAATCAGAAAATCCAGATTTAACCGTGTTTTCAGAGATAAAATGATCTACTGATCGGGCTGTGAATGAACAAATATAACTTAAAAAAGCTTCAGAGCATCGAAAGGAATACAACTGTCCTGTTTTAGGTATGGTGTGTCTGGAGGTGGGCCTTTTTTAGTGGTCAGTTCCCTCAGCTTTTTGTTCACAGCCTGATTTATTTTTCCGCTGATTCACAAATTATTCCTCAAAGTATACATTATTCATAAATACAACTTGTATTTCAACTTGACAATTCAGCCTAAGTCATTACATCACTGACTTTTGTTCAAAGCTATTCTGTAGGTCTACGGTTTAAGGAGGAATCGCAGGAATATTTCACAAAGAAGTCAGACCCATTTGCCTGAAGTTAACCCATCCAACCTTTCCATCCTCAACACTCATGTGCATATATGGATGCGTGTCACCCATATTCAGATCACATCACATAGTTCATGGTTCAGATAAGGTTACATGTGTTATTTTCCACACCAAATCAGATGAAAAACCTTAAACCGAGCCGAATCTGGCAGCCATTACTGGGCCAGAGTTGGTTTGGTGAGCCAAAGGAGCATCAATGCTCAGCTGCAGTTCACCCAAAGGACTTCACCATTTGTGGTGTTGTATATTGACCTCAAACTTTGCACGCAAGATGATTTTTGTTTTTTATAGATATATCAGCCCTGCCTCTCACCCATTGACTGCTGGGATAGGCTCCAGCCCCCCCGCGACCCGACCGACGGCGGTAAAGAAAATGGATGGATGGATAGATACTGTATATCAGTGTGTTTTTGTCTTCCCAAACAGGGGTATTTCACACATTCGCACCAAAGCAATTTGCCAGTTGACTCAAATGGAAATAGGTGTTGGGTCTGTGCAGGGAGCATCACATTTATTCAGTCTGTTTTTTTTCCACATGTACAAAGAGAAAGCAGTGCACTCTACGCTTGGATTCCTCACATTATCAATACCAGTTATCCACACAGGCCTTGTTCAACCAATAGATTTCAATTGTAGTGAAATAATCAATGAGTTATCATGTAAAATTTCATACTCTGCTTGCTCTTGTTGAGTTTAACTAAGGTCCAGGGAACTTAACACATTATCGTAACTTATTGAGATGAAAAGGATTGCATCCGACTGCTGGTGTCTAACTTCATGGTCCAGAACGAAATACCTTTACCTGCCGCTGTGTTATGAATAAGTTTGTTGTCTGAGTTTTTTTTTTTTTTTAATTAAAGCTTCACGTTTATTGGTCTTTGCATCTTTCTTTCTAAAAAGTAAGGAAAATATAAAACAAATAGAAATCCAAAGCCGGGATAGTTGTTCATTCTATTTGTCTTTGACCTGAAAAGTCTTTTGGTGCTTAGTAGAGGAAGATTGATTCAAACCATCCATCCATTTTCTATACCGCTGAATCCGTCAGTCGGGTCGCGGGGGGGCTGGAGCCTATCCCAGCAGTCAATGGGTACACCCTGCCTCTCACGTGGTCCATCTGTGTGGTCCATCGCAGGGCCACACAGAGACAAACAACCATGCACGCTCACACTCACTCCTAAGGACAATTTAGAGATGCCAATTAACTTAACATGCATGATTTTTTGGACAGTGGGAGGAAGCCGGAATACCCAGAGAGAACCCATGAATACATGGGGAGAACATGCAAACTCCACACAGAAAGGCCCCAGCTGGGAGTTGAACCTGGAACCTTCTTACTGTTTCTTACTGTGAGGCGACGGTGCTAACCACCACACCACCGTGCAGCCTGATTCAAACCAGTCGAGAATAAATACATTAGAGGTACAGCTGGCCACCCTGAGGAAACATTTTGGGAAAATCCAAATGCCGTTTCCATTCTTCCTTTTCTGATCAGTAAGAAGAGGACCAGCCAGCCCCTATATATAAAACATGCTCTGATAGGAGAGACGCTCGTTCATTGAACACAGCAAAATTGCAGTATTATTTTCAGTATTTTGAAATTTAAAGCAAGATCCTCGTTAAGTCCTTGAATTAAAAATACTTTTAAAAAGAGGATTCTAAAATAATTTTACTCATTTAGTTCAATGACAACCCATCATACAAGTACTGCATGAGGTGTTATACGAGTCTTTATTTCAAGGTTCACACACAATGCCATGAAGTTGCAGGCAGCACAAACTACAGCTAATGATAATTAGATAATAATAAATAAAATGTTTTCATTCAAACTTGACAAAACACACATTTTTTAAAAAAGGATTGAATTTTATTAAAAAAAATTTATGTGGAAATGCAAAAAAAAAGTAAGAACCGTCTCTGTTTTGTCTTTGCTCTCAAGTTTCATTTTAATCTTCCCTAACAAGTCATAACATCTTCAACTGTGATCTGTTGCTGATGCCTCTTGTCACATGACATAGTATTCTAATATTGATACATTACAGAAAATTTACAATCTACAAGACCATAACTTATCTTTTCATATTTAAGAGTGTTTCTACATTAAGACTGATTCTTGTGTGATATAAAAACCAGTGCAAACAATGATCATCAAGTTACAAAAGATGGTGCATCCACAAGCTGGTTTACATCTCAGTGACCCTGTTGTGTAATTGTCATGTCCTGTTTACAGGATGCAGCTGAAGAAGAAACGAGGCATGCAGCTAAGGAGATACAGCTGATGGTAAAACAGCTTTTGGGGCGTAAAAAAAAATAAAATAAAAAAGAGAAGAAAAGTGCACAAACATGCATTCAATTAATTCCTTTTTTTTAAATCTGATATGATTTTTTTTTTTTTAAATGTGACACAGGTTTAAATATAATATGTGTTGAAGAATTCAGTATGTTTAAGGCAGTTTTCAACAATACTGGATGTCAGTGAGGGTTGTTGCTGATTTAGTGGAGGACTTGCAACAACATGGATAAGAGGCGAGTAAATCCGTTAATGATCTTAGCATTATTTCCTGACAAAAAGGCACCTTTTCTTAGCATAAATTCTCTGCAATGCTACACAAAAAAACAGCAGAAGGGTCCATTTCACATGAATTCGCTACTTAAAAGTCTAAAACAAGAAAACTCTGACTGATATAAAAAACGAACCGTGAGTTCGATATTCACAAAGTCCCTGAAAAGCAACTTTGCCCTGAATTGCATCAGTAAAACCCAGCTTCCTGAGAGGCGCGAGGTGGCAGCTTTAGGGTGCTATGATGCTGGAGAAATGAAGATGTTGAAGAGCACAGCAAAGAGAAAGAAGACTAGGAAACCCACGATGCAAATCCAGAAGCGGGGGTCTTTGAGCAGCTTCTTGTTGTAGTCGCTGAAGAAGACGTAGCCGACAGTCATCCCGGCCACGATTCCTCCAAAATGAGCCACAAATGACACCTGAAAAGGACACACGGTGGTGTCAAGTTCTTTCATTTAGTCATCGGACCGCACTGAAATGTGACCCAAAAAACTGGTGGGACCAGTGTGTAATGGTTAAAAGAGATTATGAAAGGAGGAAGAGGGGGGAGGATGACTGGGTGGGGGAGGGGATAAGGAATCAAATTTCCAGACGGTTAAACAATATTTGTCAAACAAGAAAAGCTCAACATCAAGTTAGTGAGAAAAATAGAAGCTTTATGTGGGTAGAAAGCCAACAGTCTTCAGTATGAGGCAGAACAGAGAGGCGTGTATCGGCATGAACAGTCGAGTCCCAGCAAGAGCTACTGATCTAGCCTGTAACCACAAGCAAACACAGCCAGCCCATCACCAAAGACACTCGGTGTGGGCGAGGTCACTGGAATTAGTGGAGTCACTCTTGTGGGCCTTTTCGTGCCTGGGGAGGTTTAGAGAGACCCAGTTTGTTTTCTCTGCTCTGCAGAGGAAGCAGCAAATTACCTGCAAACCCTCGTTCTGATTTACGAATCTTCTGTAGAAGGCAAATCCAAAATCTGTGCCGACTGGAAACAGAAAAGTGTGTTCAAGATAATGGTTGTTAAAATTGGCTTAGTTCTTAGACATTATAAATGATGACCTTAAATGATCCAGGCATAGTTAGACAAAACAATTAGCCTGGGAAAGCAGGTGCAAGATTCACACACACACATTTTTTGGCTTATCCAGAGAATATGACAAAGCATGTTGAACCTACTCCTGTCCAATCATACTCAGTCGAGTGTGAGTCCAACCTATAATGAGTCATATAAATACAAAATGTACCCGGAAATCGGGGCTCGGTCTGACGGATTTCCGGCGAGAGGTCTATCGTACCGGGTCCAGCGCTGATATACTTCACTTGTGACCACCAATAAATACTTTATTTAACTTGAGATTCCTCCGGCTTGTTCTTGAGCTTCCAATGAAAGAACGAGCTAACATGGTGCTAAAAGTGATGACCGCAGTTCTAAAAACAACAAAGGAGTGAAAACACAAAGCAGAACCCACCGATGAGCACGATGGCGAGGATTCGAAACACTCCGAGGAGAGGAACCATCTCTCGGAAATTCTGTGAAAAGACATAAATATTTCTTCTTAACCAGCACAATAAAGTACAACATAAAGGTAAAGGTGAGGTTAAAGTACGAGGTATTTAAACACAAAAAGGGGCAGGCGGTCAGCACAGTGGCTCAGAAACACATAAATAACAAATCTTCAATATATTGATCTAAAAAAAAAAGGTATTGACAATAAACTGGACCACCCACACAGGAAGTGTAGCTTTTAGTGTAAATTCTGTGTAGTGTTCAGATAAAATCAATAGTGGCGCTTTCACTCCAAAAGGTCAGTTGGAGTTAGGACAAAGGTCAAAACTAGTTTAATCTTTTAATCTATAAAATACGAGCCAGCTGCAAAAAAAAAAGTTGTGATTCTAAAAATGCAATATTTTACAAATTAGTTCAACATTTCATGAACAGTTTAATTTTTTTTTAAAATTCAATGTTAACATTGGTCTTCTGTAGTTTTGAAAGTTTATCTGTGTCCCATTCTTTCTTGGTGTGGGATTTTAGTTGTTCAGCGGTTTGAGAGATCCCTCCAAAGCCTGAACATGTCTGTCAGCATTTTGATGGTTGCCTTCACAGATGTGCAGGTTGTCACATGATCTATTACACCCCCATACCATCACATAGCAAACAGAATAGTCCTTTTCCTCTTTAGCATGGAGGACACAATGCAAATTCACGTATCGATTCACCAGACCACAACACAGTTCACAGCTCCACTTCGTCTCTGTACACGTTTTCAGCCTCGTCCCATTTGAGATTTCTCTGGATTCTCACCATTAAACAAATTAGATCATCAACACTCTGTAATAAGTTATTGATCGCTTTTCATAGGTAGTGAAATAAACTGTCAAAGTTTTTACAAGGAAAAAAAAACCTTTATTGGATTCTCTACAGTGAAAAATTTAACCTATGCTACGTACAAAAATGTGTAACAATTAGCTACACATTAGTCCCATTTATGCATATTTATTTTTCTCCAGACATGCTTGGATTTCTCCGAATTTAGACATACTGCACAGGCCAAGCCCTCTACCACGAGCCCGCCTGCCACAGAGCCAGCGGTCTGCAAGCTCAGCAAGTCCTTCAATTGGAGTTATTTTAGTGTAGAAACAGGGGAAACTTGTGTGCGAGTCAAACATTCAAAGTTGTGTTGTGAGAAAACCCCACACAGCAGACACTCACTGATGCTTTCCAGGGGAAAGATGAACCCCAGCAGAACGCACCGAGGATAAATGGATTAAAGAAACGCTTCTCTATTTCATCATTCTGAATAATCAGCCACTATCTGTGGTGCAAAATGCTGGATTTCACAGTCTGTAGGAAAAAGTCGAGCTAAAGGAGGCTCTATTTACCATCCAGGAAACACACACAGACTGCGGTATCCACACCAGCTACACAGGTGTTTTTACAGTGAGCCTCACTAAATGCTGTTAAAAGATGTTAAAACAAGGTTGAAGAGTTTACAAGTAACTCTTTTTATATCTAAAAATGTTACATCTTATTTCACTGCAGAGCTGCATGCACGGATGGAAGACTCTGTTGAATAAAGCTGTTATCAACTGTGCATTATTGTTGCTGAATCTGATGGCTTTTCAGAACATTAAAAACTGAGGTCATTCCAAAAAAAGAAGACTTTTTGCCGATGTTTGATTCTTATTCATTGTTATCATCTTGTGTTTCTATGTCAGGCGCGTCATTTCCGCCGGGGACGGTGGGGACGCGTCCCCGGCACTTTGTCTGACGAGCAGATTTGTCCCCACCACTTTAAAAAAGTAGAGAAAGATGTAACAGACTACTCTGCTTTCCTAAAAACTATCATTTTATATCATGGCATTCTCCTAACCAAAGACTATTTGATCCGCTCTGCTTTCACTCTCCTTGTATGAATGCGCTTGCGATCAGCCCCCATTGCTGAATAGCAACTATGTTGAATCCGCTCCGCTCCCACACACTGCGCTTGCGGTCTGCAGTCTGTTACAGTGTAACGAGCGATGAAAGACGTCGCTGGTGTTGCAGGTGAAGATTCGTCAGTGTTTATGATGCATATCAGGCGAGAAAACTTATTTCATAGAGGGGTTGCTGCTCGTTCACTCTTGCCCGTCGTTTCATAGCCTGGCAATGTTTGAAAACTTTGTCAGGCCAAGGGCTGTTTGTAGCCAGGCTACGTCTCCTGATGCGCTCTTGCTTGGTCGAGGTTTGTCTGAGATTTGTTGGTGTGTCAAGGGCTGTGCAATAACCGAAATCGTGTCTTGTACTAAAATGCGGATTTTGAAATACGAATAGGGCCTACTCTTAAGTTTGTCCCAACCCAGGATGTTTCCGACGGCCTAAACAAGACCGCGCAGACGGTTTTTAACTTTTAATATGGGGACAATATCGCGTCAATACGCATCATCGAATGCAATGCCTATTATTTATCATGAAACCTCAATTCGGAAGTAATGGGCCTAGCTTGTACCCAGCACTTTTCAAACCTTACTCAGGTTTATGGTAATTGTCCCCAGCACTTCTGAAATCAAACTGACACCCATGTTCTATGTGACTTTTTATGCAGCCGTTTCCTCTCCTCTTGCTACTATAACTTGGTCATTACCCCCCTGCGAAACTAAATAAGGGACTTAAAAGGGATCTTATCTTAACTATCTTAACTGGTATTGGAATATATCGGTATCTGCGTAAATCTAAGTTCATGAATCGGAGCAGAAACCCAAAAAAGTGGATCGATACATCTATTATGCATTGTCTTGGTACTATTTTCGATTAAATACTGGATTTGAATTAAATGGAAATCATTTCTTCATGTTTTTTAATTGAATTTGGCACAGAGTTTTGTGGAAATGGTACATTACTGCGGTGATTCATTTAACTGAAAAGGTGTAATCACTGAACAACAGGAGATCTGGTGCAAAATAGTCTCAACCTGAAATACTTCTCACATATAGTTGAGCCGGTTGTGAACTTACCACCACTGCATTCATGAAGTAGCCTCCGATCAGGGCGTAGACGCCCCCGGACGCCCCCACCAAAGCACTGAGAGGATCAAAGATGGAACTGGCCAAAGAGCCTGAAGGGGGAAACAGCCAGATGAGTTATCAGTTGGAGGCATCGCTCTAACACAGACAGAAAAAAAGGACTTCAAGACAAGTTTAAGTCAGACGTCGGGTTGCCGACAATTTCCGAACACACAGAGCTTATTTACCTGCTGTTGAGAACGAGGTCTGAGAGACAAACGGAAAAAAAAGTTACTCTCACCTGCAATCACACCGGCCAGGTAAACCATTCCCACTTCAAATCCTTTGTGGACCAGTTCCAAGGGGATGCCCAGCAGCAGCTGCATCAGCAGGTTCCCAAAAATGTGCTCCACACTAAGAAAGCAGAGGTGGGGATCAAGAACCAGTACACAAATAACACAGGACAAACAAATGTTACTCCAAAATGAGGAAATAGCGCATTTGCTTGTCTCTGTTCTAAGCTACAAATTGGCAGCGCATGGGACTGATTGAAAACAACCTACAGCGTCAGCCAGTGAGATTTTAATACTTTCAGGACGACATAGACGTGCCCTGGCGCAGAAGAGTGAGCTCTATCCAACGACTTTGTTGAACTAAAACAATGAATTCCTTGTTGGTTTTGGTCTGTTTTCTTCATAGAAGGAAAACTCTGAATATCACCATTCTTAACCTTTAAGAAAATACCCCGGTGGTGTTCTTATGTCAGTGCTTGTGACAGATGTGACTGCTGTTCCTCTGTGCTCGTGCTTATTTCCTGCGCAGTCACGATGTTTAGTTTTCCTGTGTTTTTGCGGCTTGTGCACTCATCATGTGAGAGGTCTTGCTCGCCGCTTCACGAACCTTTTGCAGTGTTTTTAACCTTTCCTCAGTAACTTGGGCGATAACTATCTGGCTTCTTAAAGTATTCTAGTATTTTTGGACATAAGCGACCAGAGATATGATTCAGCAGCTCACAGTGATTATGAGTCACTAAACTGAGCTTTACTTCGAAACCACGATGATGGTTTGTGGAGTTTACCCACTTTTTTCCACTGACTGAAGCTTTCAATGTGTAGCTGAGGTTTTTAAAAGTCCTGCCCATGCTTACCCGGCGTGGATAAACATGTAGGAAATAAAGCGCCATGCTTCATGTCTCTTATCAGGGTTATAGGTCAGGGGGCTGTTCCAGAGGCTTTCATCCAGGGTCACCCACTGCTTCTGAGGCTTCCACACAGCATAGTAGATAAACACTCCCAGCTACAGAGCAGAAAGGACACAAAAAGTAGACAAAAATGTCAAATAACTTTAATTTAATCAATAAAAAATTGTAGAAAATGTACAGTACCGAGCAAATGTCTTGAGCCACCCCTCATTTCTTTATTTCGCTTTAAAAGGAGTCAGACTTCTTTTTAAATCTTGTAAAGTGGTCTTGAGCAATAGTTCGGTTTTCTGAAAGTCTTTCAGAGTTTCTCTTTAAACACTGGCTGCTATTTCAGTCCAGTCTTTGTGCCTGATCGTTTTCAGAAGAATATATATATAGTTTTTGTTTTGTTTGTTTCTGTTAAAGGCCCTTAAACTATGAATCATTCAACCATAAAAAAAGGCCCATTACTCAAGGGATGAGCCAGTGTTGTGTCAACACATCTAAACATCACACCAACTTTGAATTGCACGTTGAGGCAGTTTGTTACCAGTCGAATTTGTTTCCATTTCTTCTGTAAAATTTTAACACCAACAGGGTGATTTTGGCTGAAAACTTGGCATGGTGTGCAGTCTAAATAAACTGGACAAGTGGAGGACAAAGGAAGGGACAGGCCTAAAAAAAAAAAAACTACTCACAGCAGATAAACAGTGTCTGAATGTGACTTCCTTGAGAAATAATAAGAAAAAAAATGAAAGAACGGAAGAAAAGGCAGCCAACATCCAAGGAAGAGTTTGGAATATTCTTATTCTATATTATTCAATATTCTCAGAGGGTTCAGACTGTGTTGTAGAATAAAGGTGTTCATATCAAGTATTGATTTTCAGGTATGTTAGAATTGTACAAACTCTGCTTTTTGCCTTGAATACTGTATATCTAGTACGGCCGCACCTAGTTCCTGTTCCTGTTTTTCTGACAATATATAAAGATATGAGGGTTGGATCAAAAACTGTGCCAGGGAAAAGCTAAATCTAAAGCAGCTGGGAAAATAACAGCAGCATGAAGAAATTAGACATACAGATGTTGAGGTTTTCTTAAGCTGACCCCCCCCACGTGATAACACAGAGCGGCCGTTAGATCAAAATACTGTGCGAGCGTACAGCCGCAGCACACTGAGAAAGAACCAGCTCATCTTCTCCTGAGAAAAACTCAGCAAATCATAAAAGCATTCACATGCAGCATTCAAATGCAGCATTCAAATGCAGTGACACTGGACGTCTGTGAGCTGCACAGAGAGAGCGCTTCTCCGACTGTGAACAGGCAAATGCTCAAAGATAAAGTGAAGCAAGAGCCTCCTATAAATTCTTACATTAGCACGGCGCTGAGCGGAAAACTGCATTTAACAGCAGTTTTACACAAAAATCAAGATTCTGAGGTAAACAGGAAAAAAAGGACGGAAGAAATATTTGATTCCTCCCTCAAGTTGATCTGCAAACACAAAACTGTTTGTTCACCTACAGAAAGACGCTTCCACTGCACATAGTTTCCCAGTCAAAGCCCAATCCTAAAAACTTAAAAGTAACAATAAAGCATAAATAACTCTGTTAACAGCCAAATGAAGCCACAGCACCCATCATTTCTTTACAAAATCACACACTAATCTCATTTTTCCCCCACAAGACGTGCCTCTGGACCCGAATCTAAAGGTCAAAACACACAGAGGGTTTCTGTTTACACACTCAAGCAAAAGAACCTCCCACCAGTGATGGGGGCCAACTGTACTCAGTCGAATCTAAAGCTTCCTCTCATGAAAACGACTGTTTTTATTGACATTGCGCCTGCTGTTGGCGGGAGGAGACTAGGCTTGTGTAAGAGACTCTCGGTTAAGAGTTAACAAACATTTTCAAATGACTCAGATGGAGCATAGTTGAACCGATGGTCCACCCTGGCTTTCATACCTTGCCCTAAATTTCTGCTCCACTGAATACAATCACAGTAAATCTATGCGGTAATAATCAGCAGGCGGCACATATGCCGAAAGCAGGCTGCCTGTTCGGAAATCGGGTCACAGAATCCATATTGTCTGTTCCAGTGCTCCTACGCTGTGTGCGTCTTGGACATGCAGGGCAGACCCACCTCTGCGATACTGATGAGGATGATGAAGATGGGGGGCGGGCAGCAGTTGGCACGTTCCAGGTACCTGCTGCGTGAGACTTCTGGAAGCATCCATCTGGAGACGGACTGCTGGAACTTCTCACAACATCCCATCTTCTTGCCTCCATCCGTCTGCTCCGCATCTCTCCTTAACCGATTCCCGTCTCTGTCCACCGGGAACGGCTCCTGCTGCTCCAGGTCGATGTCCCCCATCACTGCTGCGGCGGCCCTGCGCAGCGGAGGGCACGTTCGGATGAAAATGTGGCGATAGCCACCATGAGGTCATCCTCATTTGTCGGCCAGCAGCAGGTGTGGGTTCATAAGGTTTTAAATAAGGTGGCTGCAATGTATTGGCAATTGCATTCTTTATTTGGCGTAATAATTTAAAGCCAAACTTTAAATTTTAAATGGATAATATAAATAAATAGAAGCCACCTGTGATTCAAAACAACCCACAGACTACAGACCAAAAAAAAAAAAACTAATTATGAGACAAGAGGCCTCGAGACAGAGATTATATGAAAGACTCCTAAGATCAAACACCTAGAAGATAGAAACACACTGAGTGAAGGGGGCACAAACAATTCTCATATTTATTCTCTTCTTTATTATGTTCAGTGGCAGACTGCTGTCTCAATCCTGCTCCACCAACAGACTTAAAAACTCTTTTGTTCCTCTGGCCATCAGGCTGTACAACAGCTCTCAGTGATGGCACTTCTGAATTTCACTGGTCACTTTATATTTTTAACTGTTTTTTAAATTCTTAGATTGTTTTTAAAGTGTTTATAATTGTATAATCATTTTTACTGCTTTATTATGTCTGCTACTGGATGCTTGAATTTCCTTCGGGATCAATAAAGTATCTATCTATCTATCTATCTATCTTACTCTATCTTACTTTTATGTCTTGTTTTGAGCCCAATTTTGAGATTCTTCCAATTCCAGTTCCTTCTCTTGGCCCAACCCAGTCTGTCTGATATTCTGACATGTGGGGTAGATGCCAGTGTTAAGTTGGAGGTTAAATTGAAGGGGTCATCTGGCAAAAAAACACCACTGCAGAATGGCTAGATGGGCACTAGGACGTCATCTCCATCAGGAGCACTTTATCCCTGCCAAACAGGGATTGAGATGGGCTCTCAGTCATAATGTTCAGCACTTTGTAACAATTGTGCATCAGTTTATGGTTATTTCACATCCGTTTGCAGTTATTTTGAGTAACTTTGCTGTAATTGTGCATCTGTTGATTATGTTCCATCTCTGTGGTGATTTTGCACACATCAGTAGTCATTTTTGGATCAGTTTATTGTTATTTTAATTTCTTTTGTGGTTGCTTTTACTCTTACAGTGGTTCTTTAGCATCACTTTCTGGTCATTAACAACCGTTTTATTGTTATTTTGTATATTTTCTGGTAATATTGGTAATGGTAATATTGCATCTCTTTATGGTACTTTCTGTGTTACTTTCCTGACATTAACTTCTTTGTGCCACTTTCATCAACTTTCTGACAAAGAAAACATCAGCAATTCTTCTCACAGAGGCTCTGGTGCATTCAGGCACCCCGAGAGTCCCTGTAATAATCTTTCAATAAAAATAAGCAGAGTCTGAGGGTTCAGGGCTTAGAACCAAGCACAGCTTTAATATAGTTTATGTTTGTGGGGGTAACTGGTCATTTTGGGACGTTTTGCACATGATTTAATGTATCAATATCATTTGTTATTTTGATTACTTAGGCATCCAACTATATCTGGTCATTTTAATAATTATAAAAATAAATTTAGAGTTTCAACACTTTGGTCTTAAAGTACGTTTGTATTCCGATATTCAATTTCTAATGTCGTTATGTCCCAATTTAACTCAATAGGTTGACAATAAGTTGTCCAGATATAATACAAAGTAAGGTGAAAAAAAAATTCACTGGTTTGTAGAAATGCTCCTCAAACTTGATAAAAGTCAGTAAAAGAAAGACATTAAGGTGGTGTTGCATGCGCTTTGTTTGATGTTTTTGGCCCATGATTAAACATATCCTTCAGTATGAAGGTCGAAGTGTAAACCGTGAAACATTCTACTAAACACGACAACAGTGCTTTCACTTTAGAAATCCGGGTTGAGAATCCCCCTTTAATCGTTTCTCCTTCATTGCAGTTATAGCACGTTAGGGGCACCGGGGCGCTTCCTGTTTACAGGGCGTTGCTGATGGTAGTTTGTTATTGTGAAGGGTTAGTTGGTTGGTCCAAAAAAACAACATACAGTAAAGACTACTTTTCATCGCCAAATTAAATGAGCCTTAAATCTGGCCTGCTCACCTGAACCTTCAACCGGAAGAGTGCTGATGGCGCCAAACGGCATAAACACTTATTGATCCTTCCAATCCAAACGGATTAAGACGCAGGTTGAGGTGTATAAATCCACAGGCTGAGCTGCACCTCTCAGACAAACTCTCAATGACGTTTTCTTTTTTTCCCTCTCAGAAGCCCTTCATGCTTTCAGACAGCACGCGGAGCCTTCTCCTAACTGACCGTCCCGTGAGAGAAAAAAGCTCTCCGAGATAATTATAGCCGCTTTCAGTGCTTTTTCCTGCTTCCTTCCTCAGCACAAACAAACCACCGATGATGCCGCGTCTCCTTCCTCCCAGTTTACGGTTCAGCCGTTTCCAGACAGTGTGTGGACGTTTTTTCACCGTACAACTTAAAACTGCAGCTTACCTGTTTCCCCGTCACCACACCTGGGGTCAGTGACGTCACATATAGGGTAGCGCCTCTTTGCAGGTGGCGGTGGATGGTACTCACGCGCCCACTCCGCGCGCAAAACTCGAGAAAAAGCAGTCTTCGATCAACATGTGGCATTTATCCAAATACCGTACACTACACATGTTCCGGTCGATTAAAAACGCGCACAGGTGATTATTTAATATTGACGTTGCAGTTACCCACAGGTGCCGCAGGGTGGCACCAGAGCGCGTGGTTACAGTGTTCGTGCCCCAAATGCTTCCCTTACCACTTGTATTAACTCGTGTACATGCACAATCATTCTTGTAGTTAAACGTGCGTTTCCCATCACATGGATTCTCTCACAAATCTCCAGAACTTTTTCATCAAAACAAAATGAGCCCACTGTATTGAGCAGAGTTACTAATCCTTATAAAAACACCACAGTTAATCCAAATCATACAGCCGTGCACCCAGCAAAATCTACTTTTATTTAACTTTACGAGTGTATATTTTTGTGTGCAACGTGTCGGAAAATCTATTAAAATATTTCTCCTCAAATTGAAACTAAAATGACTCAAAAAAAGGTCACATTTTACAACATGTGGTACAATCAAATTGAAATAAACTTCAGAGGCAATGCATTTTAGTCACAGAACTTTTATTTTTTTCTTCAAAAGGGAGAAAAATCCACATTCTCAGGTAAAGAGTTGTGAGGATGGGGGTGAGGAGGAGGGGACATTGGACAAGGTGAGAAGCAGGAGCCTTTAAAATACAGCTGCTGGGAGGTTATACAGAATGATCACAAGCCAATAAGCCTTTTCTACAGCGCCAGTAAGAGATTTGACAAACATCTGCTTTTTTTTCAGGATGTCTGGAATAAGCATAGCGACAGGGAGGGGAGAAAAAAAAAGTATTTAAAAAAAAAAAAAAGACAGGAATGCAGGTTTTATACATAGTTTACCTTTTAGATTATTCTAATTTTTGGCCAGCAGCAATAGATTGGAAGTAAGAAACCAATTTTTGGATTAAAAAGTCAATGAGCCATGGCACCCAAATTCTTTCAGAGGGGAGGAGGGGGGAGTATCAGGGAAATAAAATGTAAATCAACGGGGAGGAGGCAGTAGAAGAGCAGCCATCTTGTGAGAGGAAGCCGGGATCACACTGACGCGAGCTCAGGAGACGTCTGAAACGCAAGAAACGATTGAAACCGTTAGTGAGATCATCCTTTTACACCAAAATGTTGAACACGGGTCTGTGAGGCGAACGGTACTTACAACTAGCGGGCCGGGCTCCATATCTTCGCATGATCTGGTCTTGTGTGAATTTCACAAACGATTCATATTGTTCTGAAAAGAGGAAGATGAAGGAGTTAGTGCTGTGCTCAGTGAGACATGAAGAGGATTAACTTTTAGAGACACAGATCATCTTGTAAAGATATGTCCACACGGGAACACGTGAGCAACAGATTTTATTACAGCCGGGCTTTTGAGGTCGGCCATGAGACATTCCCGAGCTGCTAAACTGGGGACTGGATTGTTCCTTTCACCTTTGGGATGGTGATTAACAAAAGTTACTTCAGCTTACATGGCAACAGCTGCACCTTGAAATTGGTTGTACTGGTATTTATAGGAAAGTTGTCATTTCAACTTTAATCTACAGAAACAAACCTCTCAACTATGATGATTTACTGTTAAAAAAAAAAAAAAAAGTTTTTCCTCTGGAAACTCAGGGTTTTGGGGCAAGAAAAACTACATTTATGTGCCTTTAGGGCCTTAACGGATATGATGTGCAAGATACTTTTATGGAAAACACAGAATGTTTATCACGATACTTCAACTGAACTTCACTGCCAGGTAAAAGCTGCGCTGAGTGATTTAAAGGTGTCTTTTCAAAGAAAGCAGCGTTTCACCTGCGAGTTTTGTGTTAAGTATCTGTTCGTACTCCTCCCGGATCTTCTCCTCGTGGTCTTTGAGCAGACGCTCGCACAGGTAGCTAACCTGCCTCAGTGTGAACGAGGGCTGGTCCTTCCTTGAGGCACCTGTGAAAGACAAAAAAAAAAACAGATCTGTCATTTGAAGTCACATGCATCATCTACGCAGTAATAAGTCAGAGGGGCAGAAACGTCTTTCCAGACTGAGTGATGCTGGACCAGGTGCAAATTTACAGCTTCGCTTTCTGTGCGAGACCAGCAGGGTCATGCAGCACTAATGTTGGCAGTCTCTCCTGTGTCTCCGTCAGGCTGAAACTGGAGCCAGCCGTCGCTGGGTGATTCATTACCGAGTGGTCTTTGAGGTCTGCTATGACCTGAGCAGACTGAAAATGTGCGTAAATCAAAGCGGCAGATGGCGGAGCAAGGACGCAGGTTTAACAGCGGCCTCAGAGACAGAAAGAGAATGGGTTCGTAACGGTACAGTCACCGTGATGAACGGGTCCCTCCTGCACAGGAGCCTGAAGGCCAGTGTTGAATTACATCTCGCACATTCACTGGCAAAAATGGTCTTTATGCTTTATATTGCTTTACTGTTAAGTGGCACCAAAAAAGCAGACAAAAAAAAAAAAACACTAAAATGTACCACATTCATAGATATGATAAATTAATTAAGTGTCATTTTTCACCGGAGCAGAACAGGAAGTGGTCAAACAATACAACAAAAAACATACACATTTAAAAGGTTTACCTTCTTTTAAACTTATTAGAGCTTCATCTGAAATGCAGTCATAAAGCACTATGCAGGATTTCGCGTGAGCAAAACAGATGAAAGATCCGGCTCTCTGGATGGTACCCTGTCCCACTGTTTCAGTAAAATTGTCGGGGTGCAGTTGTTTTTACTCGTTAAAAGTTAAACATGTGTTATCATTGGTATAAACATAGCAACAACAGTTGAGAAATCTCTTTAATTACATCATCTGTATCCATAACATATTTAGCTATGGGCTAATTAACTCATGTTGAATGCTTGTCAAACTAAGGTTTTGGGTGTGTAACAAACATTAAATGTCAGGTGTAGCACTTCTTTGTAATCGTTTGTTGAACTTGTGTTAACACAAGGACATCTCCACTGAAGTCATCTTGGCTGCACAGTAAAGCTGCTTTAGTGCCGACATCATCATGCCTGTGCACGGTTTTCTGTTTCTATTGTTTACTCTGTGGGATCCGAAATGAATATGTAGCCTCAAAAGCTCAAAATAAATAAGTTACCCGATTTAACTCCAGCTCTGAGAACTCATGATGCACTCTTAACAGGCTTTGCTTGAGCTGCTGCAGCTTTCCACTGCATTTAAAAATCAACATCAGCCCTCCCTCCTGATCAGCCTTTTTAATGCACACCGACTCAATCATAATGATCAATCATAATGATCAATCATAATGATCAGTGCCTGATCAATCGGAGCACCCAACTGGTTTTGGATAATTGAAAAGCTCTAAAATTTTTGTTTCCATAAAATATTTTGGGTATCGATGTCGCTTTATACTGAAAGAAAACTAAGTCGTTCTGCTATTTGATCAGAATCTCAAACATGAAACTTTTATTCAGAACTTTTTACTCCTTCGCTGTGTGCTTAATGGCAAAAAGAAAAAGCAGGAGCTGCCTTTACATCTGCACAGGACCAGAGGACCTCTGGGTCCAAAGCATACATGCATGCAGAAATGTTGGTGGGTGTGTGCAGCCTTTGGGACAGTCTCCTACCTGGTGGAGAGCTGGGAGCGTTGAGGGAGGAACTGGGGCTGGGAGCGTCACTGGAGCTGCAGGCCTCAGTCTGGTTGAAAGCCCCTTCCAGCTGCCGCCGCCTCTGGATCCGGCTGTACTCCTGACGGAGGTTATGGAAGATTTGCTCTGTGGGGAGCAACAGAGTCAAAATGAGATCATCCGCTCACGCATGTTCCAACCCGTGAGAACTGTGACAATATGAACGGCGGTCTCCAATAGTACCCCACCCCCAATACGGTGACAAACTATCCCAGCATCGCACATATTCCTTTCAGTCCAACACAACTGCTTTACAAGAACAAAAACTACTTCCAGGAATCAAACCATTGGTCTAATCTTTGATGCTTTTGGTTTTGGTCTCTGCACCAACCAGACTCGTACAATGCTGGATGCATTCCAGAATAAACGGGACGATTACAGGAAGGCACTATCATACAGGCGTCTTGAGATGAACGTCAATCCCGCTCGCATGTTATTTCTCACTTAACCTGGACCCTTAAAGATGGACATTAGTAAATTCAGCTACTCCAGCTGTATCAAACGCGGCCACACCTACAGCACACTTTAATCTTGTGACTGTCACTTTCATTTCTTTTTTTTAATGATGTCTGCATCGTGCCAAACTACAGCGGGTGAAAAGGCTCAAGGCTAAGCTGCGACGTAGATCACCATCTTTCCGAGGCGGTACCAAAGTGAAAGCCTTTTAGTCTGAAGCTTCTTTTAGTCCTTGTTCAGATAGTTGAAGTCTGCATGTGGAGTAATCGGATTTGTTCCGACAGAGCAGCGTTCTACAAGGAAGCGACAGAAAGGATGTAAAACTGAACATCAGTTGTGATGAATCTTCGCCACTTTGAGCTAAATTTAAAGGAAACTTTGATAACACGACAATTTGATGATATTCTAAAACTCGCTGGTGGACCAAAATGAACGGGAATATGGACACAGCAGGTACATGTGTGAAAACAGACGAGGCCTGGGAAAAACAAGAGAGAAACAACATGGCCTCCAACACAGCTGATAACCCAACACAGAGGAGGGACTTTATCTTTCTCCATTTATACAGCGAGTGAAGTCTGTGTACAGCTCTATCTGGGGAACTGTGCCTCATTTATCTTGGGTGGGGAGAGAGTGAGCAGCCATGCTGCCACTTCAGCCTGCTCATCTGTAAGCTGGTTTGAACTGCTCCGTAAAGCTGGATTTTCTCTGCAGAGCATTTTAAGGAAGGTCCGTTACATACATGGTTGCACATTACTAAGCAGGTGACCTCTCAGAGACCCCACCTCTTGGTGGATGTAGCCTGGCCTCCCAAACCTCCCAGCAGTAATGAGACTAATCTGGCAGAGCTGTTTGTTTAGCTACACAAGCCATGACACAGCAGGGAGAATGCCATCATATACAAACTACAAAGAGATCCCAACTGGAGCAGTCCTGTTTTCCACAAGCAGTTTAGAAAACTGCCAGACTATCAATGAACAACACTTTTGTCACTAAAGCTAAACTCCAACAAGCTTATCATGTGTGAGAATTTGCTTTTCGACCAGGTGCTCGCCTGATGCTCGAGCCAGTTCAGAAATGGTCTGATTTTCCACACTGCGACCTAAAACCTTTCAATGATGCCGTTTGAGCCTCCATCTTGTGTGATCTAAATGTGCAGGTAGCCGTTCCACCTGCTCAGACCACAGCGTCGGTCTCATTTACCCTGCGATACGGTCTGTTACGAACAACAGTCTAGTTTATAAAAGCCGTTGGAAATACTCTTTGCAATAACATAAAACCAGAATTTATGAACGGTGCTGCCAACAGGACACCTAACAGCGTTTATAAACAGCGATTGTGAATTGGACAGCGTTCGCAAATGCCAGGTGGCGATATAAAAACATTCAACTGCAGGAAAACTATGGGGACAATGAGCTCGTGTACACACACTGCTGAGTTTACTTAATGTCCATGTTGACATCTTTACACTGGACCGGCAACAAGTTATTGCTATTGTAGCACCAGTTTTCCTGGCCTGGCACCAGTGCTTTGGCAGTTGAAACAGAAAAAAAAAATAAATCAATTGTTCCAAGTTAGGCTCGGTATCCAAAGCAGCACTGGAATCGCTTTGGTCATAAAAGGGGAATTTGAGGATCATGTTCCAGTAAGATAGGCTTTTACAGAAAAGGTATTTTCCACATTCCACACAGGTCTGCAGAGAGCCTCGTACACACCCGTTAGTGAGGACACGGGGTATAACACACCTGAAAGATGTCAGTGGTCATCAGTTCTGCAGAGCCAAATGTGTATCTGGACAGAAAAACTTAACAATTTGAGAAGTTGTTTAACAGTTAAGTGCCAACCAGACGATAAAAATGAATTCATGGTTTAGCATGGTTTGATTACAAGCTCAAGCTCAACTCGTCTGTACACAGATTACATCAGGATCGCTTGAAATGAGACACAGACTATCAGTATCATTCTGAGCTCTGATCAAAGATAAAAGCTTGCGTTTGATACCGTGTTACCTCTACTCAGAAAACCAACTACGTATCGAGGTGATGAGACCCCAGCAGCAGTGACTGCTCTGCTTGTTTTGAAAGTAAATGCAGCACACTGCTTTTCTCAAAAACAAAAATGTCAAAGCATGAACCAGGCATACCCAGTTCTGTTAATGCATTATCCAGCCTTTGACTGCATGTCAGAAAAAAGAAAACCATCCAACCGATATCTTCCTTCGTTTCTGCTTTGCAGCAATTTTAGTAGCAACGCTTGTCAGCCTTTTATAGCTTCAACCTGAGCCACAAACGCACTCGAAAACCAGAGTAAAATCCAGAAACTTCAGTTTTCAGCTGCCAAAGTACATAAAGAAACTCAAACCCACCAACTAGTGTTCAGTGGTCGGCTTGCAGTGACAGACACACCAGCACACAGGCTTCAATTGTCCAAATATTCACTGCATTGGGTTGAAGGTAGCACTTAACATCCATGAAAGAACACCATAAAATGTTGCTTTTATTCAGCAAGAATTGCAGCTGTCAAACAAGACCAAGTACCTTGAATTATAGAATATTAATACTTAACACTAAAAAGAAAATCTAAATTTGCAGCACCGAAGTGAACACAAGCAGACAATGTTTGAAAACTGAATATTCTCCATTAAGTTTGATAATATTCACTGAGCACTAAGAGTTTTGTGCAAACAGAAAACTCCGTCTTCTTTAGCTACACATCTCAAAACTTACGCTTACCAATTTCCTGGGGGAAACCCTGCACTAGAAAAAGGAACTCAGTAAGACTGTTGCTGAGGTCTGCATGAAGCAGGATCTGCAGATAAAACCAAAACCAACTCCGTTTAGGGTCATAATTCTGTATCACTATATAAAATACTGATGTGAATTAACTATTTAACAGAAATGAATTGTGAAAATGGTGCCATGTGAATGGGTCCGGCAGCCTGAGCGTACACGCCCGTGTTAACAAAGCATTAGTGAATTAATCAAAATTAAATGCATATTTCATCCTCAGAGAAATGACAAGCTGTCGGACAATCACTTCTGACAGATGGATCGCTGTGCTTGGACCCATCTGACTGAATAAGTCGAATGTCTCTACCGCTGCGTGCCAACGTCTCGTAGCTCAACAGTGAGTGTTGCTTGGTAACAATGACCCTGTCAAAACCAGGCCAAGCAATCAATCACAGACTTCCGGGAGCCAGGGGAACACAGCGGAGATAGCCTCAGCTAAAAGGCTTAGGCACAAACCTCAGAGAGCGGCCCGATAGACAGGACATGGTGGTGGAGAGAAAACAAAGCCGACTCATTTCAATTCACCCTCCACTGCTGAAGGATTGTAGGGGAGAGGTGGGTTTCGAATGTCCCAAACACCTGGGAGAGGACTGGGATGCATTACAGGTCTCTTCAAGTTCCCCATGTGGGGGAAAGAATTTAAGACTTACCACTATTAGTTCAAACATAAGAAAAAACAAGTAGACGATGGACAGTCCAGAAATTTTCTTCAGAAGAGCAGAAAACATCGTTTCTAGACAGGTCTGATTCCAATGTTGCTCTAGTAACAGTCAATAACCCCACATCCAAAAAACCTCCCCCGACTTTCAGCTCGACACAGGCTTCAGGTCTGATCAGTCACCCAGGAACCTTTCTTTCTGACACGCAATCCTTGGAAATAAGACGACAGCCCAGAGAAAAAGAAAAACACCAGAAACATCCGTCATCTGAGCACAAGCCCAGACTGGATGCTCAAATACTAGAGAGAGGTGAGTGGAGTGGATTATCCACATTACGAAACATTTCCCAAAAAATACCTGGCAGTGTCAGATTCTTGACTTTCTCTCCACAGGCAAACCTGACTGGAAAGCCTGTGTGGGTAAAGGAAGGTGGGAGGGAGGACGGATGACCTTTTGCCAAATGCAAAACTGCATTCACTTGACAAACTACATCAGAAAAGTAGGTTGCAGTACCACTACCAGCGGGGGGGGGGGGGGGGGGGGGGGGGGGGGGCGGCGGACTCTGACTAAATATTTGCATAATCCCAGGTACTTGGACCTCATCTTTGGAGCACACAAATCTCCTTCAACCTTACGGCTGCTGTGCACCAATGCAGCTAAACAAACTTGATGGATTCTTAAAACAAAGTTCAAGCTTGAGCTGACTAAAACTAAATGTGTAACATCAGACCAGAAGACCTAGACAAAAACTAATCTGAGCGCATCAGTCTGTGTATACCACAAACAGTAAGAGCAATGATAAGGGCGAGTAAACATGTCCTCGCCTCCAGAATACATAGAACTAACCTGTACAGTCTGATTGATTTTTTTTGGGTAATCAATGATCAGAATTACCACGTAAAACACCTTTCACAAGAAGCCAATAATGACAATATCTTCATCAACGCCTATGTCATAGTCAGCAAACCCAACCTGGCCTTCACTGAGCGATGTGCCGCATCATCATTTCTTTTCCTGCAAAAAAAAGGAACTATAGAGGCTGAATTTCACCCCTTTGTTTAAATGACAGCAGAGGGACACATTTATTTAGTTCATTTATTGTTTCAATGACAATAATGTTCACCAATAGCCAACAATTCCCTCTCACTCAAACCTTCTCCATGGGTAATGTTCCACAAAAAGCACATTAACATTAACTCCCAATAGTGTGCACAGAAGCCGGTCTTTACATGGCCTAAAAGGCGTCTGTTCCCAAACGTGCATGACAAAAAGATAAGAGTCTGTGCTTAAAGTAAAGCTTCCGCTGTGATGCAAAAAGCGCTTGGGTTTGTTTCTAGGGCGAGGACTGCGTAATGTAAGAGAAATTTAACCCAACAATATGTGTAATATGAAAGATAGATATGGCCTCTTCTCCAAGGAGTTCTTTGCTAATAAAACCATCTCTGAGGAATGCATTTTAGATTTACTGAAACAGTCCCTACTCGGTGCCAAAAAGGAATACAAGACTATTCATACCATCAGAAAAACTCGTTAGCACCGAAGTAACCCTGCTCTTTATAGTGGACTGTGCTGCAAAGCGGTGGACCTCTAATGGGGCCACAAAACAATCCAAGACTTACTAGCGTGGCTTAGCACAAGTAGTTGCAATCCTTATTTTTGCAGGAATTAAAATCATAAAATGACAAGGACATACAGCAATGTCCAAGTGGAATTCAAAAAGAAAAAGGATTAGGCCTGGCTGCTGCCAAAGTCTCATTGACTGGCACGTACAATTGGCCACTGGACTGCAGAGACCTCGGAGTAATTATCCTGTGTCTACTTGTGCAGCCCACACCCGTCCAACGCTCACTGTGGAGCTGCAAGTAGGGTATAGGCATAAAGGAAATGAACAATGCCTTACAGGCCTGTGGGGGACAAGAAATGGTTGTGCTGAATAATGGTAACCGCCACTTCAGTGCAAGACAATTGAGGTACTAGTGCCAAAGAACATTACCCAGGCAGCTCCTAATGAATAGCCTGCAATGATGAGGCCTCTGCTGTGATGCGATTTGTGTTTGAAAGCCAGCAGATTAGAGTGCTAGGTGTGAAAGAATACGCAGGATCTTTTGTTTAACTATATCAGATTGTAAATTCTGAACTATAGCATACAATTCAACTGTCTGGTGGCTTAGCTAAAGAGTGGGGAAAAGCTGATAAGAGGAGTCTTGTTTACACAACCCTGCCAGGGCCAGAAAACGTATTAGAAATAAGAGCTCTGTATATATTGCTTACCTTTAAAAAGGAAGGGGAGGGGAAAAAAATAAATTAATTAATATTAGCCATTACAAGCTAAGAGCTGGCAGGACGCCACCGACGAATACTTATGGAACAAATTCTTCTTTTCCGTGTTTACTAATATATTACAATCAGTGAAAGGGTCGGCCTCTGTAACCTGGCGACATTAGCTTTAGAACGCTAACGTTCAACCCCTGTTCTGATTCTCAAGTAGCTAGCTATCCATTCCACTCCACCCAAACCCCCTCCCCCATGACACCCACCCTGAAACGCAGAAAAATACGTCAAATTAGATTAAGATTTATACCTGGAGTAAGCCTGTGTTCGCCGCCGATGGGCTGGGGAGACATCGAATGCGCTGGGCTGTCGACCGGTGGACGGAGGTTGCATCTTTGAGGGGACGGAGTGCTTGGAGTCCCCGGTAGTGGATTGCACCTTCTCCGCTTGGGAGACTGAGGACTGAGGAGGGCCTCAAACTCCATCGACCGCTTTAACGTAGCTCCACAAGCCATGTTAGCGAAACAAAACGGGGAAATAAGTTGGAGAAAACCGACCCGCAATATTGGGGTTTAACGCTCCCTTTAGTACGTTTAACGTTCCTCGAATTTCTTGTACGCCTTTCTTCCTCTACACAACAACGGATTTTCTTCTCTGAATAGTAAGCCAACTGCCGACCGTGCCTGCTGAATTTTTAAAACGTCACAATGGCGGACTCTACCACTAGAGGAAAAAGAGGGGATATCAAGCATTTTCAACAATTAATCTAGTCAAATTCCCCGCTCGAAATGTAAAACGTTATCCAGGCTTTCTTTTTTAATTGTATTTCTGAATTGTACTTGAAGAACGTATAATTTATTTCTCTCTTTTTTGCTAGTTTTACATTGCAATTTCCGGTCGTCCACCCCCGGAGTTGTTGTTGATCAATTCTCGTTGAACTCCGATTGAGGGTTCATGAGACGTCTGAGGAGGTAATCAAATAAAAACAAAACAAAAAACAGGTAGATAAAATTTGAACACCAGAACACCGATAGACTATCGAACGAATTTACGATGGACAGACACACAAAACAGCCAAATAGCCATGATAAAAAGATGACAAACAATGATACAAAACAGTTTTGGACACATTCAGTCACTATCTATTACATCTGTTTGTATAATTGTGCTTCATTATTTTAGGATTATGAATTATTGATCTCAATGTTTTCATTTCCATCGCACAACCAGAACCTAACACAAAGCAATTACAGAGATATGTGAAATAACCAAAATGAGACACACTGACCTTAAAGAGGCACAGAGTGGCTACAAAATATGTAAAACACTCTAAATCAATTACAGAAGAAAATAAACCCACACAAGTTCCAGACTCACCATTAAAGTAATCAAAATGGCCTAAATAAGATGCAAAATATTTTAAGAAAGGGTACATTTAATGATGAAAAACATATGCAAAGCTTGCAGCTGGCTTAACGGCCAGTGAAACAAATTGAGAATATTTTACATGTTTGTGTCTTGGGAACCATTTCGCATAATCAGTCCATGCTCTAGTATGATGCTACACTTTCTCCTTTTGGAGAAAGCTGACTTTATTATCTGTTAGCGATGAGTCAACAATTAATTAGCCTCATATGATGATTTTTACATAACTTTGATAAATAAACATAATTTGTTTTTATATAATTCATATTGTTAGGCTACATAAATACATCATTTATAGGAAGAACTAAACACTTGACGAGAATAACATTATTTACAGTGTATTATAATTCACATCTGGATCACCATGTACTGCTGGAAATATTTAACAGCATCAGTTGAAGTGACACTAAGTATCTCCCCATTAAAGTGAAAAAGGATAGTGAAGCTGAGCAATGTAACTTTTGACTATTAACTATTAAAATTCCATGTTTTTATGTCCCACTGCATTATTTAGTTGCACTGGTTATTAGTATTCTGGCAATTTAAGAATCATTTTATATAAATCAAGCTGAGAAAATATTACAAATGCCTACACTCAGAATGACAGAATTGATTAGAGTGTTGTGGATAAAACCAAAACCATTAGATTATGACTTCGATTTGAATTCTCGTAAATGCCATGCGCTCCTGGTCTCCATATGTAATCTCTTGGCACACACACTTGTGTGTTTTCACACTCATTTCTGACAGATTTTGTGGTGTGGCAGCAAAGATAAACCTTTGAAATGGACATAGAGTGAGATACACTTTGAAAATCATTGGTTTTATTTTGTACTTGGTAATGCTGTGTATGATTCATTAATGCGATTTACTGTGACATCGAGTCAAAATATAGGGAGATCATTTTTATTCTTCAATCAGCTCATACGATTGTTGAAATAGCTGCCAACAAGAGTTTTAAGACTTTTATGGTAATGTATGCATGTGAGTGTATTCCATGTGAGTATGTGCCCTGTTGCAGCTGCCAGTTGTTACTATTGCAAAGACTGTTCTAGTGTTTGTGCTCACTCTTTTCGTAGCCGGTGCCCCATTCACCTCTGCACACTGCTTGGATTCATGTGGTGAGCATTGTGTGAAACCGTCATGTGCAAAAGACTTTTGTGAGGGCCTGGCATTCACATGCAGACAGGGTAAGCAGAGGACCCTCAATACACAGAAATGTAAAGAGGCAGACTAACAACAAATCCACCTTTCTACCGTGTGAAAAACCCTAAAGTCAGCAGGTGACTGGACACAAAAATTCACAGATGTGAGAGTGTTAAAGCGTTGACATGAGAGGCAGAGAGATCAAATGAGCGAGAGATTTACAGTTTTTCCAGTGGAAATGTTTATGTACAGTCCTTGTGTACAGTATTTCATTCAAATGTCATATTATTTCATATCATGTAAATGATGGTTGGTAACACAGAAAATGGCACACATCATTAGCCATAATGATAGCCTTTAGTAGCTATTTACTCTGGATGGCATTACCTTGGCCTCCACAACTAAAATAAAAGCTGGTCCGTACATTTATCTTCAGTAGACTTGATTACTGCAGCGCTGTATCTGCAGCGCTGCCTAAAAGATGGATCAGACAGCTGCTGCTGATTCAGAACGCTGCGGCTGGAGTCCTCACTGAGACCTGAGAAGTGAATCCTATCACTCCGGTCCCAAGGTGTCTTTACACTGGCTTACTGTCCATCAAAGAGTTGATTTTAAAGATACTTCCATTAGTTCATAAACTTTAAATGGTTCGGGGTCACAGTGCATCTCAGATCTTCTGATGTGGTATGAACCTTCAGGGCATCACAGGTCGTCAGGAATACGTTTTCTTTCTGTCCCCTGAGTTAGAATTAAACATGGAAAAGCTGCTTTCAGCTTTCAGTTTTATGCACCGTACATGTGGAACAAACTCCCAGATAACTTGGGTCTGTGTCCACTTTTGCTTCTTTTGAATCAAAGCTCAACGTAATTGAACTGATCTGAAGGACTTTTGCTGCGCTGCACTCCTCTGTTTCACTTGATTTTCTTAACTGTTTAATTTTGTTTCAATGCTTTTATGTTCTCCGTAAAGCACTTTGAATCTCCTAGTTGTTGAATTGTGCAAGATTATTAATACATTTTATTTATGCATTTATTCACTCTGCTCTCTTTACTCTCCATGACTGTATTTAGAATTGAGGCTGTCATGAACCGTTTTTCCTTTTTTCTTTTCCATAGCTGGTATCCCTTGGCTAGAATTTTTGCCTTTGTTCGTGTCTCTGTCCTGACCAGTTGAGGCAAATGGCTGCCCCCCTGAGACTGATTCTACTGGAAGTGAAAAAGGAAGCTATCTTCTACTCTATTACCTGCTGCCCCATGCATGCTCAGAAAAAGGATTAACTTGAACTGATGATTTGATTAGATTTGTTGGTTTCCTTAGCCAAGCCACTTTTATTAATTAGCATTATAATGAATACAATTATCATGAACTGGATTGTATTTAATTTGACTTGTATTTAACTTGTGTTATTTCTCTACAAAGTGCCCTTAGATGACATTTGCGGTGAATTGGCATTATTTGAATAAACTGAAGTGGATGGAGTTGAACATTTAACAGTATAATTGACTCCTGAAAGTGTAATTATATATAATGATCACTTCACAGTTACAGTTACAGTCCCAGGATTAATGTTTGTCCTTACAAGCACTAGCTCTTTTAAATACAAGCAAAGCATAATGAAATAAATAAAATAATAAAATTTATATTTTCTACTCTATGTTTCAGCGACTTTCATGAGGAACAGCCAAAACTTTCGGTTTGTTACTAAAGATTTAATCATTTATCTACATTGATGGTTATGATCGCAGCGATACTTTTGCTATTCTTCTTCACCATCAACAAGCTGCTATAAAGACATTTTTTTAATCTACATATTGCTACTTCTTTATACAGTGGACCACCTTCTTTATTTTCCAACATCCAACTGACTGTTCACCGCTTCAGAAATGGAGTTAAATCTGGTGGTTCTTGCCCTGGGCTTCTCATCGTCAGAGAATGTCGTACAGTTGTCTTCTACAGAGTGTAGTCCAGGGTTTAGGTTCTTTGCAGATTTCCTACACCTCATAATCTCACACAGCCTTTGTAGTGACTGCAGCAGAGCGACTCTTAGCTCTCTGCACCGCAGGGCATAAAGCAGGGGATTGACTGCAGAGTTGAGCAGGCAGAGGGTGCTGCAAAATGCAAAAGCCCTCTGTTGTGTATGGGTCAGGATCACAGAGACATCAGCAAGCATAAAGGAGAGTGCAGGAAGCCAGCAGCCCACCAGTATGAGCAGAATCAGACCAAAAGTGCGAGCCAGCCGGATATCCATCCTCATGCGGGCCTGCCCTGTCGCTGCTGCTCCCTGTAGGCTGGTCATGGAGGATTCATGGCGGTGGGCCTTCCACAGGATGAGAGCATAAGCCCCCAAAATGAGTGCTAGAAGCACCAGGATGAAGCTGGTCCAACAGGCTAGATAACCCTGGCTGATGTAGGGAAATAAGCGAGAGCAGGGCGGAGTGAGGCCTGTGGGACACCTCCAGCCCATCAGAGGCAAAAAGGAGATGAATATGGTGATGCTCCAGAGAATAAAGAGGCTCAGCAAGGCTCTGCGACGGGTCAGCAACACCTTGTAGCTTGAGGCCTGGTGGATGCAAAGGTAGCGGTCCAGAGCAGTAAGCAGTAAGCTCCCCACTGAGTTAGTGAAGGCCATGGTGACTCCGCCTAACTTGAAGAGGTAGGCAGTGGGACCATCGCTGCGGCGAAAGAGATGGAAGTCCAGGAAGCTGGTGGTGAAGAAGCAGCTGGCAAATACATCAGCCAGAGCGAGGCTACCGATGAACAGATAGGAGGGCCGCTGTCGCAAAGAGACTGTGGTGACGATCAACACCAGCACAAGGGCGTTTTCCATCAGTGTGATGGGACCTGCCAGGAAACAGATGGAGCCGATGGCTGTCTTCTCCGCCTTGACCAGGACCATGTAGCATTCCAGATTCTCACAAGACCCGTTAGCTGTGACAAAAGCATAAACATTTACCAATACACATCTAATAGTTTCAGTGAGATTAAACTATATTGCCTGTGAATTAGAATTTCAGATTTGAAATGTATTCAAGGCTGCATACCTTTGATTTCTGCAGGCTGTAAAGAAGTGGAATGCTCCCATTCCTCCATTTCAGTCGTCTCTGGGCTATATTAGATTGCCATGAGGGAACAAAGTGAATCATTTAAACATGTCAGTCTGTGCATATCTTTCCAAATAGTGAACATATCAGTAGGAAAGGAACAGCTGTATCTACAGACATTAATCTGTTTATTAGGACAGAAAAGTTAAACACTTTGATTTAAATCCAATTCATCTGGAGGTTTTCACATTGAATGAATGAGACTCGCAACTTCCTGTGGAAAAATAAACGAAAAGAGAATAAAATTACTTCTCCCTCAGCCAATATTGATCCTGCAGCTTAAAAGGAACATTGACGTCTTAGAGTGAAGACAAAAAGTCATTTAGAGGTCAAGGCAAACAGACGATGATCATAACAGTATCAGCTGAGGATGATATTGTAGAGATAGCTGCCTGGATTGTGGTTAAAAGCGAGCCATAAACCACTCAATGCTCGAGAAACAAAGATGGAATTTTTCATGCTTGAAGATATTTAAATTATATCGCTTCCAGTTGTGACTTTTATGAATAAATGGCATGCATGTTTAGATACACACACAGTTTAAGAAACTGGAGTGACAGTTTGCATCCTTTACGTGCAACGTAAATATTCCCCCTCCCCCTGTGCAAGAATGCCTCAAACCTTAGAGAATATAGCCAACAAAGATCATTTGAGTTGTCTCCCATTTGTGCTTTGGCAGTGATTTTATTGTGTTTTTAAGTGCAGAAATGAGTTTAACAGGAAACCTTATTATTGGTCCATTACCATATTTAACAGGATGAAGACTGCCCCCTTTTGGACATAGAAGGAATTATATTTCAATAGTTAATCTGCAATTAAGGTCACATGGGATGAAGAGTGAGTGCATTGCCTGTATGCAATCAATAGATTAAACTATGTGAGGTACGGTGATGTGAGAGGATAAGATTATGGCAAGCGATTCTGTGATAAACTAGAGTGGCCACCTTTTAATAGTTGGCACAGCATTGCCTTAATGTATTTTCCCACAGCCAAGAGCAAGCCAAAACACATACTGATTCTGCTATAATGAGCCAAAAATAAGGTCTAATCTATAAAAAAATATATATATAAAGCATTCAAATCTATCCAGGATAAGGAATGTCTTCAATGATTAGAGGGAATATTTTCATCAGGTTGCCCTATTTTTCTGCTATTGTTTTCTTTTTATTCTGTTCCATTGTTTCTGTTATCACACAGAAACATGAAATCATGAAAAGAATAGAAAGTAGGTATAAGCAGAGGAGATGAGACAAAGAAGATGACTTTTCTGCAAACATTATTGACAATAATTTCTCAACTCTGGTGGCCATCAGTGTGCATGCACTGTGGATATTACACCACCTCTGGACTTTTCCCCTCATGGTGAAATCTTGACTGACAGAGTGCTTAAGAACTAGTCATGTTTACAAAGATGGTGGCAACCATAGTCATTTCGACCTAAAAACCTCATTTCCACCTGTAGTCACGCCATTATTGACAAGCGTACGGAAATATAATGTGGTAATTACCACAATGTTGCACCTTGCTAGGTTGTTTAAAAATATGACAAACCCAAATGACATGAGATGGAAAAACTAAAGCACTACTTGAAGTTTCTCTTTTTGTAACAGCGGTGTTAAAAAGATGAATTATCAAACATTTAAAAAATAGCAGTTTTGCCAATAAGTAGTACAAAAATATATACAAGAGACATTATAGACCATATATATTTCATTCTAACAAATAATACAAATACTATATGACTAAAACGGTTCAAAGCAAAAGTGTAACCTGTTTACTTGATGTCCCTGGAGGCTAAACCTGCAGAATATAACCTTCTAAGAGCTTACCTTACTTTAGGTTCCTTTCTTGACGGAGGCTGAGGTTATCTGATTTACATTTGCTTTCAGAAGGAGAGCGGCTGGAACATGATCGCACAGAACTACAGGTCTGACTAGAGGCAAAATGTGCGAGTGAAGGGAGAAGATGAGGGGGGTGGCTGTGATGACACGAGAGGGAGGGAGGAGGGTAGAGGGAGAAGAAATATAACAAAATATCCTCTTTTTAAAGTATTATGACCAAAGCTGGGGTCAGTGATGAAACAAAAATCATTGCAAGAGAGCCTAGTTATGTTGAGTCCTCCAATGTCCACCCTGAACTGAATCACAAATCACCAAATCACCCGTTTCCAGAAAAATATGTAAAGTGCCGTCATCACGCACATCTTAGTGTCGTGTCCTTTCTGAATGGCCTGTTTCAAGCAAACTGTGTGTGGTTGGACTTAAATGTGTGAAGAAATAGTCATTAAAAAGCCAGGAAGAGACGTGTGCAATGTTCTCTTCTCTTTGTGTTAGACTTCTCCTCACCTAAATAAACTGGATCCTTAATATTTGTAACTAACTCAAGCTAACATGCACACATTTTGCATCCTGTGTGGATCTTTTGAATGGTGTCATGCTTTTTGGCTTTTTTTAATTAAATTTACTGTGCTTTGGTCCTTGATTTATATAATTTGTGTTTTAGTTTGACGTTGGTCTTTGTATTTTGTGACTTCCTCACTTTGTATTTCCACACTTCCCTGTACATTTTGTCAAATTGTCTTCCCATTCCTCATTCACACTAGATTTGTTGATTTCCCCACCTCCGCATTATGTCAGTTATCATCTTCCTCATTCAAAAAATAAAATTACTTATGTTTTGCATGGCATTTAACTGAAATGTGTGGCTTTAGTTGGTATGGTGTGAATATCTTTTTGAAAAAACACTGTTTCTACCATCTTGACCAAGATTCCCTTGAAGAAGAGACCTTGTATCTCAATGGAACCTACCTGGAATAAATTAAAATGAAAACAAACATTAAATCGCCACATATTTTGACCCATTTAAAAGAAAGTACCTACAACCACACAAATCCGCTTTAGTAGATGCGATGAATAGAGAGAAAACTTTGGCTATAATTGTGTCTGATAAGTTTGAAGTGGTGACAGAATGAAAATCACAACGATTCTTTGACTTTCATCCTTTTGTCCTGGTGTAAATCCTTTCCCTGAAATTCTCAAGTATAATCACGTCTCATTGACAGAGAATTTTGACATGTATAATCTAGCCTCGATTCAAATATGACGACAGTGGGTGGGATAGAGTGTAATACTGCTGGCTATACAACAGGGGGCAACACTGTGCAACCCTGATTTAGACCCTGTAACATGAAGTGAACATCATGGGATGTTGGGTTAAAAGTTTGTTCTCTTAACTCAGCAAGCATCTTCCTTGCAAGTTGTCTCAGCAAAAATTTAGGACGTTTAATTTGGATTAGGTCCCACGAGTAGAAATAAACTACATTAAAAATCAAAAACCTAATCAGGTTTTTGAAAAAATTCCATACCTAAGGCATTCTGAGATGAATTAGCAACCTATTTTAGCCTTTCAATTAAAAAAAAAGCATGGACAATAACACAGTATCCATCACAAGAACTAACAAATATGTCAAAGTACAAGAGAAAAAAAAATAGGTAACAAAATATATGCTTTTTTAAAACAATATTCAAGTTGAATATTATTACTTTAAAAGCCAAACATTGCCGTGCAAACAAGAAAGAAATCTGGTACATTGACTGTCTTCTCCTCCAATGACCTAATCGATTAAACAGGCCAGAAGGCCGGAAATGTGATTAGGAGCAGATAGTCCAGCTACAATAAGATTTCCTCTGTCACTGTTTCTCCAGGTGCAGCATAACACAACAAACAACAGGGCAGACTTAAGCCAGAAATGTTCAATTATTTGTGAGATAACATTATCCTGTTACATAACCCCCTTTTAGAAATCACCCTGGATACAAGCATGATAGCTGGCTTCACTATTCCAGATTGATTCAGCTTGAATACATTAATGAAATTTCCTCCCAACATTTTCAGATTACCAGCCCTTCAAAAGCAGTACCAGATCAGTGATGGGGAAAACACAGGAGAAAAAGGACACATCGAACAAAAATCAAAGTAATAATTTGTAAATGTGTAAATTAACTGAGACAAATTAAACTTACATATGTAAGAAGATAAATTCTCTACTGAGAATAAAACAGAGTCAGCTGTAAATTAAATCTCTCAATTTTAAGGTTTTACAATATCAGGAGACAATAAAAACATCATCTGGTCCTTATAGGTTCTTAAAATAAGATAAATTCAACCTAGTCGTTGCTGAATTCATAGGAATTAGGAGGGTAAGTAGCAGCCAGGTGCTACTAATCAAATGCACTTGATTAATTGATCATCGGCAAGAATGAGCACCTCTATATTGACAGATGTTTTGGGAGTTTGCTGCTCTGGAGCATTCAGGTACGTGTTAACACAGCGCCAAAGAGGAAAGACATCAACAATGATCTCGAAGAAACAATTATTTCTGCCCATCAATCTGGGAAGGATTATAAAGCCATTTCCAAACAATTAAGAGTCCATCATTCTACAGATGGAAGGACTGCCAGGAGTGGACGTCCCAGCAAGTTCACAACAAGGTCAGACTGCGCAGTGTCCAGAGACATTTTAAAACCCCTGAGACTTACATCTCAGACTCTACAGGCATCATTCAGCATCTTAAATGTTAAAGTTTGTGACAGCACAAGTATTCTCTCTAAAAAGAACATGGCAGCAAGGCCTTCTGTGGACTAAAGTAGTTCAGACAGATTAAACCAAAGTAGAGAAGTTTGGTTTTAATACACAGCACCACCTTTGGTGAAAACCAAACACACCCAATCAGCATAAACACCACATATCAGCTGTCAAGCATAGTGGTGGATGGGTGATGAGTCCTGGCTTGTTTTGCAGCTACAGGACTTGGACACTTTGCAGTCATTGAGTCGACTATGAACTCCTCTGTATACCAAAGTATTCTAAGTCAATAGACCATCTATGTGAGACCATCTGTCTGACAGCTAAAGCTTGGACACAACACTGGCTACCAACTATGATCAGAAATGGGAGGTTGTCTCACCTTAACACGCTGCTGGCAACCCGGAGCAGGCTGACCTATGCAGGGCCGAAGTTAATGAACCACCCTCACCCAATGTGTTGCCCAATAGGCTGGTTCAACAATGATGCCAAGACCAGCAGCAAATCTTTCAATAATCCAGTCAAAGTCCAGACCTCAACCTGATTGAAATGCTGTGGCAGGACCGTAAGCATAAAAGAATACCTGCAAATATCAAAGAACAGAAGTAAAGTGGGCCAATGATCAGCCAAAACGATGTGAGAGACTAACATCTTACATAAAACAATAACTTCAAGTTATTATTATTGCTAATATGTTACTTAATTTCCCATGCACTGCTTCTGCAGTTTGGCTTTATTTATGTTAAAGGATAAGACCGTTTTTTTGACATTGGGCCCTTGATTTCACATTATAACATGATGTTCTACTCACCCCTGCTTGTTGTTGGTCATTTGGAGCTGTTCCGAAGATATTCGCGAGGCGTCTGGCTGCTCTCTTGAGATATTCGGCGATGAAACGGTTTCCTATGGGCAAGTTTATACAGGCACAAACTATGCTGTTTATAATTTATTAATTACTGTACACTAGCACTGATAACGTGGAGGTGCGTCGCTTACTTAAAAAAATCCGGGTTACTGTAATTTTGAATTTTTGTCGTAAAGTAGGTGTTACTGACGTCCTCGTCGTGCTACTGCCACAGACAGCCCACAGACCTGCTGCCTATTAATTCATTCGGCTAAAATTCAAAATTAGTAACCCGGATTTTTTTAAGTAAGCGACGCACCTCCACGTTATCAGTGCTAGTGTACAGTAATTAATAAATTATAAACAGCATAGTTTGTGCCTGTATAAACTTGCCCATAGGAAACCGTTTCATGGCCGAATATCTCAAGAGAGCAGCCAGACGCCTCGCGAATATCTTCGGAACAGCTCCAAATGACCAACAACAAGCAGGGGTGAGTAGAACATCATGTTATAATGTGAAATCAAGGGCCCAATGTCAAAAAACCGGTCTTATCCTTTAAATCAGCAATTAAAAAAGATAATATGTCATGTGTTGTTGTTAATCTAAGGTTGTTTTTACCCAATTTCAAGACCCGGGGCCCGTTGCACAAAACTAGGATAAGGGATTAAGCCAGGATATCTTGGTTATCCGTGATCTGGTTGCACAAAAGCAGGATAAGGGGCAGTAGGATATGTTATTATGGTATAAGTTACCATGGAGATTTATTCTGTGAAGCTAGACGGCTCCAGATCAGGCTAAATTCCAGGATCTATTTAATCTCATCCCTTATCTCAGTCAGCAGTCACCACAAACAGAAACCAATAGTTATTCCATTGCCCTGCAACTACACATTGTTATCACATATAACTAGACCCACTGTCATTATTTAAACGTTTGTGATCATCATGATGTTGCAATCATTAGATAATTTACAGTTTCCCATAGACTATAAGGCTATATTTAAAATGACGGAATATTAGGGCCACAGAGAAAAAAAAAATTCACAGACTTTGAGAATAAAGTCAGAGAAGGAGAGTTGTTAAAATGAAGGCCGTGGAGCATTTCGTGGAATTGTACTTTAGTATAGTTTTCACAAACAAGGAGATACTTAATCTTTTGGCACATCAGCACCACATTGTCATGTATCAGGACTTTAAAAAGAATATGCAAGAAAATGCATCTTTTCCGCAGAAAGAACCAGTCTCATAAATGTATGACTTTTTTTTTCTTCCTCAGTGTGGCCCTAATACTCAGTCGTATAAAATACACATCCCATATAAATATAGATACACATCAAAGTGTAACATTATGTTCCTTTATTAAATCAGGATAAATCAAAACAGGTAAACCATCAGCTCCTCTCAAAGCTGAAGTCACACAAAGACTCTACAAGATAGAAAGCACAGAATCAAAGCATATTATACAACACAAAGATAAATACACATTCAAAGGTCTGTATATAATACACCCTGCATGTCTGCACACTGAAATAAATGCAGGAAAAATCCATACACATAAAAAGAACAGGCAAATTAATGGATGCAGTAGCCTCCCTGCAAGCTTGTATACGCACAAACATCATAAATTAAATACCGGTAATAATAATAATTCCTCTGCCACCGCAGAACATATTTAACTTAAATTTAAAGCATGCATATTTACTAAAATAATTTAACACATATTGGTCCCTCACCAGCCGACCACTGACCACCACTGCTTTTGGTGACCCACCAGCCGTGCCTTGTCTGTGGGTTTTCTTTTTCACTGCTAAAACAGTACAGACAATGTGTGAGCAGGCAGCTTCTGGGTACAATACGCTTATACATTGTTAAGTATTAGTCAGGGCCCTTACCATTCTGCAGAATGTTCTTGTATTTGATTTTGACTTGCTGCCATGTCCGTTTTGGCCCGGTCATGTTTAATCTACATCACACACACACACACACACCACACACACGTAGAGCAAACATAACAGAAGAGAAACTTTGTTTATCCCAAAAGGAAATTCAATGAAGTCAGTGAGCAAGCGACCTGGGGTCCTTTGAAAGGCGCTATATAAATTAAAGTTATTAATATTATTAGCTCATCGATGGAGTTACATTTACACAATTTCACTCATATCTGTGGTCCATTTCAATTCAAAATTCAACTGGTTCATAATCAGAGTACAACTGCGTTTATGGATATGTGAATGAACTATTTGGATTGTAATTGTGATGTCTCAGCGGAGCGGTGAGTGTGTAATTGTGCACTACCCATTCAGGCGGTCAGCAATACTTTGCCACGCTTTTTCTATTTGCTTTATCACTGTGTTGCCTTTCTTTTTAATAATGTCTTTTACCTCCTTGTATGCCTCCATGATGATTTCTGCCTCGGATGGGGAAAAGTAAGTCGCTCTACTTGCCATGGTGAATCTGTGATCGGTGGCGGGGTCTATTAGACCTGTGAACATTTGATTCTGCAAGGACAGACCATAATATATCCACCTTAAGAGTAGCTCAGACATGTATAATACTATGTGTTATTGTAAGTACACTGTGTGGCCCTACTGTATGATAGTCTAAATAACAGTTTACTATCATTCATTTTATATGTTTACCTAATTGCCCTTGTGTTATGTATTTAGATCCTTAAAAGTACCATAAAAACAGTGTAGAAATACTCCTGCATGGAGAATAGGTAATAACAGCAATATATAGTTAAAGGTTTTAAGTAAAATTATCTGTCTGGTCCCTCTGTGTGATTTATGGTTATATATGAAATAATTACATTAAGAAGGCTGTTGTATTAAACTATAAGGTTTAGCTGCTAGAGGTTGAGCTTTTTTTTACTACTTTAATTGCAGTTAACTGTGTCATTTAATATAATAGAACACCAGATGAAGATGAGAAGTCTTGAGATGATTAATATGGAGAAAATCATAAAACATTTTCATACTTAAATCTAGTTTTAGTTTTTGGACTTTGGAGAAAAAATTCTCTGGTGTACTTAACAACTTGCACATATGTAAAAAAAAGTCAAACTGACTGTTGAAAACAAATTATTTTAAAACTTGTTGTATTATCTATTGTGTAAAATTTCATTGTTAGTAATAACTAGCAACTTAAACTGCTAAATAAGTATTTCTTTCCCATTAAATATACTTTGCGGTATAAAAAAAACTATTTAGCAAATGAAAAATACCAAAGAAAAGTTGAAACATTCAAGTAAAATAGGAGTACCCAGAAACTACTCTTTAAAACAGCACCTGAGTAAATGAAGGGACTTTCCATCACTGCTAGACAGGTAGAGGAAATAAAAAACAAAACAAAAAAAGCATTCATTTGAATGTGTTTGGACAGAAGGTCATGCAAAACGGTTTCTGCTTCTGTTCTTTCACACTCCTGATTGTTTATATTTCACACATTTGGAGATTATTCAAATTCTTGCGAAACCTCCTATTGATCACGTACCTCAGATCATTTACACTACAAAAGCACAGGAGTCACTTTATGTATAGTCAAAAGCTCACTGTGAGAAGATGAACTAAACAAGCAGCTTTTGTGTTTTCTATTGTACTTTTCCAGCTCTACTGTACCCCTACTCAATGACATGTTTACACCACCGACCTTTGCAAAGAGCGAGATATGCTATGTGTGACCTAAAGACGCCTCTCCCTGACCTACTTTCCATACATAGTTTACTCTTGGTGGGCACACCCCCTTCAAAGGCTGTTTGCTATAAAGAGTTTCCAAACATGGGCCTGCCACACTGTGTTGCATAACTCCTTTAACTTTCAGATTGTTTAAACAAGGATAGTTGTGTTGTCTGTGGACTTACTGGTTAATCTGACATGCTGGTTGTTGACTTGGACCTGTACACTCCCATCAAACCACCGGGAAGTCTTTACAGTAGGCTATAAAGTCATGGGTCAATATTCTTCAACAGACAAGGACAAAAGTTAGACATTTTTGAAAATAAACTTTGAATAAGTGGTGTGTAAAGCAGAGATAATTCTCAAAGTAGAAAAAAATCCAGTCAAAATATGGGCATCAGAGTCGGTTTAGCATTTAACTGAATTTAACTTTTTTACTTGCCAAAAGCAAACAATTTCAAGTAAAAACAAATGTGAGAAATATCTCAAATATATCTAAAGTTAAAAAATCAGTTTGACTTCGCTCTTGACATATTTTGGGGCCAGTATTAAGGCAACAACTCAGGTCAAGATGTCAACCATCAGGCTACTCCAGAGTTTAGTTAATTTCATTTTAGTTTTTAAGATTAAAAGGTGTGAATCTGCCTTGTGAATTATTCTTTTTAACACAACCTCCACACTACCTGTTGCTCATCCATAAACAATCCTAAAAGACTTGTTCATATGTTGCACAGATATATTTGAATAACCTCAACTTTCCATAGTTAACAGAGAAACATGCCTTTGTGTCGTAGTTTACTGGATTAAGGCACAAAGGAAGTAGTAAAATACAGCCTGAAAACTCATCAAGTTGCTCATTCAGAGCTTCTTTTTTTTTTTTAAATGGCCAGATCACAATTCCAGTAATCTTGCACGTCGAGGTGGTTAAAATGTGATGAGAATGAGTTTCAGTGAAATAGTGGCAAGTTGTTTTTATGACCAAGACAAATGATATGGGGGATGGGCAGCTCACCGGAATAAGTGTTGTTGCAGCCTGTTGCAGCAGCTGCAGGGCACCACAAGTTTCACCTATGTACGAAGGAACTCTGAAAATCTGTTTGCTTTAGCAAAACATGTATGACGCACTTCAACAAATCTAAACAATGGATGTTTATCATGTTTTATCATATTACGTAACACTTTTGTTGTCAAATGAAAACTATGTACAGTCTGTTATGTACCAATTAGGTAATTCCCTACAAATTGTAGCTTGGAGTATGAGATATTACGGGTCGAAAGCGGTTGTTTTGCTTTTCACTTCTCTCAGGAAATACCCGAACCAACTCCAACAAAGGAAAGGGGGGAGGATCGGCGATTGACGTCATCGGTCTGGCAACAGGCATGAATGCGCCTGCTTTTCTTTTCGCTGATTGGCCGTTCGGCTCGCACTCGGCTCCTGATTGGTTGGATATGTGTGAGGACGTACTACATAGCCCTGCTGTGGATTCCATTTTGTTGCAATTCAGAGTCGGGAGGGAGAAGTGGTGTTTCTACGACCACTGTTCACATCACATTACATTAGCCTGGAGAGTGACGGATTTGTAGGAAATATAGCGCTTTGCTGTGCTTCCCACATAGTCCGGTCAGGGATATCTCAGGCTAACAAATATTTCTGACGAAAGGCTTCGACAACCAAGCCTGAAGAAGTTGGTAAGAGAAGCTGTTTCGTTCGCCGTCGCCATATTGAGTTACGTTTCTTTGTTTTGGTTCGGTGCCAAATTAAGGTGACTTAATTCGTAAAAGCGTTAGTAATTTCGGAAATTGATGGTTAGTATTGATGAAACCCACTTAATCAGGGATTCATTGTAAACTTTATTATTTTTACATTAAAAATCACCGAGTAAAGCCTTGTCCAATGGCCTGCAGTTGAGCCACTCCTCCGCACACAAGCGAAATTGGGACGTCGTCGCAGTTTTCTTATGTAACATTTTGTTTTGATGGTCGCAGACGCTTACAATATTTAGATTAATGAATTTCAGATTCAATTATTTCAATGTCTGTTATTGATTTGTATGATGACGTATTATGGCACATTGTTTGGAAAACAAAAATCAATGTTTTCTTATTCGACGGGAGAGTATTTGGACTGAATTTTTGTGTGCATGGATATCTGTTAACATTTCTAATGGACATTTTTATTATTATTTTTTTTTAAAGACAGTCGACTTCTAGGAGCGTCGTGCGCCGTTGTGAGTTGATGTTAAACTCGGCTTCGAGGGAAAACAACGCTCTTTGGCACATGATAACTTCAGACCTTGCTGGACACACAAGTGCAGCGAGAAGTAGACAAAGAGCTACTTCGAGGACCTGGGGACCGATTGGAGGTGAAAGATTGAAGGGGGATCTCTGCTTCGACAACTTTCTGACAACAAAGAGGTGAGCTGGTGCTGTTTTGCTCTCGGCTTTGTGGGGGGAGGGGCGTGGCGTCGAGTCCCAGACTGTCTGGTGTTGCTGCACGTAGCCACGTACTTGTTTTTTGGGAATACTGTGCAAGGGCTGGCGCGATCAGCTTTTTTAACCTACCAACAATTTTGTCACCCAAATCGATAGCAATGCATTTTGGACTAATGCGGTATTCTAATCTTTTTAGGTGACACATAGTACAGAAAGATGGGAGGTGGAGAGAGGTACAACATTCCAGTTTCCCACCCTGAGCGCCCCAAGAAGAACCACCAACTTGGTAAAGCCAAGCAGAGAACCCGTGACCAGAATGGAGCTGCAGCATCTGCAGGAGGGGCGAGTGGTCTTCTTCATCTCGGCCACCGTCGTAGCGACAAAGGAGCTGCATACCACAGGTCTCCAGAGGCGCGGCAGGCCGCGTCTGCAGACAAAAATGCCCTAGTCCGTTTTGCCACCAACTATGATCAGACCTGGGAGGGTGCAGTGTCTCACCTTAACACGCTCCTGGCAACCCAGGGCAGCCCGAGCTATGCAGGGCCTAAGTTCAGCGAGCCGCCCTCACCCAGCGTGTTGCCCAAACCCCCCAGCCACTGGGTGTCTTTCCCAATGGGCTCCTGTGAGCACAGGGAGATGATGGCCTTCCAGCTAAAGAGCCTCTTGAAGGTACAGGCTTGAAGGAGATACCCACACTTCGTTAAAAAAAAAAGAGCCAATGCGTGGACTGGGACTGTCGAGGCACTCACCTGCCAGGAACGCCTCAGAGCTGTAATACACTGCTGTTTTTAGACTGACCTCTAAGGTCAAAGTCAAAGTTGGGCATTTACAGCAATACTCAACAGTTAAAACCATTTTGATATGATTATTTTTTAGATATTACAGCTTTGTAGCCTTGCTGATGGGTGATTCCTCTATTGGAGCCTGTTTTTGTGACTGATGACAAACTGGATTCTTTATTTTGTTTTGTTCTTTTTATTGTTGGCTGTTTAAAGCAGATTGAGTGTAACCCCCCCACCCAAAACAGGATTGGTAGTATAAGTCAGGTAAAATCCCATAACTTTTATAGTCAATTTCTGACAGACACACCTTTTCATTTTCATACATTTTAACAAGCCTTTGGAGTGATCTCCAAAGTATCAGGTGCTAAAGCAAGTTAAAATTTGTAGCATTTATTTTCCTTCTTATTTAGATCCCATGATGTATATAAAAAAAAATGATGCGTCACATTCCTTATTTGGGTGGAGAAAAGCACTCGACTGTAGTTCTGCAGGGAAAAAAGCTATTTTTTTCTTATTGAAGATAAGAAACTTGTGGATAAGTACAGGTCAAAAGAATAACCTCAAACAAGAGACCATGGCACATGGGCCTTGGACCACCAACTCCTGTAAACTTTTTTTAATTGCGCTGTGCGCACATGCACTACAGGAGTTGAGTGTCCCAAAGGTCCACAACACTCTATCATAGCATTATTTTGTAACGTCCTTTTTTGTCGTAGTTGAAAGATGTTTGAAGCGCTGTGTGTAACCAAAGTAATGTTTTGCTGCATTTCTTTCGACATCCTGTGTGGTCGGCTTAGTTGCCACTCCTGCTTAAATCTTGCCAGCCTCGGTGGTGAACAAATATGTCACCTAGCCTGTTATTCTGTTTCGATCAGCACTGTTATTGCCCTCAGACTCTCTATTTGGGACGGTGCTGCAGCTTAAACCCGCGGAAGAGGACCCAGTTTGGATGACGAGGTCCTGTTTGCTGCATGCATCTGTGCCCAAACTGAGGCAGATCTGAGTGGGGTCTCTGGAGAGAAGTGGCCCAATGGGCTCTACGCGAGGCAGGAGGCTGGTGTTTGTTTACAAAGTCTGTCTCGAAAAGGCTGACCATCCGATAATCGGCACACTTGCTGCCCCTAACTGCTGCCTATCGTTTACCCTCTTGCACTGCAATCAAACATGTTTTGCCTCCATCAAGTAACAGGCCAAGATGCTGTTTAAGTGATGGAGATGAAATGGACTATCTTATGGATTCTCTTATTTTTGTTATTCAGTCTTGTATTGAGGTTCTGTCTGTTTTTTCCCTTTGCAGAATTTAAGCTGTTCATGGCCAGCATAAAGACAACAAAACAAAGATAATACGTGTGTTCAAGAGCCATGTAAATAATGAAATGTACAAAGTACTTGTAGCATATGTACATTTGCAGGCTGTTTGATGCCTGTCTGACAAAAGTATTTTTAGTAATAACACTGAATGTATAAGACATGCTAAGGTCATGTCTTAACTTCAATATTGAAGAATATTTTTGTTAAAAAAACAAACAAAAACCTGCCTATAGCATTTGCCAGTACCCCTGCACTGTTATCTTTCCAGAGAACTTGCACATGTTTTTATTATTTTGTATTACACAGTGTAGGGTGTAAGATGCTAAGTGCAAATTAAAATAAAACTTAAAAAAAAAAGATTGGCATGATGGAGACTTGCACATGTAGGGTTCTGAGTTACAGATGTGCTTACATATTGTAAGCGTGCCACTTTTATCCTCAGTTGACCAGCTTTTGTGCCTCAGTTGAAACACTTATTAGGTTATAAATCACCAAAACGGATCGTTTGGATCCGTCAGCTCTCAGCTTTACTTCCGCCAGCTGACAGTTGAATTTGGCTTAATACTTTATTTTTTATAAATTACTGCCATGTGATTTGTTTTTGATATTTTTGGCTACAGTGAACCTTGCATGATGAGCGAGTCTCCTCAATCTAAATTTAAGACATTGGAAGAATTGGCTGTTAATTTGTCCCCCTTAAAAAAATGTCACTTATGAAGAAATGTGCCCAGGTGAAGATTGATATCAATTTGTGTTAAAAAATTTGTAAACATATGTGCTCTGAAATTGATAAAGGAAAAACAAAACAAACCAAATAATAAATAAAACCCTTCCCCTCCCCCCCTACATATGTCTGTGTATCTTTTGGTGGAATTTACCCTGTACAGATGTTACGACCACGACCCGGTGTAGTTTAAAAAAAAAATACTTTTATTGATAAAGTGTATTCAAGGGCTAAGTTATTTAACCATGTACATGAAAACTAATGCAGATCATAACCATGTCACAACATTAGATGTTATACTTCGCCACAGTAATTTCACATCTACTACAGCAATACAGTTTGGAAATAAAGAGCCCGTATAAACAACATCGTAAGGCGGGGCGTTCAACTTAAACTACAGTTTGGAACTATTAACGTGAATGTTTCCAATTAAGCATACAAAAGAAGAGACAAGATTGGCAAATTAAATTCTAAACTAAGCAACATTATTTTCCCTAAAATCTTTATAAATGTTCTGGATACTGCTGACGTCTTCCCTTTTACAACAAATTCTTATAAGCTATACAAGGGGTGCAATACTAGTTAGAAGGCTGAACAAAAGGCTTTCTTGCAACAGTTAGTGGCCGCCAGACTTGCGTCCAGCCCAGGATCTGGAGCGAGAACGTGACCGAGACATGGAACGAGAGTAGGAGCGCGAAGGAGATCTCCCCGCAGGCGGTTTGTGGACGCTGGCAGCAGGGTCGAAGTCTTCGGGTGGACTGTGGGACTTCGACTGACTCTTCTTGTCTTTGGGTCTCGATCTGGGTGGTGAAGGGGAGCGGCTGTGCGAGCCTGGTTCCGGGTGTGCCCTGTGGTGGTCACGGGGAGGGCCTTTGTACCTGCTATGATTAATGTCATCAGTGCTCTGCACGGGAACAGTGAAATATTTTTACTGAGGTACAGCAAGATGCAAATCAACCTACTTGTCGTTTTCATAGCTTCTGCTCTGTCTATGTCGACTGTAGGCCCGAGAGCTGAAAAACAGGACAAAAGAACAGTTTCAATCACAATCACTCCACGGTTTCCACATATAAGTAACTATGAGTTATATATGAGCAGATATATCACAGATTCCTCTTTTATTGTGCCTCCTGATATGGAAACGTGTAATTCATGGACAGATGGTGGTGAGTACAGCTTAATCTGTGCATTACTGGGAGTGTTTTCTAAAAGCCTCAGCTGTGACCCAGACAGTTTTGTCGATTTTGCCAATTTCTGTGACCTGTATTGATTTCTTTAGAGTTAAGGTGTCCATATGTTGGACTCATGATTGATCCGCTAATGTTTTGATGAATCTAAATTTCCTTTTATAAAGGACTGTACCATCGGATAAGACTCCTTTCAAATACATATTCTATCCCCATCTGCCTTTTTAGGCTCTTATGTCTGTGCACTTTTTCTTTTTTTAAATACCAGATTTTTAATTAACACTCCAAATATATATAAATAAATATATAAATTCCTCTTGGGATTGATAAAGTAGTCAATTAAATCTCCCAGGTTTTACATTTTCAAATTACTATACGACTGCATACAGCTGCATTTTCATTCATAAATACAAGCAGATCAGTCCGAATTTACATGAGCTTTACTCAATGAATTCTCTGTTTTAATCTGGCTGTGGGGTGCAGGAGAGCAGTTTCTGTAGGGAATAATTTGCTTATACTAATTAAAAGGAATCTATTTTTAACGCAGAATTTGACATAATTTGACTGAAATGCTGTTTTTGTGTGGAAGAGGAAAGCAAATCTGGGTGGCACAACAAGCCCCTCCACAGACTGAGCCCCTCCCCCTTCAAATCAATGTAAGCACAGCCAAGCAGCTGCCCACGGCTCTGTCTTTGTCGTCGAAAAAAAACTCAGAAACTCTGCACTAACCCTTCAATACAGAGCCGAGCAATACCCAAATGACTTCTGTGACAGGTGAACGGTTGTTCTGCAAATTTTGCCAGCACTCAATTGACAAGGTACTAACTCACAAGGACTAACTAGTCCTGCAGCCTAAGGGAAAGTTGATTTTTTTTATTTATTTTTTTAAACCTGAACCTATGCTTATACGTTAATTTACTCTTTGATAACATTTTGATGTCACTCTGGAGTTGTTCGGACGCTATTTAGATAATTGGAGCAGCGTATAGTATAACGGGAGACAAGGGGGAGGCCAATGCAGCCTCTAAATAAGGCATGAAACTCCTTCATTTCACCAATACTTTAAAGTATTTAGGGACTAAAGACGGAACTTTCCCTGAAAGTAACTTGTTTAAGTTAAATTTGAAGAAGTTTAAAATGTTTGGTTGTCGTTTTATTTCAAGTCAACTAAAGTTTCATTACTTACTGCTTGGTTTTGATGCACTTTTGATGTATTGAGGACATTTCTTCCCCCCCCCCATCAATAAATTTAGGTTAATTTCTATTTAATTTGTGTACATTTTAGTCAAATACATTAAAACACACTTATTTTTGGAAATAAAATAAGAGTAAAAAGGTAAAAAAAAAAAAAAAAGGAAAAAAAAACCAAACAGGAATCCCAAAAATTAAAACGGAAAAAAAGGAATTTGGGAAAAAATAAAATGGCTTTTATAGGGTCCTACATATCCAGAGATCCTTATCTCTGAATTTGATGATTCTCTGCCCTCTATTGGATACAGAACACAAAGTTGTACAGGCCTTGTTACTTCTTGACAGTTCATTGAAGCTACAAACATTTGGTCAGGGCGAACAGCTCATGTAGTTCATATTAGTTGTACGACCACAAATTTTACACATCATGTGCGTTTTATCTAGTTCATGCTTTATGGTAAGTTAAAATCCAAAGTGAGATCAGATATCACTCTCTGCTGAGCTCATTCCTTTTCTGCTGTATCACAGAAAACATCACAGTAATATTAGCACTGGAGCTACATGTTTCTGATGCGGCTGCTTCTTCTGTGTTTTACAGCAGCTCAACGTTAACCTGACTCACGTCATCTGGCTGCGTTCACCAACTACACGCGGGGGCGTTCCCTTTCCTCACACAACCATCTGAGGAGCCTGGGAGTCATATGTGTTTCGTCCGATTACAAAATAATCAGAGCCAATCATTAATCGCTGGGTGGGACTTTGGATGAATGGCGGCGTTATGGCCGCCCATTCATGCTCCAGAGGGCGGGAGTCAGGTAAGCTGTGAGCTACGTCACGGGTTGAGTCATTGGGAGTGGCTGAAGTGGCGTGTCAGTCAAGATGACGGACAGATTCTTCATCCAATCACATGCACGAGTTTTAGAAAAAATAGCCCCATTTGAAATCATGTCGGTTGTGGGCTCGTCCCAGATGGTATGCGAATACCAGAGGGCGGGAATCAGGTAAGCTCAACGTAACATAACAACGGGAAACTTAGTTCTGCAGTGACTGAAAAAAACCCAAAAATGACCAATTGCTGATCATATTCCATCATTTTCTTCTCCACCGATGCACAGCTGCATCCACACCGAAACCGACAAATTTCTGCGGCGCACAGGTGGGAGGTTTCCAGAATACACAAGAGGACTAATACTCTCCAAGATGATTCATTTTAAATGTAGCCTCAGGCAGGTCTGCTTATCAAAGCATGCCTCTATGTACATGGAACAGTGGATATTTGAACTTGTGTTGTCAAAATTTTTCCACGTTAGTGCACCCACACCATTAATGAACCATCTTTTCAGACTGTCTGGCTGCTTCATAGCCTTGAGAAAAGTCACAAGTTTATTATAAAAGATCGCTAGCAGTTTTATTTAATAGAGCATTTTCTTTTTTCTCTAGGCTGAGAAATAGGGGGTAAGGGAATGATCTGCTTCCCGTTTGATCCATTAAGGGGAAAAATGTTGAATTAAGACACTGCTGGGTACTTCATCCTAGTCACTCCTGAATACTTATACCCAGACTAATTTACAAACATTGTAGGATACTATAGTGATGACTGAAGTCCTTAAACTTAAATCCTTAAAGTCCTTTTTAACCAACACTAACAGACGTGTGCACATCACTCCTGTTCTTAACTCCCTCCATTGGCTTCCTGTCCTTTATAGAATTGATTTTAAACTTTTAATGTTTGTTTTTAAAGCTCTTAACGGCCTCGCCCCATCATATTTATCTGAGCTTTTAACAGTCCGCAATCCTGGTAGAGCTCTGAGGTCAACAAATCAATTTTTGCTGGAAGTGCCCAGGTCAGAATACAAACACTGGGGTGACCGAGCCTTTTCTGTCGCTGCCCCCAGGCTCTGGAATAAGCTCCCCGTTGAGCTGCGTCTTATTTCTGACCTGGGCCTCTTCAAATCTGGGCTAAAAACATACTTATTTAGGATTGCTTTTAATACCCAGTAGTATGATGACACTTTTATCTTATTCGATTTTGTTGTATTTTATTGTTTTTACTTATTCTTCTCTTTATTTATTACCTGCTGTAAAGCACTTTGGTACATCATAATGACTGTCTGTAAAGGGCTGTATAAATAAAGTACATTACATTAAAATTTATATTAAAAAGTAAAAAAAGCGTACAAATACTCACTCTCTAGGGCTTTCTGATCTCCGGGGGCGTCGCTCATAAGAAGGGCTTCTGGATCGCCGCCGATCGTAGCTGCGGCTCCGTGAGCGTCTTCGGCGGCTATCCCGATCGTCATCATAGCGGGAGGAACTGCGAGGTGAAGTTCGCTCCTTGCCCTTCATCTGGTTTGGTGCTGAATAGACAAATTTACAGCATAATATCAAGTAAGAATCCATCAGATCCAACAACAATGCTGCACAAGGGTTTGTGTAGCTATGATACGGCAGTCGTGTATAAAAGAGGAATGTTTGATTTTCCATACTCTTGCGGTCTCCTTGGGCAAACTGGATCTCAATCTGGCGCCCACAAACCCATTTACGATCCAGGTTGTGAAGAGCATCTTCCGCATCCCGGACATCTTCAAACATGCTGAACTGTTAAGGGCCTTTACTTTCAAATTTGGACAGTTGGGACAGTTGGCGGCACACACGCACAACAAACAACAAAAAAGGCTGCAATACAAGTCAATAGCTCCAAAAAACTTAAAATAAAACATACACAACTACTGGATCAAACGGTGAGAAATCAGTTATCCAGGCTACGTAACAAAAAATATATAATAATAATTTAATGTATTTTATTTAGGTATAATTAATTATTTTTGGTAAAACAGCAACTATAAAAGAAAGCTGGATCACTTGGGGCTTCTGCGATTTCAGATTGTGTAGACAACACAAATACTGATGGCGATCAGATTCTGTAGGATACAAAAGTTTGGCTTATTACCTTTAACATGCTTGACTTGAGCTTGATCTTTATTGTCTTGGCAGAAGAACTTGTGGTTTCCTGCTTGTCTTTGCCCAATAAACACTTTGCTTTTCCATCTTTGGTTGAAAAATGGGAAGTCTGGTGTTCACTTTTCTGTCCTCTTTGCATCTTCATGCTTTCACTTTCTTTATTTTCCAAATTCCACTACTGCTTGTCGCCTGGGTGTCTTTGGTTGAGTCTAATCTAATGTCACCTTTCAACTTTCTTTGGTGTGGGGTCTCCAGAACTGTATCTTTATCATTCTAAGGCAACAACAGGAGAAATATTGGTTAGGAATGGATATGATGCTTGGGATGTCAAATAAATATCTCATGAAATAAATAAACATTCCTGTGTGATGTGAAAGGTTAGACTTGATGCTTGACAATCAACTTTGCGAAATCACCACTTCCAAAAACATTTCCAAATCAAAATTAAAGGAATAAAGGATATTGAATGTATGAAAATCCTCTTGGCCGCCGTGTATAGAAGTCAAGTGGGATGTAGACATCTACAATAGGCCCATAACGACCAAACTCACGTCGCAAATCCTCTGGCCTGAAGTGTCATGAAATAAGCACATTTATTCTGCTGGCTAACATCTGAATTTGGCTGAAGCTCAGTGTGCAGGTTGTACACAAGAGCACTTTCCAGCACAGCATATGACACAACATAAGCAGACACATCTTGTTACTTTCTCACTTTAAAGGAAGTTTGCAAAAATAAAAACCCAGCCACTAAATCATTTAAGCCCAAAGAAACAGAAATTTTATGCAGCAACCATTTACATGAAGAAGATTCCAGGTTTGTTGGGTACCTGTAAATGACCACATCTGGGTAAAGTTATCACTGCAAGACTTATCAGAGTGCTACTTCCTGTTTGTTGGCATTTTTTTAAACACACTGACAATAAGACGAACTGCAATAGCAGGGCAATTTCAACGCACTACAACTGTCATTGTTAAGGACAATCTGTTTAGCGAAATGTAGTTCAAGTGAGGGTTCTGGGACGTAGTTAAAGCTTCAAAGACAATTCGATTCACACCCACCTTATGAGAGTGCTGGAAGCATGAACGTGATAAAGCAACCTCTAAAGTTTGTCACAAGAGCCAAATCACATATGCATGGCTCAGAGCCACAGCTGCACATGAGGATAAAACGAATATCCATTATTGGACTTCATGGGCGTCACTATTGATCTGTGTTCCAGTATAAAACAATAGTTAACAACGGATTAATTCTGACTCACAACAATAGAAAAGAATAGTTTAACGCTAGTTGAAGTGGGCATTTAATAGCCTGGGGGCCATATGTATAAATCTGTGTGTAGTTTCACCACTATAACGTTGTGTTGGCATTATTTTCATCAGATTCATAAAGCCATTTGCACATCTAATTCTCTTTTATCAATTTTAATCATCTTGAAAATGTGTGCAAGTGCACAAACCTGAATTAATATGAATAAATATCTGATTGAGTGTTAGGAAATTAATTTCTATCATTTTTGTGCATCATTTATGCATCTGGCCTCAGGTCTGTGCACAGCGGAGTCCTTTCAACGACAAAAGATGTAGGCTACTTTATTCTAAATAGTTCAAGTCGTGTCAGAATATTTTTCATTTTTAATTAATCGTTAAATGCAAAAGGTGCAGTGGTTAATAGGTTTAGTGGAGAGATGTCCACATCTGGTCCTCGAGGGCCGCTGTCCTGCAGGTTTTAGATGTTTCCCTGCTTCAACACACCTGATCCAGATCAATGCATCATTAGCAGGCTTGTGCAGAACTTAGTCTTTTGAAGAGATCAATTTCATCTGAATTAGGTGTGTTGAAGCAGAGAAATATCTAAAACCTTAGTCAACCTTAGTCAAGGTAAAAAAGTGCTTTGAGTTGAGCTTCATGAAGAGAAGAGCCTCTGTGAGAAACCTAAGCAGACTTATAAGCATAATCAGAAAACTTCATTACAAACCGTGATGTTCAGTTTCGCTTTCTGGTAACCGCATTTCTACTCATTTAAATGTACAGCAACCTCAAAAGTTTTGATTTAATACTTATTATTTCAGCACCTGGAAGGTAAAATTATGAATTGTAACTTACTCCTAACGTCACTGCCCAACAGCCACTGATAAATATTTCTAAGCTTATGCGGATATTAGACTTGGAACATGGCAGTCTCGTTATCAAGATGGCATCGGATAAGTTAAAAAATAAAACACAGACGTAACATGTGGACACAGCGGTGAGGCAGGACCATTAGATTAGTGTTTAATACGTCCATAATAAGTTACGTTAACATCGGTTTCTCAGCTTCTTGTTAGCTCGATAGTAGCAATCGTTAAGCAGGGAAGGAGTGTTCAGTTAAAAAAAAACAACAACTTTGCAGTTATTTTAAGAAACATTTGGTTTAAAATGAACTGGAAGTCTACTCTCACATGAGTCACACGTAAAGTGGACGTCAGTTGGCTATTTTGGTGATGTCTGCTATGTTTGCTAACTTGTTAGCATACCTGCACACATGCCGACACGGTAGAAAATAGCAACCTACCTGGATTCGTCGGAGATGTTTCTAACGAAAAGAGATGTGTTGGGAGGTCTAAGGTATCTCGCCATTTTCAACCCCCGTTGCTGTAATTAAGCAGAAGTGGCTACGTTTAAACGGCTTTTTTTTTTTTTTAACGTTGGGCTACAACTGACTCCTGCTACGTTGTCCGCGTTCTCGCGATAATGCGCATGCGCAAATTATAGCCCCCAAGGTGCGCTTTGTTAGTGACGTATACACAGTGTCTTCAATACATCCGAGGACATTATGTTGATTTACATTCATTTCCTGTAGATTTTCTTCACTTTAACCTTAATCTAATCGTACACCATGTATTTACCTTAAAGTTACATGATTTGGGTCACAATGATTTTTTATTTTTAGTCTGTATTAACAACTTAAGGTCAGGAAATTTAACTTAAACTACAATTAGATCTTATTCACGTTAATATATTCAATAGAACCAAAGAGGCATTTTACTTGAAATTATTAACATAAATGTTTCCCATTAAGGGAACAAAAACTGAGAAAATATTGGCAAATTAAATTCTAAACATTATGTATGTATATATATATATATATATATATATATATATATATATAGTATATTGTGCTTAACATTATTTTCCGTAAAATGTTTTTCATTTGACCTAATATGGCAAAACATGTAAAACTTTCCATATGTTTCACTGGTTGCCTGATTACACATATGTTTTTCATAAAACGTTTTGACATGGAAGGAGTGTTGGCTGCGACAAAACTATGCATGAACATTTACACAAGACCGTGACACAAGCCAGCTTTTCTTTTGCAAGCACATTTTTATTTAAATAGACATTGTATTTTTGTTTGTATTGTATTTTGCATTGTATTGGCAAATTAAATTCTAAACATTATGTATATATATATATATATTTATATATATTTATTGTATATTGTGCTTAAAATTATTTTCCGTAAAATGTTTTTCATTTGACCTAATATGGCAAAACATGTAAAACTTTCCACATGTTTCACTGGTTGCCTGATTTCACATATGTTTTTCATAAAACGTTTTGACATGGAAGAGTGTTGGCTGCGATCAAACTATGCATGAACATTTACACAAGACCGTGACACAAGCCAGCTTTTCTTTTGCAAGCACATTTTTATTTAAATAGACATAGTATTTTTTTTTTTTCATTGCCAAATTTACATCTTTCTGCTCCTCCTGACAAGAGTTGTTGAGCCCATGGTCAAAGTCTGTAGAGAAGGAAAAATAAAACATATTTAATTTCTAAGCATGTGATAAAGTTGAAATATTAAGCTTTTTTTTATTAAACAATGAGCACATTTTCCTTTTGTTTGAATTTAGATATGTGTGCTGATCTAAGTCTACCAGCAGAATGCACTGTACCTCAACCATCTCTCCTCCCTTGAGCTCTTGCACATGGCAGAGCTTGCCAGTTTTGCAGACCAGTTTGCCACCCTCCAAATTGATAATGCACTGGGGACATCAAAGGAGATAATACAGTACATTAAATGAATCCATCAAAACAGGCATAGGCTCCTTAGAAACTTAACTAAACACTCTTATGAGCATGATTATCGTTACTAAGACTGATGAGATATTAAACTTTAAACAGTACACTGGAAAAACAAATATGACAGTTATGCAAGACTATATATTTTTTGTTAAACAGAAGTAAGCCACAATTATTGTTCAGATCATAAATCCCAGAATAAAAGAGACTGCTTAGGACTCAATATTTGTAAAGTAATGCTGTTATTTCTTCTCATAGACATAGTCCTGCCTCAAAGTAATTGTTTCGTAAAAGTTTTTTGCACAAGAAAAGTTCAATCAAAATTAGTGACCTTTAGCTTCTTGCCATCCATGGTGGTGATGTCAGCCTCCTTGCCGATGGTGAAAGAGTTGGTCACAGTTTTTCCTGGCGTTTTGGTGGTGATGACAAAGTCATTGCCAGTCTGCTTGATCTCAGTAACTGGCTTGATGTCTTTGGCCATCTTGATGATATCCTCTGGGAGTTCTGTTTAGTAAAATAGGCATGGAATAATGATTCTCTGTTTTACAAAGCTGCATTCACTGATAACAAAGGCAACATTTTTCTTCAGCCTCTGGCTTTACATGACAAATATTTTCTCACCCATGGCCCTGAGGAATTCTTCGTAGTTCTCCTGAGAGTAGACCTGCCATGTTCCGTTGAAGGCCATGTTTTTAGAGAGTCTGGGTTTTCCTTCACCAAGGTGGCTGGAGGCTGAGACAGCTGGTTGAAGCTCAACACAATGTGAGGAAAGATGAATGTGCATCCACCCCTCTTTATATCAAAATTGGTGAGTTCACTACACTAATGAATAACTAAGTCCTCTGGAGTAATCACTTCTGTTTGAACAACCTGGAGTTCACTTACTCCTGTTCGGCCAAACCCAAACCTTCACCAAAGAGAAATTAATGTAACTAATAACATATTATGCAGAAATTTGTTTTTGAAAAGTTACACATATGTTTACATGCAACATTTTCTATTGCTGATTGTGATGAATGTAGGACAGGATGCAGAGGGAGTATGGACAGCTTATAAAAAATGTTTTACAGTCTCTGAGGTTCATGGACTTTGTGGAGTTTGAAAATGCAAGATTAAAACTGTAACATGTCAAAACACTTCAAAATCCACATGCACTTTAATTGTTGACTCAATAACTCGTCAAGAAATTTTCATTCACAACTGCAGCCTGTCCTCAGAGTACTGTTGAACCTTCTAGTGTGATCCTACCAGACCAAAAAAGGGGCCCAGAAGCAGGGTTAATGACACTGTGGACTCTTTGCTTTAAAAAAAAAAAAAAAAAAAAAAAAAAAAAAAAAATCACTCATTGCAAAATTTTGCACAAAGTAATCAGATGTCCACAATTTTTCTCAAAACTTGATCATAAAGTTGACTGGATAAAAATGAGGGGAAATGCTTCCAAATGAAATACAACACAGATTATGATTGGACATTTTTTTATTCATTACACACACGACACCTCTGCATCACCAAAAGCTCTGACCAGTAGCTCGTTTTGCAGTTTGTACTGTAACACAAAAACTGTAAAAGCTAGACTAATATGTAGGCCAAGGCTCTCAAGTCTCACGCAATGAGCGTGAAACACACGCATTTCAACAAGTTCACACGCTCACACGCCACACATGCCATTTCTCACGCTGAGAAATGATCAACTTCGTCGCACAGATATTCTAATGGCCTATACTATAAACGAGTCAATGGCAGGTTACTGTGCGCTCGTACAGCTCAGAATAGCTCTGGTACAGCTGTCTTGATTTAGCAACCCATCGGCAAATCACAAAATAGAATTTCTCAGCCAATCAGAAAACAGAATTTCTTGTTGCCGGGTGAGGTCTGAAATAGCTTTCAGCTGCAAGCACGCGTTTCATGAATGCACAGCGGACATAGCCTATTATGCTCTGAATGCGTGCAGAAGTTGTAGACGAGCTGGAGGTGGAAGAGAACCGTCAGGATCATCAGCAGGTCATATTTTCATTTATTTGAATCTTTTATTAGTTACTATAGTATTCCTACTATTTGTAAAAGACCAATACCTGCCGATTAAAGTGTTCGTTGGAGTAGTAGGTCTAAATATTCAGCACACACCCTTTAACATGAGGAACTTAATGAAAAATGAAAAATATGTAGGAGTGTAATTAGGCTTCCGTGGTTAATTTTTTTTCAAAGGTGACTGGTATGAGCAGATTCCCAATAAGGCTATCTACAATTGCCAAACTGGTATTAGTTCTGCCGCACTGAAATGCTGATGCAGAGAGAGTTTTTTCCATGGTGGGGCTCAATAAAACCAAGACCAGGAACACTTTGTTTCTGAATGGAACTCTGTCATCCATCATGACTGTGAAAATGGCTGACATTGAGCCACAGTGCTTTAAATGGGAGCCCCCAATATCAGTCATCAAGCATCAAAATCTGCCACAAACACTTACAACACTCATAAACAAACACACACACAGAGGGACTGCTCAAAGGGCCCATTTGGGGTTATGTTTGTTTTTCTTAATTTAATTTGTCTGTTTTTTTGTTTGTTAAGACTTTGCATACCTAAAACAATTTATTTTAAAATATAGCAGAATTTAGTGTGAAAGTGAAGATTTGTGATTTTGGTATAAATAAAACAATTTCTTTGTTCTTTAAGTAGCTAGTTTATGGCGATGGGATACTGCAAGGGACCACCCCCCCGCAAAAAAAAAACCGAAAGAAACCCCCCGCGCACACGGCCGGCCCCTGCCCCACCCGAATCTCACTCCAAGCAAACTTGAAAACTTGAGAGCCCTGTGTAGGCTTTTGCCAAAAAACGTAGCCTCAAGTGGAGAGATGCTAAAATGAAGATAAGTAGCACAGTAATGTCAATTATAAAGCTTCATATTTTAATAATTTATATCTTTATTGCCTTAATTTGGCTAATAATTTGTTAACAGCTAATGCTAGCATCATAGCTAAAGTTGCTTACATTAGCTAACACTGTCCACTAGCTTGGTGATGTAAGCTAATGTGAGCTAAGAACCAGCTCATTATGGTGATAGACATAAATACCTATGTATGAGTATGAATAAGATAGCCAATGTTAGCTACTTGAGTGACCAATATAGGTTTACATAAGCCAATTGTGCTAGGTTAGCCTCAATGAGTAAAAAGCTACTGGATAAACAAATACCAACTGAAGCTGTAGTACCAGTACTGAACCTAGAAATATAAAGAATATATATATATATTTTTTGTGTGACAGAAATTGTGCTATTCCTTATTTCAAAAGTGACATTGTCTCATTTTAGTAAAGAAAAACTCCTAATGGGTAAAATCTCTCAGCCTAAAATTCCCATACAAAGTGAATACCGAACTTAATCTTCATTCTGACCCCATCTCTACTGCATTAGCTGGAGGTTTTTCTCCATGCTTGTACACGCTCACAGTCACATCAACAGTTTCAGACCCATACTGGTTGCGCACAAAGATGCTGTATTTTCCAGAATCTTCCATGCTGACCTTGTTGACAGTGATGGAGCTGCACTTAGGCTGCTTAGTGATTGTAAAATGAGTCTGATCAAGGATTTCTCTGTCATTACGAAGCCAGAAGATCTCTGGAGCTGGCTCGCCATCAATGAAGCATGTCAGACAAAGAGACTGAGGAGAGGAGGAAAGAAAATAAAAAATGACAAGCAACATATGGTCAAGTTGGTAATTAATAACAGTCCCTAACAATATCATACCTTGCCCTCACTGATGGCTACAACATCAGGAAGGCCCTTTGTCACTTTGGCACGATCTGTAACAAAAAGACAACAATAAACTGAGCTGACATCCAAAGCAGAATCTTTTCATTTTTGTCTGGCACAAAATGTATTAGATTAACATATAACACATTACTCACTTTTCTCAGCAATGGCCAGTTGCCTGAGGGAAGAAAACAAAAGGTCAATTCAGCATGACTTTGCAGTGCAGGGCAATGATAATCTGTGCTGACGGTTTTCAAGTAAAACAACAACAACCCACGTGTAGGTCTGTTTATAACTTGTTACCTCTGACTCTTCAGTGTTTCCTGTTAGCAGCACGGCAAGCCATGCTAGATGCACCCACTCATGCATGTGGTGTTGCACTTACTTTAACCTCTGGTGCTCCAGCAAGGCATCAGCAAAATCTGTGGAAAATGAAAATCAACAAATCACACTGTCACACTGTTTAGATCTTATATAAATTTGTTTCAGATCCTTCGAACAAACAAAAAAACGAGATTTCCCCGCACCTTGCCCAGACAGTTCAAGAAACCGTTTATGTGTCTCTTTGCCATCAAACATCTCCAAGGTGTATTTGCCTTTATCATTCTCGGTTGGGTTTAAGATTTCAATCCAGACTCTCTGCATGGTGTTTCCAGGCTTTGTCCTGGCCTCCAGGTCAATCCTGCTCTCCCTAAGAGGGAAAGGAAGGAGCAAAAATGTACTGTTTATAACTGCTTCAATATGTATTGTTTATTTAGATCCAATGCTTAAAAAAACCTAAATGTTAGAGGTATAGCCTGTCTTTTGTCTTTATTCTGCCCCACATCTACTTTCATTAACTAAATCCGATGAGGAAAATACAAGTGACAGGGCAACCGTTTGTTTTTAGTTGTCCTGTCGTTTGCAGCGTCCATCCTCAAATGCTCCAGCAGATGGTGCAATAAGCCTTCTAAAAAACATTGGTAAATCTGTCCAAGGATACAAGTGGTTATTTTTCATAATCTGAAAATAAATTATATGTGGGAAAACACTAGCTGAAACACACAATTTGAATAACTAAAAATAACCTCATCTTTCAGCTGCTGACAAGATTAAGATGAGCCTGTTCCATAACATGTTTTGATCGTCTATTATTCATTTATCTTTACATGTCCTGCTTCTTATTGTAAATATAAGCATGTATTGTGCCTAAATACTGAAAGACCGTCTCTTAAAAATGTTTTAATAATGTTGGCTGCAATGGATAACTTGTGTTTCACCTGTTGTAACCTGGTGTTTCAGTGTGTTCATGTATAAAGATGTTGATGTCTTGATTTATTAGTTCAATTTAATTAGGAAAAGCGGCAGTAGCTCCTGAAAGGATGTTAGGTCAGAGAGATGCTGAGCATGTAGACTTACTTGAAGAACCAGCTAGTCTTCAGGAAGCTAATGTAGTATTTGAGAGAGCAGTAGAACTTGAAACCTTCAGGGGTGCTCTGAATCCTCAGTGGACTAGCTGACAATGCTGCAGAGAATCAGGATTCTTCATTATTTAATACCAGTGTTTGCATCAATTTTAGTTTTTGTTTGCAATTTGAAATCTAGATTTTCTTTCCTGTCTGAGGAGTGTGACACACCGGATGCACCATAATTAATCAATGTGGGTTTCCAGTGTATGAACCTCAAACCCAGCACAGTACACCTCACAGTTGGTCCTCTAAATGAGTCTTACTCACCACACTGTTGACATAGCTGCTGGAGAAGCTTGTCATACTCTGCAAAAGATAATATCGATAACATTAATGAACAGTTCAAATTTCAGACAGCCTTTTATACTGGTGTTGTAATTGATGAAGAAAAAAGCACTAATTTCCATTATGGATGGAGGTTTTAAACAATGGGGATTGGATAGGCGGTCGCATCTCACCATCATCCAGTAATTCCAAGGTGCTGACATCCTCTCCTCTCCCATCAGACACCACAGCTCTGTATGAACCTGCCTCTTTCTTTGTAACCTGAGGGAAAATAATGACACTAATGAGGTCCTCTTTTCTGACTTCTGTGCGCTTTTGGATCCTAACTACTTCCATATGCTCTAATTTGTTTAAGATATCAAATAGCTCAAAAGATTCAGCTTTCCAGGAGATTGGAAAACTATTCGACTGAAAAAAAATCATTGAATTTAAATAATGGGAAGTTAAAGTCCTCTTCAGACAAACTCAACTTTAAAAAGTATCTATTTCCATACAGTTTTAATTCGAGGAACCATTGGACTTTTGACCTGACGGTCAGATTGTCGATAACTTTTGGGCAAGTTTGGGCAAAATTTACACTCAAACACATATACACTCCATATATCCTCAATGTGTATACCACAGGCATCATTTTACTATCAAAACATGGGAAAAAAAATGTAATTTCTCTCCTGATGTAACTTTTTCTAGCCACAGGACTTGAAGTTGTTCTCCTAGAAGCTTTGGAATCATAGACATATGGTCCAACCTATTTTAACTGATCTCATTAGAAGTAATATTACTCAGTGTGAGTTGGTGATTCACAATCCGGTCGACAAGCTTCCCTTTTTTTCTATTAGACAGCTTTGCTTTAATAAAGGGTTTATTTTAATTCCATCCTTGAAAGCTTTCCTTTGTGATTCAGACTACTTAAACATTTTGAAATTCTTTAAGCACTACCTTCCACTTCAAATTCCAACAATTGCCTTTACAGGACCTACAGGACATTCAGCACATTCATAAGATACCTTTCAGTTCTTCGAGTGCTTCGGGTTTAGTCAAGACCATTATAGGTATCATAATTCAGCAGACAGCATTGACATAATGTTTTCCCACAAAAAGCATGATCTCGTTCAAATTATTCATTCAATATCTCTGGAGAAAACCAAAATGTTTCATTGAATCCTCTTTCAAGGCCAAGTTAACCTTGAAATTCACTTGAAAGTGAAAGTAGACGCATAGTGTAAGACCTGTCGACTTAATCCTTTAAACATCTCACACTGTATCCATCTCCCTCTCAATCTTTACAGCGGCTACAGTTTATGAAAGTTTCTGATCGACATTTGCAGGAGCTCTGGTCTGGAAACAGACCCGGGCAGAGTCATCATTTTGCATACCTGTGAGATGGTGAGTGAGCTGGACCCTGATTGATCGTATGCAACCTGTGTCACTTCCATACCGTCCTTGAACCACTTGAAAGACGTGTCCTTGGTTGTGTTTGTCACCTGTAAACAAAGAGATAAACAAATATTGCCAAGTATTGGCTGTATTTTTATTTTTTTTGGGGCTGGTCTTAATGGATTATAACATCTTTGGACAGTCCTTGATTTATATTGAGGTTCTATTTAGGTTGTTTATGGAGTTTCAAACTTCAAAGAATGGAATAAAGATAAAGAAAGGCAAACATTAGATTAAATACTTGCACCTTGGAGGTTTTGGTTGGTACAGTTTGTTTGTCTGTCTGACAGCCCGGAAATGGGAAAAACTTGAGTAAAAACTGGACTTGATAGTTTATTCCGCCTTGCTGGACATATACATTCTTGGACTGCTCTTCTTTGATTACATGGCATTTTGTTTTTTTTTGTTTTAAAAAAGATAACAAGGATGTAACATCTTCTCCAATATTTCTCTGTATATATCTGTTTATCCAAACTTATATCTATAGAATAAAGTAATTAGTTACTAATGATAGCATTATTAAAAATAACATTTCTTCTCCTAATGTGACGTTGGGTTGGCTTTGTTATTGTTACCGGGAACTCTAATATATAAAATGTAAAAGTACCTTGCACTTTATGATCAATTCGCAATCCTCATTCACACTCCATGTCAAGAATTCCTGGAAATAAGGTCCTTAGAAAACATATACAAGTGATTATTCATTTGCACTGAGCCACAGTGGCAATAAGACCAAAAAGAAGAACAAAAAATACATTATACTTATATTTAAAGCAGTTATCAAGTGAAATTATGGCAGGATGATACAAACCCCATTTTCCATAAAACTTGGGAGGTTTACTGAACCGCATCAACATCCGAAATCCATGACTTTATTGACCAACTTCAGAAAATATAAACAAATCTAGACTTTTATTAATCTTATGACAACAACCCATTATAAATAAGTAGCAGATAAGTTGGTGGCAGGTGAGGATGTCAGGATTGAGTGTAAAAAGAAGATTCACCAAAGCTTTGTCTTTCCAAACATAGATGGGTCATTGCCGGCCCTTTTGTGCCAAACTCAGGCAGAAAATCATCAATAAGGCCCCCCCCCCCTCAAAAAAATAATATTCTATGTAAGTTTGCAAAGACCTTTTGCTTGTTTTGGTCAATATTATAGTCATGATTATTCAATACATTACAACAAACAAGAATGGACACAGATTCCTCTGAAAAACTGCAACAATTATCTCTTTCAATAGTATCCCTGGTTCCCAAATCATTAAAAAGAGCAATGAAAAAGGTAAACATGTCTCCATCATAAATTAGTGCGCTGTTGACATCAAATACTAGATTTCTTGATATTTTTTTGTGAAGTGAATCAGTGAATAAACTGAAAATCAGTTCCTTTGTACCTGTTGAAATACAGATTGAAGTGTTTGCTGCTTTTTTAGAAAACTTCCCAACTTCTAGTTGAGAATCTGGAATATTTTTATCTGGAAATCTGAATACTGAAAGAAAACTTAATCCCATTTTTTATCTCCTAAGCATCGCAGAATTCAGCATGCGGTATGCTCTGTGGACTCTGGGTCTCACTTGGACTTTAAATAGTGAACTTGGCTCAAAATAGTCTACTTGCACAAGCGGGCACTCGGGCATTGACCTCTAAGCATACAAAAGAGTTGGCTAGAGTCTCTGCCACATCTCAGAGCCCGGGTGATGTAAGCATGCAGCTCCGTATAACAGAAAGCGTCCTCACTGTATGTGAAATTAAAATGTCTACAAAGCTGGAGTGAGATTAAACCGCTCTGTCACGAAATAAAATGATTAACATAAAGTATTGAGATAAAATGAGGTAAAGGAGCCCTTCTGTTGTTTCAGTAGTGTGTGGGCACTCTATCCAGATTCTTCATTTGCTTTTCCTTTTTTATTGAGCGAGGATCTCTCACCGGCCTTTCTCTTAGTGTCCCGTCGGTTTGCGTCAGCCAGGGCCATCGTCTCACGGAACTCTAAAGACATAAAACAATATCAGACAGAGCAAAACAAATCCAAACAACAACAGGGCCAAATCTCACAGGTAATCGGCACAACGGTACACATGAAGTTTGAGGATTGTTGTATGTATACAGCAAGATCTCATAACTCTTGGAAATGAGTCTTTGTTCCTTTATATTTCAGATTTTTTAATTGATGGTTCCCTCTGTTGTGTGGTGTGTGCCTGCCTTTGTGTCATTTCCTAGGACAGGCTACATGCATTTTTTGGAGAAGTGTGATTTATTATTTATTAACAAAGAAAATCTTGTGACATGCCAGATTTTCTGTGCAGCTATTCCTTGTATGTTGGGTTCTTCACTGTTCCTGTCAGTTAGAGTTGATATTTCACGACGACATGCAGCATAATGTAGATGATATGACAACTTTGTGGTACCTACTTTGATCCACAAAGACCAACGTGAACTGATTCTTGGCACGGCCGTCCCTCAGCTGAGCCGTGTACGAGCCCTCGTCCTCCTGAGAGAGCTGATCAAACAGTATCTCCACCAGACCTTTGGCCTTGTCAAAGTTGATCTTACGGTGCTGCAGAAGAGCAAACAAATGTTGCCACACATCCAGTGCTCATCAGCTCATGTGCAGACAGATGATCCCACATGGGATTTGAGTTCTGCTGCTACATATATTGCTCATTGTACAGAGAGAATACTTTATGAATCAGAGTGCAAAGTGTCTGAAATAACATGTGCACAATGTGGATGAAATATTTCTTTTTTCAAAAATATGCAAACACAGAAATAAGAACTGATGTAGAGGAAACAGCCTTTGAGCTGATTTTCCTGGCTTTTGTGGTCACCAAAATAAGCGTATGCCTTGCATGTTGATAGGCCTCGGTGGTGGATGTGATTTGTGATGTATGGCAAGCCTGCAGGTCCTAATAATCTAAATGGCTTTTGAATTTGCAAACCTCAGCTGTGATCATTTAGAAATGATGTATAATCAGTACTGTTCAGATGGAACTCGAATGATGGGAAATAATGGAATTAATGAAAATGAAACACAGGCGATGAATGGAAGCCGCTGAATATAAAGCAGTTCCACACAAACACGAGAGACTCACAATGTAGTCGACAAGGTTGTGAAACCACAATAAGTATTCTGTGCTGGATTCGATGCTCTCCCTGTGGGCCCCTCTGTGCATGGTTTAGTAACCATGATGGCAGTTTGGGTTATTTTGAGCTTGCTGTCATAACATATGTCTCCGTTGAGTTTGTTTGTTTGCATTCAGCTTATATTCTTTAATGATTACTCTCTTTCATTTTGAGGTCATCTGGGTCTGAACTGCACTTTTCACCTGGCTGGTGAAAACATCTGGTATCCTCAACATTATTTGTTCGTACAGTACAACATCCCCAGTAAAAATACCTTTACATAAAAAAATATAAACATACTTGATTATATTCACATTTTCAATCTGAAAATATATTTAAATTATGCTGATTCATAATACCACTTTTCACACACTTTAAAATAATTGTACAATATTACACTTTATTGGAATATATTAAAAGCAAATAAACTTGAAGTTTATTCAGTTATCAAGGTGTATATGTGCACTGAAAGCATATTTTTAACATATATATGTTCTAATACCCTAAAGTTTTTGTACATTTTGCATTACACTTGAACATATCTTTAAGGGCACTTTTTACGCTTACATTTCAACCCATAAAGAAACAACAAAGCATATTGGTACGTTAGAATTAAGTACCAGTTTCTATGAATATATATGTGCGATAATTACTATTAAGCATACTAGTCATAAAATAGGAACATATTATAGTCATATTGCCTGAATATTAGTGGCATGTTCACAATAAATGTTTAGAATATTAATTAGGAAAAGAATGAAACTTCATTTTACTAATCAAGTATGTAATTTAGTAAATATACAGCCATTTACTTAAGGATACTAAGTATATTTTAAGTTGTTCCACTTTAGCACAAAAAAGTGCAAAAAACACACTTCAAATTCTTTTGAGATGTTCTGTTCCAGCCCACCTCACCTGGTTGTGATCAGTTTAGCTCACCCTGTATATATACTCACTCCCTGGTTTCTGTTGTTCTATGTCATATTGTTTTAGTTCACCTAATTATGACTCACTTTTCAGCCTTAATTCCTTGAGGTTTTCCCAGAAAGTGTTTGAAATCAGCTTGTTCCCGGTTTTTGGCTTTTACCTTGCCAATGGTCAACCAGACAGAACAATCAAACAGGTAATTTGTTCAAATACGACCCACAGTGGTATCCACTAAACCAAGGGTTTTTAAATTGTGGGTCAAAATTTCAGTGTGGTGAGTATAGGGGTCCATCTCCAGAAATCAAATTAAAGCAATACTAGAGAAGTTTCTGAACCTTAAAGCTGACAGTGACTTTTGTTTTGCACATTCCTGGGCCTAAAGGTGCCTAAAGGTGCCTAAAGCAGCGCCTGGGGGCTGAGATACCACAGTTCACAACTTTGGAACTGTCGAAGGCGTCTTTGTAGCATTTCGTAGCCTCTTCAACATGACAGCAAATTTGAACTGTATGGCTGTACAAGCGTAGGGCTCGCACAGCGGTTTATTTTTATGACAGCTGTGTTATGTCCAACAGCTTTAAAGGGAGACAAAGAGCAATAAATCTGCCATATTCTCTAGTGTTTCTTTAAATATGAATAAAAAAATATTCCCAACAGCATATTTTTACCATGAGTGTTACAAGAGATAAAAACAGTAATCATAAATAGATTGAAAAAGTCTTGTTTTTACTGTTATTATTGTTTTCTTTTGTAATCATGCTCTTGTCTTAATTAAAGCGAGTAATATTTGTATAATTCAAATAGCGATACTGGGGTCACAAGTACGAGTAACTACCCTTTACATGCAGTTGGAGGGAAATACGAATCTATGGAAGTTTTCACATCGGAACAAACGTCATTCTCATGTGTTTTCCTTTGACAAGCCATAAACCCTTCTTAAGGAAGAATAAAGGGGTGTGGATGGCATGAATACGTGTAGTCCTTTCTTCCACTGGACCCTTTCAACAAACAATTTCTTATTGCAGCTTACACATCTACAGGTTTCATCTTGATTAAAAAAAAAACAACGATAATTGTTGCTTTACCAAATTGGAAAATGTTTGTTTGAAGTAGAAAATTTGTTTGTCCAAGTAGTTTATCTGCTCCTCTTCCAGGCATCTAACCAAACTTGACACATCAACCAGATGTGTGCTCCGTCTCTGCCCTCACCTCAGGTGATCCTTTCTTTCAGACTTCATCAAATTAACTCAGCTCCCAGTCCTCTCTGCTGCCTTACACACCTGCTCTTCATCATTGCTGACAGCATTGATTTCCTGCCTTACAGGATGTTTATTAAAACTCTAATTGCTGTTTTGGAGACCCGCTGACTTGTCATAAAGATGGATGAATGCACGGACACACTGAAGACATGGAGCTGCGGGGTCTCATTCACAATGTTTTTTTCTAATTTTACATCATGAAAGCCAGATGCCTGTATTTACATACCATAATAACCATTTGGAAAATCTAAAAGTAAGCATGAGCCTTTCTGGACTTAAGCCCTGGTTTTTCTTGCATATAACATTGACTTTAAAACAGTGTTCTCAAACTGATCCGTGAAAGGGCCGGTGTGGCTGCAGGTTATTGTTCCAACCCTGCAGCAGCACAGCTGACTTGTTTAATTGAATCAACTGAACTGTCTGCACTGAAGGTCTTAACTAGTTCAGTTGATTGAATGAAACGAGTCAGCTGTGCTGCTGCAGGGTTGGAACAAAAACCAGCAGCCACACCGGCGCTTTCACAGATCAGTTTGAGACCACTGCTTTAAAAACAAAATTTGAGTAATGTAAGGTGATCATATGAAGATGGAGAACATGCAGAACATGGTATCTAAAATATATACTTCTTTAACTTGGGAAAACATGCCCTAAAGCAGATCCCAAGGAAAGTTGGAGTAGCAAGAAAATGATCAACCCTTTGATGGTCATCTCAAACATTTGGTAGAGCACACAGAGCCAGCCATTACCATTCGGTTTTGGCAGTATGTTGTGCTAAAAGTAGGTCTATTTTGTGCATATATTGGTATGCTTCAAGTTGTTGTTAATCACATATGTCTACTATTAAGGGATGTCTCAACCACTTGTTAGAAAATAAGATTGATTCTTATAATTACTGCCCAAGGAAATAGAAAAAAACAACATCAGTTTTAATTGACTTTTTTGTCTAGTTCATATATTTGAGCGTCAAAAGGACAAAGAAAAAAAATTGGGGATTTCTTTGTTGGCTTTTTTCCTATGTCAGTGTTCTGAAGTGCTACATTAATCTCTGAAATATGAAAAATAAAATTCTGGTTTGTTTCAATGTGCCTCTCCTCCATTGAAGTTAATCAATTAAAATCTACATAAAAAATGATCTTGACTTAAAACTGAGGCTGTAACTCCCAAGTTGAGCATGCTTCATTTTGCAGAGTTTCGAGAAACCTCAGATCACTTCATTCTGCAAATTGTCAATCTGAATTTTTCTCTGGTTAATGTTCCTGTTCTCCCCAAACAGATCACCCCTAAAGTCAGCAGTTTCAGAAGTGGCCCATCAAGTGGAACCCAGTCAAAACAAGGTGAGGGTCCTCTTTGTTAGCTGCTGTAATACAGGGGAACCTACTGGAGTGCTGGAGATTTCCCGGTCGTTGCAGATGAGATGGAGCTCGGCAGCATTACTCAAACTCTCGGTCTGAAGCCAAAGACGTACGCTGCCTTTCTCAGAAACCTCCACCTGCCAGCCTGACTTCAGCGCTATCACTGCAGAGACCAATTAGGTCAGATCACAAGATACACATCAAAGCACATGATGTGAACCAGAACATACTGTGAAAACAACACGTCATGCAAACCTACTAATTTGATCATTGGTGGTCATTTTATCTTAGTGGTACGTACGAGGGTTTCTGACTTGCCAGCTGAGTTCTTTGAGCCGCTCAAGGTCTGTAAAAAAGTTAAAAGCGAAGTAATGGTTAATTAATCTTTGATCAGGACTGTATGCTATCAGAGTACCTGCATGTAAATCAGTTTTAAGCAGGAAAGTTGATTGAGAACACATGTTTTGTTGGATGTGTGACCTTGTGGAAGTGGCTGTGTGGGATGTTAATTACATGCTTGAGAGGAAAGCTTATTGACCCTTGAAATCAAAGGCAGTCAGCTTCTTCAATAACACAAGCAACAGCTAAGACTTTAAAATGCTTTTTTCCTTGGTGGTTAAAGTTTAGGCTGTACCTTCAGCTGTGAAATCGTAGCTGGATGACAGGTGGGGGCTGTCGCTCATTTCCACTGTGTAGAGACCCAGATCCTCCTCAGATGGGTCTGTGAAGGTGAGAACTGACCTGACAGATAAATTGAAAAAGTGACAGATGAATGTGCAGAGCTTCTTGTTCATCTGTCCACTCTGCAGAAAAGGAAGCTGAAAGTGGTGTTCTGTGCTGTCAGCCATCAGACTGTAAATCCTTTCTGGCAGCTGAGCATTTTTCTGAGAAAGGATTATTCTACATGCTGTGAAATAGTAGAATTTAGTGAATCTCAAAGCTTCAACCCTTGTGAAAAAACATCCATTTGAAAAACGACCTAAGTCATTCATCATATGGTGTTTTCTTCATCCAAAATCCTGCTTTGTTTGAAACATTTGGCTGCATTTGGTTACTGCTGGACAAACACGAGATGGCACCTTTAAAGTGTGAGAGAAGATGAGCAAGCAGACAGTGATTCATGTACTGTAGTCCATGTTGCATGAAGAACCTACCTGTTGTTCTTGGTTTCTGCTTTCATTCTCTTAGCATCAGTGGAGTCAGAATAATTTTTGCTCCAGAGGAACTTGCTCTCGTCGTTCATCTCAACAGCGTCGTAGCCCAAAAATATGAAACCATCGTCATCCACACCAATCTCAATGTCTTTGGTGCCTGAGAATGAGAGAGAAGGATGTAAAGGCTTGTGGATTTCACTTCGGTGTTCACTGTGTTCCATTTGACCATTTGTAAGATTACAGTTTTTATTGCAACATCCATTATTGTTCCTTATCTCAAGTTTTTGTTCATATCTCTTAGCATTACATCAAGGCACATACTCACAAAAATGTCTCCATTGTTACCGAACTGACATTTCAGCAAGTATGTGAACATAAAAATGTAATTTAAAAGAATTGTTTGGAAATGTACTTGCTTTCTGTCTGAGAATTAACAGAAAAACTTTTCACTGCATTCGTTTAAAGCTGGAGCCTTAAGCAGTTTGTCATATGCAGGTTAGCTGTTTGCCCTTTTCTGTCTTCATGCTTAGCTAAGCTAACCATTTCTTGATTTCCTAAACAACAGAGAAATATGAAATCTCATCTGAGAACTTCTTCAAAGCTCCTTATTCAAATCAAACTTGGCATCTCCTTATACCGTTGCCTTGTTCATACTCAGGACGGGAGATTGAATTGAAGAATTGAAGGTTTTGTTGCAACCTGCTGTTTACCTCAGTTAAGCCACTTCTTTCTTGAGTTGGCATTGTATGAACCGTATGAATTGGACTAGATGGATGTTGGATGTTAATAAATTTTACTTGATGAAATTATGATTGGTCTAAAATATACTGGATTATAATGGCTCAAATTGGACTTTATCTTTGAAGTACCTTGAGATGACACTTTGCAAAAACGCTTCACAAAAAAACAAAACAAGTGAGTGTGCATCTATCATTCCACACAGATTGATTTTCATTTTAGTATTTCTATTGCAGAGTGACCTGGCTGCGTCCAAACTGTGACAGGTTCTGAGGGCAGAGAAGCATGACCCACTCCAGCCTCATTAACAGCCGAAGCACGGAAACGGTAGGTCTGACCTGCCTGAAGACCCGACACCTGTAGGGCACACATCAAATAGCTACCAGTTATTGTCATAATTCACACAAAATGTCTAGATATTTGGAGCTACTGATACTTGGGAATTAATACATTCCTGCAAGGTGGGGTTTTAGAATATTAACATGCATGTTTTTTCAGATAATGAGCATGTCTTTAATGAGATAGCAGCCTCTCTCACCTTGTAATGTGTTTCCGAGATTGTTTTTTCATTCAAAAGAGTCCAGTTTTCTGATTGGTCACCCTGGCTGATCTCCAGCATGTAGCCAGTGACGGGGCTTTGACCCTCATACAGCGGAGTGGCCCACAAGAGCACCAGGGAGCTGTTCCTCACCTCTCTGAACTTCAGGTCATGGGGGCAACCTGAGGAACACAGGGTTGAATAAACTACAGGACAGGCCGGGTCCAACTACAAACCATGTGCACATGACCTCTCCGTCCCAGTGAGAAGTCAAAACAAAGCAGAAAAGAAAAAAAACTATAAAGTCAAAATGAGCACAGAGACTTTATCTACCCTGACTGACTCCAAGGCAGCATACGGAAGTCAATTTGTGTAATGATTTTCAGTCACTTTTTAATTATTAATGGCACAGAGGAAAGCAAATTTGCCAAGATTAATGAGCTTCACTTCTAAAGTCCCATATTTTAGTGAGGCTGTCTCCATTTTCAATATTAATGGCACAAAAAGCTGATGTGAGCCGAGCTGGTGGAGTTTCTCCTGAGCTTCCACATACTGAAAAAGGCTAATTGGAATTACAAGTGTGTGGTTGTGTACAAGTGAAATGTTTGAAATAATGACACATGACATCATTTTGTCATGAGATGAGTGTGACACATCCCCTCTCACATTTGAAAATCCATCATATGTGCTGAGGACAGCGATTTAATAGCACCCACACACATTGTCATCCTCCTGAGAGACAAGAGAAAAAAATCGCGATAAGCTCCCCGATTCTTTCAAGTTATCACCACACACTCAAAGCAATAAGCAACAACGGAAGCTGCATTTACTGTTTTCAGCATTTATCCACCTCTCTAGACTACATATAGAGCTCCCTCACACATACCCTGTGCACAGAGATGTCTCCAGAGTCTCTCAATCTTTTGATGATATTATATTCAGTAAAGGATGGAGTAAATTGTCACAGTTTACATTAAGGAACATTTTTCTGTAATTGCTCCACAATTTGGAGATGCAGCTTTTTCCAGATTACTGACCCACGCCCATCTCAACTCCTGAGACATTCTGCATCTCTAAGGTGCTCTTTTTATACCCAAACATGCTACAGACCTCTTGCTAATCAACTAATAATTGGCTGCAATATGTTTTTCCAGTTGTTTAAATTTTAGTCCTACTTGCTTTTCCAGCTTTTTGTTGTTGTTTGAGATGTGTTGCTGCCATCAAATTCAAGACAAGATTAAATTTCTGTAATAATAAAACTTCTCAATTTCAAGATTTAAATATGTTCAGCGTCACCACTTCTTTTGGAATTAAGTGTTTAAAAAACTTGATTCTCTCCCACAGTGGTTCTTGAATAAAACAGGAATGTACATGTTGCATTAAAAAAAAAACAGTTTAAGTTAACATATGATTTACAATTTCATGTTCAAGTCTTGAATGCTACATTAAAGGGATTATTCAGCATCTAGAGATTACAGAGTATATTTATGAAACAGATACCAAACCTACACTCTGTTAAATCTGTTGTGTTTATCTACAAATCCTCTATCAGTAATAACACTGAACTCACTCTAACTCAAGGCTGTAATTTTAGATACCATTTCAGTTGCTTTATTATTCACTTAACTGTTGACCTCGGCTTGTACCGTTTACTTTAATGGCACAGTAAGAAATGGCTTATTATCCTGCTGGTATTTCAAACTGACCTGTTTATTTTGCTGTGCGATGACAACATGCACTTTTAATGGTGCAGTTTAAATAAAATTAAAATTGCAGCGAGTGTAAATGGGTCTTCCAGTTGATGGATGGTGTTTATTTCTATCTCACCTCCCATCCACAGCTGGGGTTGATAAACAGATTGTGGAAACTGCAGGTCAGGAACATATTGACGGAGGCTCAGATTCCCAAAGCTCTTAACTAACTGCATTGCTTGGAAATGAATGATTTTTACGCTCAAATTCTCATTGCACTGAAAAATACCGTATACTGCAGTTATTGCTATGATACTTGCACATTTTATTGAGCAGAATCAGGCATGTAAAGACATCTGTGTGCTAACGATGGAAACTTGTTTTTGTGCTTCCCATTACATCTAATTTTGAGATGACACTACTACAACTCATCCAAAATCATTGTCTTTGTTACACAGTTCACTGTGCTGTCAACAAATGCAGGTTAAAGCATGGAGTTAAGAAGAGGCCATACGTGACCATGATCCAGAAACGCCACTGTCTTCTGCTTTGACTGAGGCAAAGTGGAAAAATGTTTGATTGTTTGAACTTTTTTTGTGAAATCATGGATGCCACATCCTCCAGGCTAAAGAGGAAACTTTAATCTCTGATGGCACGGGGCAGCATTAGTGTCTGTGGAACTGGCAACTTATACATCTGGATCAGCACCATCAATGCTGAAAGGCACATACAGGTTTTAGAGCAACGTATGCTCTCACCCAGATGACATATGGCCTTCCACATTTCGGTAAGTCAATGCTAAACCACATACTGCATGCATTACAACAGCATTGCTTCATAATAGAAGAGTCCAGGTGCTGGACTGGCCTAGCTGCAGGACATGGATCCAGAACTGTTGAGCAGCTGGAATTCTACATCAGACAAGAATGAGACAACATTCCACCTCCAAAGGTCCAAATCAAAGGTCCCCTCTGTTCCCAGATGTTTACAGACTGTAGTTAAAAGGAGAAGAGAAGCTACACGGTGGTAAACATGAATCTGTCCCAGCTTTTTTGAGAAATGTTGCTGATATTGTTCATGAAAAAGAGACACAATTTCAATTCTATTTTCAACTCTATTTCTTAGTTTGAAAACCAGTTGAGATGCAGCTTCCACAAGCGTTCTGTGATAACACGAAGCAGCAAACAGCACACAAGTCCAGCAGTTTACATGAAATAACAATCATGATAATAGCAGATATATCTAGCATCATTCACAGTAGTCATTTCATTTCTTTCTGAAACAAACCTGGAAGAGATCATGGAATAATTACCAGGTTCAGTGTGCGGAGGATTTCTATTTGGTTGATGCAGCTGTCAGGCATCTCAGGACACAGAGATGTTTTTGATGCTATCTTAAAAGTTTAAAAAGTTCAAAGACAAATTCAGTGTCACCTGGTTCTGGCATTGTCCACTTCTCACACAGGAAAGCTTCACTGGCATCAGAGGGCTTCCCGACACCGGCCAAGTTAGTAGCAAATACACGGAAGTGGTAGAAATGTCCACTTTTCAAGTTGCAGACCTACAGACAGACCAGACACGAAAACGCTGAGGAGCTGCAGTAAAATGGTGGTTTAAAAGTTAAAGTTTTTCATTTGTTTAAGTTTGTCACCCTGTTAGGAAGGAAGATTGACAACTGAATTTGCATTAGTTAATGTCCCAGGACAAGTTTACACAGTGAAATATAAATTATTTGTCATTCATGAATTATTTTTCTATTATTCTTCTTTTCATTTCTCAATTCTTCTTTGCTATAATAAAAACTTATTTTTCTCTTCTTAATCAAAGCACTGGTCAACGTGTACAAAATGAATCATGCATGTGCAGAAGTTCCCAGTTGCATCCCTCCTGAAGGAAGAAGGCATTTGAAAGGAATATTAGCTCTGCAGCAGCTGCAACACTTTTCTGAGCCCCTGAGACATTTTTTGTTTTGGGAAGAAAGGGGATTCAGCCCTATTGATCTGTTTATTGATCTTCCTACTCGCAGCCACTTAGACTCTAAGGCTCTTATCGCCTCCGTGAACAACTGTGAACCTCTGCTGCTGCTGCTTTTTTACCTTTCTCCAGGCAACAAATTGACAAAGCCAGAGGGAGATAATTTCATAAGCATATCTGAAAGCTGCCATCAGCTGAAGATCCTTTTCTGTATCATATATTTCAGCCGAACTGCAACTTTCATATCAGATTGACGTACCGTCTGCCATGAGAAATGAAAGTCTTAAGTGCAACATTCTTCCACTAGATGGCGATCAGGCTGCATTTGATTATATTAAAAATATTTTCAACCTCCACCTGTTTTAATGTACAGTGTTTTATCAGAGAAACATCAGCAGTCACAATAAGACTTCCTCACTTACAGTAAAACAATTCTAATAAGTAAATGTAAATGTGTATTTGCTCGAGTACATCATTTTTCTTCAGACTTTCACTACAAGTTCATATTTCAGAGGAAAATATTGTGCTTTTTTCTTTGCTGTATTGCTTAAATCAATAAGCTTGTCCTGTTTCAGATGTTGATTAACAGCTTAGGAGTGATTTTCCTTCTTAAGTTGTTAGATGGATTATTTTCCACAGCTTTTAAATGCTCAAAGAGGTCAAATTTGAGTTACAGCGGGTTTTTAATATACTTTTCTTGTCATTTCATCACATTTATGACACATTTTGTTATTCACTGGTCTGACTAATGAATTAGCAAATCTAACTATATATAATAGAATGAGCTTATCCTTAATAACAGTGACTACCATGTGTTGATGCACTAATATTAACATATTGTGAGCATCATCAGCAACACAGCAGCCATTTTTTCTACAGAACAAGACATAAAGAGGTTTACATCGGTTTTTGTTCTAATAATGTAAGATTGGTAATGCTCCATCATGACAGCTGAAGTAAAGAAGTTGCTGAACTCCAGTCCAGAGGCCACAGACTGCAGCCTAATCAATGTTCCGGTGATTTTAATTTGCTTCCAGGAAGCTGGCAACTAGATTAAAATAACAGCTCTTGTAGGACATAGAGATTGTGCTTTTTGAGAATGCAAAATTTTTGACATTTCTCACTTTAATCAAAAGGGAGCGCTACACGTTCTAATCAAAGAGTTCAGTCGAGCAAATGGACCTCCAGTACCAAAGACTCTGCACTCCAACACACCAAGGCCTAATGTACAGCAGCACAGTCCTTTTAGTTCTAATTGGCTTTGTCTTTGTTTTGTCCCAGGAGATAAAAACAACCACTCACATGTAACACATTTGCAGGATGTCTAATTATGGGCCACCTGTAATCTCTGTGAGACAGGTTAAAGATTTTACTTTGCTCTGAGTCTCCATGGACACGGCTTGTTGCCTAGTGATGCCGCACAGTAAGTGAGGGCGCTTTAGCTTTAATTGCCATTATTTAGAGGCAAGACCAAAATGGAGAAAATTTCAATATTTGTATTATTACACAAAAAGTCCTCTGTGTGTTTTTGTGTTTCCTGCAAGGTTAAAATATATCATCTACACTTTTACAGATACTGCAAGTTTAAGTGCATCATTTACCGGATTCTTTACAGGATTTCACACAAATGGTGAGAAAGTCTGTAATTGGTACATCATTTTGACCTGATGGTAAACTGCAAACACTGTAAAATGCAGTTAGTTAAAGAAGCTTGCAAATCAATTGCCTTAAGAAAAACTAACTGAAATAGAGACTGCATGTTGTACAAACAAATGCAATAAACCAGAAATTAGTAAGTGGTAGTAATCAGATATATTGATAAAGTAAAGTTAACTTGACTATGTAAGTCTTACACTGAAGTCAAGGGCTCACTAGAAATAGTACAATCCTTTGTGAGGGCCAGCATTTGTGTGTGGTAACGTTAAACATAATGGAGTTATGTAATTAAATTTCAATTTCAATTACAGGAACAGAGGGAAAATAATGTAATTAGAAGCTATTAATCAAAATGCTGATTGCAAACCTGACCTCATGTTATATCACAAATTGATAAGTAATTACTACGTTAATCGTTATCTTTAATTATCATAAAAAGTACAATTGGGCAAAAATGCAGCTAAAGTTTGGATTTGTCAGCATATCATCGTTCCACATCACTAAACCCGTTTCACTTTCCATGTTTCAGTAGCGATCATTTGGCCATGGACCCTCATGCAACAGCCTCCTACCCATAATATGCGCATGGATCATATCAGTTCATATAGGCAGACACGATCTGTAGTTACATTTGAAGAATTTGTGGCATCTAGTGGCTGTGAGAGCAGCTGCAGGTGAAATGTCACAATGTATATTTGCCCTCATCATGTTTGTTTTTCTATTCCTGCCCACGTGTTCCTCTTGATCTCACGTCAGAATTAGGCATCTGGCTGAAAGCACTAATCATAACTGAATGTTTTCCACTAATGGCTCTCGATTCCCATCATCCTACATATGTTGCTCTGTTGCTTTGCATCTTTATACCTTCTTTTGGCATATTTCCTGACAATGTGGACTAAAAAAAGGCACAAAACCATCAAGGATAAGAAGCTCGCAAGATGCTGCTCTATATCCAGACATGCTCCATTCATCAGGTAGAGTACGCTGAAATTTTGAGTGCTGTTTGACCATTTGTCCAGAGCTATGCTAAGCATAGCTGGCCAGGTCTCCAGATGAAAAAAAGACCTTTGGTGTTGTAAATTCAGGGAACAGTTTGTAGAGGACAGTTTAATTTCCCAGTTTAAAAAATTGATAAAGTTTTAAAAGTAACATTGCTTTGATGCCGCTAATAAAATACTTATAGCTTAACACATAATCTGTAAAAAAAACCAAATATGGACTTGCCCTCTTGAGAAAAAAAAAAAAAAAAAAAAATCGGGGAATCAATTAATATTCCATCTGAAAATCAGGAACATCTGGACCAAAATGTTTGCCAATTCACCTGTCAGCTGGGAGGTTACAAACCTGCTGGTGGTGCTGGGGAAAAAGTCAAAATACCCATCTACTGGTCCGCTTAATAGCCATACAAAATTCCAAGGAATTCAGCCAAGAATTAGAGCTCGACTAACCTTAAACTGCCTCTGTTCGGCAGGTTTAACATTGACCTCTCTCCATGCTTCCATGCCCTTCTCCCTCTGGTCCAGGTAGTATCCACGGACAGGGTCTCCCCCGTTATAGGAAGGGGCCCTCCAGCCCAGCACCATCTCTGATCCGGTGCACAGCAGCAGGGCGATTGCAGAGGGAACAGAGGGAACATCTGGACAAACAGAGAAGGTTAAAAAAGGAACAAAAGACTAAAATGTGATATGCAAGCGACTCTGAACAGGAGCAGAAAAAGAAAGGCTTGACTTCAACTTCTATCTAGATTTGCACATTTGTATCTCTGGACCGACATTAAGTATTCACAGATGAAATATTCAGCTCATATTCTGTTTGGTTTGAATATATTTCCTCGCAAAGAATTGGACTTGTGCCATTATTCCCCAGGTGATGACAGAGTAGCCGAATAGATGTGAGATTCTGCTGGCAGTGAGTGGTAAGCCAAATGAGTCATCCCTGTACTGTACTACTGGCTGCTGGGAGAATATTATAATATCTGAGACTGCATGAAAAAGTAAGAAGGGTCAGCTTCACACTGACTGATAACCTTCATGACAAATCGCACAGACACCGATGTGCGAGGGAGCACTGTTTCAGCTGAACGACATCAGCAGCTCTGCATAGTGATTTGTACAAATAGAGTAAAACAATTTTCCAAACAGCACTTTGTCTTGCCTGATAGATATATATATGTTTTAAATTTTAGAGTTGAGAAGCGCTGATTGACAGTTTTAACATTTGAATATTGCAAAATGTTATTACTGTCATGTGCAAAAGAAAGTACACCCTCTTTTAATTCTAGAGTTGAACATATCAGGAGTTATTACAAATGATCTGGTCCTTACTGGAGCTTAAACTGAAGTAAATGCATCCTCAGATGAGCAACAACACACAACATTTTACGTTGTCATTTCTCATCTCACATAAACTAAACCAAAACTCAAAAGCAATGTGTGAAAAAGAAAACCCTATGGTTCAGCAGCTTGTAGAACCACCTTTAGCAGCAATAACTTGAAGTAATAGTTTTCTTTATGATTATTATCAGTCTCTTAGATCATTTTGCAGCATTAATTTAAGCGCCACTCTCTCGAGGCCTCTAGTCAGCATTTCCCTCAGGTTGAGGTGTGGACTTTGACTGGACCATTGTAACACCTTGATTCTTTTCTTTTTCAGACATTCTGTTGTAGATTTGCTGCTGTGTTTGGGATCATTGTCCTGTTTCATGACCCAGTTTCAGCCCAGCTTTAGCTGGCAGACAGATGACCTCACGTTTATCTCTAAAATATTTTGGTATACAGAGGAGTTCACGATGGACTCAATGACCGCAAGGTTGTCCAGGTCCAAAACAAGCCCAAATCATCAGCCCTCCACCGCCGTGCTCAACACTTGGTAGGAGGTGTTTGTGCTGACATGCTGTGTTTGGTTTTCCCCAAACGTGCTGCTGTGCATTATGACCAAACATTTTGTTTTTTTCTATCTGAACTATGTTATTATATGTTTGGTTTAATACAAATTTACAAACCTGAGCTGTGCTGCCATGTTCTTTTTAGAGAAAGGAGGCTTTCTCCTGCACGCCCTCCAAACATACTCTTTACTATTACACATTGCACGGTCTGATCTTGGGGTTGAACTAGCTGAGACATCCATTCCTGGGATAATTGGCAGTTGTCTTGAATGTTTTCCACTTGTGAAAAATCGTTCTGTAGAATGATGGACTCCAAACAACATGGAAATAGCCTTTATAACCCTTCCCAGATTGATGGGCGGCAACAATAGATCATTGCTGTTGTCTTTCCTCTTTGGCATTGTGTCAACACAAACCTGAATGCTGCAGACTGGCTAAATGCCAAAACCTCTGCTTTTACAAAGGTGCTCACACTTGCTGATGATCAATTAATCAAGTTCATTTGATTAGCAGCGCCTCGCTGCTACTTACCCTCTTAATTCCTATGGAAGCAGTAAGGGTATATTTAGTTTTTCACACACTGCTTCGGCATTTTGACTCAGTTTTTGTCCAACAAATAATGGCACGGTGTAATATGTCAAATGTTCTGTTAATCTGATGTATTTGGGTAATTTTGATTAGTTGAAACCATATTATTGGATGAAGGCGTCCTTCCTGTTCATAACTGTAACTGCACTAGAATCTCAGTTGTTAATAAAAGTGCCACAAAATATCCAGAATGTCCTTTAACTTGGACTTACTTATGGCTGATTTCACCACGATTGGGCAAGACTCCTCTGAATATTTGCTGTTTCCTGCTCGGCTCACACACTTCACTCTAAACACATATTCTTTACAAGTCTTCAGGCCATGAACTGTAAACCTGAGAAGAGATGGTGTTCAGATTATATGTCATTACATTATCATCTGCAAATATATTGTGCAAATTTGTTCTATTGTTAAAACTATTGCTTTGTCTAATCCAGAGTGACGCTCCCAACTTTTCCTCCCAGTGCCACTCAGAATCAAATGATTTGAGCCATGGAGAGGGTTGATTTACTTTTACCTGGTTGTAGTTAGAGGCTTGTTGTTAACAGTCTTCCAGTTCTGATTTTCAGCATCACTGTAATACAGGTAATATCCCAGGATGTCGTCTTTGTCTTTGGGTTCTTGCCACTGCAGCAGCACTGAGGTGTCCGTGTCTCTAATGGCCATGACAGAGTGAGGTGGAGCCGGCACAGCTGATGGGAATAAGATAAGAATTAATGAGATAAAAGTATTATATGGGAACTGACCATAAGGAAATGTACGTTTTGATCATAAATTTAATCTGTAATGGCTCTTGGGAATGAAAATGTATTTAGCCAAGTGAGATATTGATTATGAGGATTGTAACTTTGTCTTAACTTTTATTGTCAAATAAAACTTAAAGGTACTCTGTGGGGTATTGAGTCACAGTGGCATTCTTGGGCAGTTTTTATGAATGGGTCTGGGAGGGAGGAGGGATGAAGTGATGAGAGAGAGCGAGAAGGAAGATGGATGGATGAGGGGGCAGGAGGATGGGGTTGAAGGAAATAGACAAACAGTGTTGGATGAGTGAATTAGGCATAGAAAGATTTACCAGGTTAACAAATTAAATTTATATAGTAAAACCAAAAGTAAAAGGTGGAAAAAATTCAGGTTTCAAACTTTCATTCTCATTTCCACCTCTTCACAGGCTGATGCTATGTCAGGAGCATATAGGGTCAGTTTCATGACAACTGGTGCCTTGTAGCGTAATTTTTCAATGTGCACTGAACAGCTTTGAAGCTTCTTCCTGCCACATGCCCATTTGCATCAGTAACTGATGCAACTCTGTAAAAATGAGCTGACATCAAACGCTACAAGTGTTATTTGACAGTGCTTACCTGTGAACGTGTAACTGACTCCTCACAAGGAGGTTGGAGCACTCAAAAACCAACCTCAGGACAGCAATTTCTAACTTCCTTCTTTTCATTTATTCGCTTTCCTACAACTTGGATAAATTTAGGCAGTTAAACTACTGAGTTAGGGTTCGTAAAACAACATGGTTAGCTGTAAAATTACATTTTATTGTAAAAAAGCTTCTTATACGTTGTTGGCATTGCCATGGCAACCCTGCAACAGTTATGTCACCAGCTGGGAAATACCTTGCACATCAAAAACTAAGCTATCAGAGAACCCTGGGCTTTAAAAATGATGCAAAACGCTCCTGGCGAAGCATCAGTCTGTGACAAGTTGGGACCAAGAAAGAGTCAGTGCAATTAACATCTGAACTATTCTAAGAGAAAGGCGACACAACAAAGGTGAGTATAAAGGATACAGACAAGGCTGAGGCTGGGGCAAAATCCCATTGTAAGTAAAATCTTTAAGGTCCAATGTGTATGTAGTGATATCTAGGGAAACAAATTGCAATCTGTGTTAATAAATGATTTTTTTTTTAGCTAAAGGTTTTACAGAACTGGATCATGGGGCCCCTTGTCATAGAAAAAAGACTTTGATATTTTTGTCAGAAAATAATGATCAGTGCCAGGAGGCTTTATAGATGAGTTGTATCAGTTGTGATATGTTTGTTTTGGCACTGATTGTACCAAACGTGGTCACCACATCGTAAAAATGTCATGTCTCAATGAAATTACAAGAATCACAGCTGTCCGGTGGTATATTGCATGTGTATCCGGGGGATACACAGAATCTGAATTTCAGGGTTCAAAAGCTTCAGCGTGTGTGTCTTTATCACTGCTCACACTGAGCTCTCTATCATCACATATTCATTCATTTGATAACCTCTCATATGACATCTGAGCCGACTGAAATGTTTAGAATTAATTCAGCTTTAAATGCAACTTGTAAATTCTGAATAATTCCACAGTTCAGGTCACTGAATGTATTTGTGATTTGACAGAAATCCTGTTTGCTGCTCAGCTGACAGCTGACTGCATGATGTGTCTATTTGCATACAGATTGGGTAACTGAGCAGGTCACATTTTTTGGGATGCATTTTAACGCTAGGTGTGAACCCAAGTACAGTACTTAGAGCTGCCCACTTGAGACTGGATCAACCAGAACACTTTTTGGATATGTGAGAGGAATCAAACATCTCTTTTCTTAAAGCTTCGAATATGTAAGAAACACAGTCATTCACAAACCTCCAACGTTGTAATCTGCAATAAAATGATTAATGTTACAGAAAGAGATTAAGCATAAAAAGGAGGTATAAAATTGTGAAACTGTTTCATGTGATGATTTTGCTTGCCAGCATCTCGTTCATTTTACGTCTATTTTGTGTCATTTGTGTAGTTTTGTGTTTCTTTTGTGTGAAGAATAATTCTGGGACACAAGCACACGGACCCTGGCTACTTATCTGCAGAGTTGGTGCCAGCTAGACCCATCTGATAATCTCCCATGAGATCTTTATCTTTCTTGCCATTTTGTAACATATTCCATGCCAGTAATTATTGATTCATTAAATAAATGCAAAAATTCTGATCAAAATTTGTGGAGGAAGACAAGAAAACTGAAGTAAATTATTTCTTAATTATTGTTGGGAAAATTAGAGTGAATGCACTCACAATTTCTGTCATGATCATCTTCTGAATTTCAATTTATGTGTGCACAACTAATGTGGGTGCAGTGCTGCTGTGTGGAAGTTGTTCTTCACAATGTTGCTGACCTTTGCAGCTGGCAGAATAATAAATGGGTACCAGTATGCACCAGCACTTCTCATCTCACCTTGCGGTTTTCCGAGGGAGATGGGCTCGCTTGGCTCGGAGGGGTCGCTGACACCGTACTTGTTGATGGAGCGCACCCTGAAGCAGTACTGCTTATCTTTGGCCAGGTCAAAGACCGGGAACCTGGGAGAGTTCACCACCATGTCCAGACTGGCCAATCCCCAGCTGCTCCTCCCTGCCAAAGACTGATCCAAGGGCAGCATTAGAAAACACCAAGTTCATTTCAGAAGCACCAGCTATCTCAAAGACATCATCCAAATATTCAGAAGATTCAGTCTAAACCAGATGGACTGGCTCAACAAAGTCCCATAATTTATTGCACTTGTTCCATCACTTAGTCTGCAGTTAAGAGGGGATCGTTCAGTTTTGGAGCAGATCACTTGATGTTCAGACAAGAACAAAGAAGTATAAAGAATGGCAGTTTGGTGCACTATAAAGAGACATGCAGGCAGACATATAAACAGACCTTTTCATGCAGAAAAAGAAAATGTGCGGATATACTGTATATAGCTTAAAATGCTTTCACTCTTCTGTTATTCTGCTCTGTGTTATTACCGTTTTCCTCTCCGAGTCTCGGTTTGAGGTAGAAATCTAACAATAACTGGGCGTGTCAAAGGGACCAGTGATTATAAAGTGCTTGCCAGAGGGCAAAAAGGATATTTGAATGTTCCCTTCATTATATAAGCGGAACTAAGGCAGCAGACTTCAGTAATTTCAGATATTTTTGACAGATTTGACAGTTTTATTACCTCAGTAACTTTGAAGCTTTAATAAAAATCTATTTCCTGTGGCAGTTTTCTGATTATTGGAGCCAGGAGCTATTTAGAGGGTTGATATTGGAAAGCCAAAGCCTTTTATTGTTGTAAAAAAGAAAAAAAAAAAAAGGTCAGTCCAACACTTTTGAAATGCTTTTAGTATCATTCTGAACTCTGACTCTCAAGAGATCTTGACTCTCCTTCAAGACATTTATCTAATGCATTGTATATTGATTAAAACTAGAATAAGTGTCTGACTCATCTTAAAGCCATAATGTGTAATATTTCATGTTGTCTATTAACAAATTTGAGTCTTATCATTCACAAGTATTACCTCAATCGTTATTAATTACCTCCATCACAAAAGTGCAGTGTTCTTATATTCTTTATATTCAGCATACGAATGTACATAAGAGTGTTACACTCCAATGAATGTCTCCATGTTGCTCCGCCATTTTAAGACTATGGGATTTGTAGAAGGACATGTCATCAGCTTCGCATTTTCCGCTTCTACAAATCCCGTAGTTTTAAAATGGCGGAGTGACATGGAGACATTCATTGTCCGTGAAATATTACACATTATAGCTTTAAGCCTCACTTAAACTTGGGCAGAGTGGAGTAACAAAGCAACAACAGTTTCAGCTATATGCAAGCAAGAAAATCTAACTACTGAGCCACTAAAGAGCGACATCAATGCTTGAGCATTTATTTCTTCCTCCTGACTCTCAGACTGGCACTGATGTCAGGAGTCTGCTGTTAATTTTATTCTGCTGATTGCCCTGTTTTCTACTTTTCCTCAGTGCACCTCAAATGAGCTCAAGGCCAGATGTGTCTTTGCATACTAAGAGCGTTAACTTATATTTGTGGATACCATTATGAACAGCAGTCAGTTACGACGCAATGATTTTTACCACAGAATTATCGTTTTTAATCCAGTGCTGTCCTTCAGGACTGGATTTCAGAACAGCAGATGATAAAATCTTCAAATCTGGGTCAATTAATTGTTTTTTTTAAGGTATTTTTGGCACTAGTGGTCTTTGTAGACAGTGGATAGACAGGAAAGGGGGCAGATAGAGTGGGGGAGGACAGCAAACGGAAGAAATAGCCTCAGGCCAGCACTCAAACCTTGACTGGCTGCGTCGAAGAACCACAGCTTCTGTAAATGGGGTCTGCTCAACCAGTGTAGCAATATGGCACCATGGCAATTTAATTTTAAAATATCTCATTTTTAAATCGTACTTTTTCAGAGAGTGCCGAACCCTCCTCATCTGAAAGAATGCCTCCCTGGGATGCTCTTTTAGCACTCAGTTGTATCTACTTGTTTATACAACTTAGCTGATCTTTTGCTGCTTCCTGTCCAGTTTTTTTTTTAATTTTCAAAAGTTTTGCTGGTATCAACTTAAAAAGGAGCTGTATATATTTTTCAGTCTAATAGAATTTCTCTATTTTAACATTTGACAAATTTTCTTTGTACTAATTTTCATTAAACATGTTTTTTTTGGAAACAGTTTAGGTTTCAGTATGTTACGCATCGGAGATCATTTATTGATTTTGTACAGTAAATACTTCTGGCTTTTTTCTTACGTTCTCTTCTAAGATGGACCAAACTTATTTTACAGTGAAGGCATTTACCTGCTCACCAAGTCTTTCATAGGCTACTAAGTGCAAACACTAGCTTATTTATAGAGGAACATTAGTGTTTAACTGAAACTGTGGTTCCAGGCAATGCATGAGTAATATTTGCTCTCATTTTACCTCTAGTTTGCTCTCCACCAACTGCTTAGAGACATGATTAGCTGTTAAGATGTTATAAGTTTGACACTGATCGGCTCAGTCATACTCAGTTTTAAGAGGTTGTTTTTGATAAAATCAGCTGCTGCTGCTGCAGGAAATGTTGCTAAGAGAGACCAGACAGAAACAAAGCTGCTGTAAGACAAAGGTTTGTAAGACAAAATGAAAGGTTGAAGAGAATTATGTTGGAAACCTTTTTTTTGCATGAAAGCCTCAATTTTGTTGTGGCCCAATGCTAATTTGGAACAGACGTTGTCAGTAAAAATAAGCAGCGGCATTTGCAATTTCAACATTTTATGTGTGATGGTCTTAGTTGTATTTGGAGTTTGGTCTTGTGTAATCTTAGCTGAGCAGCCAATTCTCAAATGTCAGGTGTTTGTTGTGTTTCCTTAAAAGATACAAGCAAAGATGAGGCTTTTGAGCTTTCCATGCATTTCCAAATTTTGACATCTCTAAAGACTCCAAAATTGACTTCATGAAAATGCTTTAAAAATCAAGAATGATTTATACCAAGCTGTTGTAAAGCAGATTTTTTCCCTTGGTTTAACTCATATTTTGCATGAAAATAGTCAGCAGTCATGTGATTTGCTGCAAGCTATCACTTAGGATGAAACACGTCACTGTTTAGCTGAAAGGTTTGGGAATAATTGCAGCCCACTGAAGCCTTTGCTGCTGGTGTAATATAAATATTTGTGTGGGTGTGTGGTGGGACGGGTGTAGCAGTAAAGACTGACCCGCTCCACGTAGAAGGTCAGCGGCTCCCTGCCTCTGGGTTCAGGCTCGGTCCAGCTCAGCACCACGTAGGTGTCAGTCACCTCGCAGGCGTGAACATTTGTGGGAGGGAAAGGAGCTTTGACCTGACCTTCAGAGCAACAAGAGAAGGAGGAGGAGTGAGAGGACAAAATAATAAAAAAAAAAGGTTAGTGAGAATAAAAGTGGAGCCTAAAATGTGCTGGCTAAGATTCTTCTTCTTTTTTGTCGTTTTGTTAAACTGTTCAAGCAGCTGTGTTTGCTGGATTTGATTCAAACGCTCAAATCAGTGAGATGCACTGCATCTTGCTGCCACAGTTTCACCTCCGTACCTACTACGCAGCTTCAATAGATACAATCAAACGACTTGAGTCAGCACACTTTCACTGACACTGCAAGTTAGTTCAAGGACTATAGAAGTTTTCCGAAGTTTTTGGCAAAAAGTGCTTTTTCTCCCTTTCTTTTGTGTGTTTGTGTGTGTGTCTCTGTAAGTGTTTGTATCCCCCGAAGAGTTAGCAGAGCTGCCGTGTGGAACAGAGAGGAACTCCACATCAAAAACGGTTCAATGATTCGAGAAACGCTGATCTGGTAAAGCAAGCAAATTCAATACAGTGCAGTTTGTAAGCAGCATGACTGTGGTTTTTGTTTCAGATGCAGTTGAATGCTGCAGAGACTAAAAGAAAAAAAGCCATACAGTTCAATTTTCTAATGATAGTATCTTTAGCTGCAATTTCCCCACAGGAACCTCTTCCAGGAACCAGGGTCTTTTGCGGTCCTTTCCTCTGCCTCCTTGAATGCAGGAACCAGAGGCTAAAAAAAATCTCAGCCCTAAAAAGAGTTATAGGAAGGTAGAACTTAAATATCACTCTAAACCTTTGGTGTGGGGCTTGAACATTTCTTATTGGTTGAGTATTCGCAACTTTGTATTTTTTCCTTTCTGTCTCAATCATCCAAGGTTTAATATGCACAATAGCTCATAAAAATCTTTTTACTTTAAGTTCTACCACAGTAATAGTTGTTTCGGTTTGTAAACAACATTCAAACTCTGACATTCATTTTGTGAGCTCCAGAATGAATGAGCCGACAGAGTTTAGATTGTGCCAAAAAAGCAGAGAAATCAGAGCAATAAAATGTTAATCTCTGGTTGTTTCGCAGCTGTTATGCTCTGAGGCACAAATAATAACTTCTAAAACCCTGTAGAATGGCCTAACATAAACAGATTTTGAGTGAATGGAGTTTATGAGTGCTTCCTTGTGTTTCTGTCGTGGAGTGAGACAGCACAGTGCCTGAGAAGTGGTGTTCGGACGAGCTCCAAAATGAGTCTGCTCTGAGTGTGGCATGAAAAAAGTGAAATCAGAGAAATAAAATATTCATCTCTGACCTTTTTACGTTTGTGATGCTGTAAAGCACAAATAAAAAAATCTATAAAAAACATCCAAAAGCCCTCAGAAATATACAACATGGACAGATTTTTGAGTTAATACAGCTGAAGTGGACTTCCTTGTTTTCAGGCTGCTGGTCAGCAGGGCAAAGTGCCACCTCTACAAATATAAACACACAAAATCTGAGTCTTCTGGACTCAGGCGAGCACAGAAGGGGTGAAGCGACACACTTCAGCAGATTTAATTTGCTAAATCTAACCTGGACCTTTCACCTCAGTGGAAATGCTACAGAACCAGGGCTGAAATAACGTTTTAGTTCCTGGAAAAGAAAAGAAAAAGGATAAAAAGGGAGGAGTATGTAGAAAAAGGGAATGTATAATATCCTCAACACTTTTTATTTGGTGATTCTGTTTGGTGAGAATAAGAATGATTTATTAAAAAAGTTTTTAATTCACCTGGAAACCAAAAACAATAATCTATGTATGGACTATGTATTGGACTTTCAGCCTGAAGACTGAGGTTTGTATCCCCCGTGTGACCATTATATTCACACTCATTTTCACTCACTCTTTTATTCTTACACACCAAAATCACTTGGTTAGGTTTAGGATAAGATCAGGCCTTTGGGTCAATCAATCGCATGTCAAAAATTGTAGAATATCAAATTATGCCGCAGATAAAAAAAGGCATGCAGGTGCGAATGTTACGTTGACAGTAAAGTTGAGACTTTATTCAGACATACTATCTATAAAGAACTTGTTGTAATATTTAGACCAACTGAAATTGTATTCAATGTTATCTATTTAAATAGCACGTTGTGCAGAAAGTATGGTTTGGTTATATTAAAAAGTAGACAGCAGAGTAGTCATGTTAAGATGTTTGCAGTCTGCATTTAATGTTATTAACATCCTACTCTACTGTCAGTGTTCTGTTTCCCTGCAGTTGTCTCGATGGTTCTCACTTGAATCTTAAAACTATGAGCCTCTCCGTGTACGTCTCTCCCTCAGTTTGTAAATTTTTCTCACCAGTTTTTCCCAGCCTGATTATTTTGTGTCTTCTGTTTTATGGCATTAGTTAGTTTTGTCTGTTTCTTTCTTTGTTTTTCATCTATATATGGACTTCTCATGCTCCCCTTTTGCAGCCACCTCTCGTTTGTCTCTTTACCTGCTTTTGTTCTGCCCTGTAAGTGTTATCAGAGTTACATTTTATTTCTTTAACCTCCTTGAGCTGTGTGTCCCGTGAATGGGTTTTTCTTGAATTATGCCAGTCATTTAAAATCTACAAAAGCCTTTTCTTTAACACATGTTAACAACCTTCCAGTCTAAGAAATTAAGAAAAAGAATCAGAACAGTTTGAATACACTGCATTTATTTCCCGGCAGCCCCTTCAAAGACAAATTCCATCTTCTTTCCTTTATCTCTCTCTGCCTGTGAGTTAAATTGTCAAGGTTATCGCCCCCCTTCACTGGCATTCACACTACCTCAGGCCATTATGTGCATTTACCAGGACACCATGAGGGACGGTTCATTATTTTCGCTTCTGTAAATGGAGCAAATACTCGTTGCTTCAGCCATACAATTACTGCTACTGTCTCATTGTTAAATATAAAATGAAGACGCATTAAAGCCGAAAGCCTGCGGCAACCTACAGGCGGCACTGTGTGCGTCAGTAAAGCATGGAAGCTGTGTGAAAATCTTCTTTTTATGACAAACTCATACACTGGAATAAAAGCACAGCATTCTCACCTTCCAGTTCATCTTTTGTTATGGTGATGGTCCTTCCTCTGTCCACTTTGACCACTGAGAGAGGAGGAGAGAGAAACAGAAATGTTGTGGGGGCAGAAGGAATCAAGAGAAAAGAGGAATAAGGGTAATGAAATTACATCAGAGCCCATAATGACACAATTTCTGTAAATCCTGACCCAAAGAGGAAAGTGAGAACGACATAGAAGGATTGAAAGAAGGCCAGAGGCAAGTCATCTTTCTCTGTCCTTTATCTGTGTTAAATGATGCACAGCACCACAATCCACCTGTGAGACACACATCTCATTCATCGCTCTGCTCACTCCACCATCAAGTATTAACACAAACCAACAAGCTTTCAGAAGTAATCTTCAACAAAACAAATCATTACACTCCATGACGTCATTAAGAAGCTGTCGCAAAGACAACTGTTAAACACTGTGGCTGCTTGAAATGAGATCTAAATCTGCCCGCCTACATATGTTTTCTCTGGCAGTGTTGATTTCCTTGCAGGTGTAACGGAGGCAGATGAGGGGAATAAACAGCAGGAGTAAGTCGTGAGCACATTGCTGATGCTCTTTGCAGCGCAGTGAAGATGTAGATGAGTGACAAATTAAAGGAAAAGCCTGACTTTAAATATACAGAGAATTGTACAGAAGCTTCCATGCAAGGCACAAAGATCCAGCACTCCCCATCAGAGTCTTCAAAAACACTACAGTAGTACCTTTTGGCAGTGTGTAAACTTCAAGATGGAGTATTAGGGCTGTAAATGGTGATCAATGGCACTTCTGAGTTTTGCTGCAGAGTTTGTTGAAAGATAACTGAACATTACCAAACATTTGTTCGATCAAAACCTTGTGCCTTTATAACCCACAGTGCAACCTGAGCTCCAACAGTGTGCTCACAGATTCAGTTGAGTTATATTTGTTGTGCTATCAGTGGCCTCCAGCTGAGTTCTTCACTCTAACTCTAAACATTACATTCTTTTCAAGCAACTGAGCAGATTTATAGGGAGCATATCGTGAAAGAAAATGACTTGCAAACTCGATCACATCCATTTGGCACCACCAACCAATTGGATTTTACACTTGTTTTGGGCTGCCTAGATTTGAAAATATCTCAGTCAGTGAGCGGTACATATTTTTGTGGAGAATTTCTGTCACCCTCCCAGTTCAGGTGGAATTACCCAGCCTCCTCATCTTTATCTCCACCCAACTTCAAACCATGCTGCATTCACTGTACTTTAGAAGGTACACACTACCTTTTGCTCTGGCTTTTTGCTTTGCTATTAACAGATTCCCATCAGTGGTTATACCATTCACGGAACCTAAATAATAAATGAACAACTGATGCTCTATTAGTACTTTGTTTAATGTTTTATGTCCTGAGTAGGAAATCCTAAGAAAAACTTCTTACTGGTGTTTTTTTTCTCAGTTGGAAGTTGGAAATGCCTAATTCAGTTACAAAACTGAATTCATACCCTCAGAAAATAACAAACAAGCATTATTTTCTAAAAATTAAACAAAACAGAGATATTTGAATTGAAACAGAAACCCAGGGTTTATGGAGTAGACATGTCCATCCATCCATTTTCTTCTGCCTATCTGAAATTGACTCTACTCTGAGCTCCCACTGGATGCTCAAGCTCTCCAACATATAAGCACAGAAAGAAACTAATTTTATTCACTTGCATCTGTAATCTTATTCTTTCGGTCACCACCCAAATCCTGTGACCATAAGTGAAGGTTGGAATCAAGATGGACCAGTAGACCAAAAACTTTGCCTTTCAGCTCAGCTCCACTTATATGCGACAGAGTAGTTAAGACACGAGTTTTGGTTTGTGTATCAACCTGCCAGCAGGCTGTCATGTTCTGCAGAGCGCTGCTTGAACAACCCAATCTGGTTCAACACATGACTCATGACAAGATTGTGCCCAAAAGAGAGATCTGTACTTTCTGTGGCCAAACTTCAAATTAGGGGAATGTAGCCTCAGCATCAGTTTGATGCTTGATATAGTCTGAGCAAGATTGGTTGAATCTAGTCTTGTAAGCATTAGCAATTTAATCTATACTCTGTCATATAGTAATAATGTGCTTAAAGGTTATTGAGTACAACAGTAAATGAACTGTATTTATATAGCGCTTTCCTAACCAGTGCTTTTATACTACAAGCCACATTCACACACACACACACACACACACACACACACGGCTTAGTCTACACAGTGCTTTTTTGTTCCTCCATCACACACACATCAGGAGACAACGTGGGGAAACAACTGATCTTCCTCCTCAGCTAAAGCCATAAAAGTACAACTTTGAGCTGTTGTTGTGCCTTTCAGTGGTATTTTGACAAAAGCATGTTGCATGCATTTTACAATGACCTCAGGAAATTGTGTCGGCTGGTGAAAAAAAAGCACAATATGTCTCCTTTATAGCCACAGTGGGGTTGATACAACAATAGATTCAATAAACTACAATTGCATCACAAAGCCTTTTGCTATATTATAATCTCTATGTGGTCACAACATTTCAGTGACTCTTTTTTAGAGACTGTACATTTTGAACAAAAGAAAACACATATCGAGATATGTTACCATGGTTACCGAAGGATATGGCATCTATTTAACGTAAAGATCGGCACATGCTCATGCTAAAATCATGAACTTGGCCCTTCAACAATATGGCAACAGTAGAGTGAAATAATAGCTGAAGCATTTCTCTTCTTATCCATCACTCAATCAAATCCAAGTAGAAAAATATAAGTTTGACTCTATTGTTTACTCATATTGTTGGTAAAGATAAGTATAAACTACAGTTAGTTGGCTTTTCCTTTAACTGGTCATCCAGCTGCTGACAGTATAAAAATGTAGGTACCCATTGTCCTGGTGTGTTCCAGAGGGTCTTTGGTGAGGACAGGCTCCGTGGCTTTAGACGGGCGTCCGTCTCCAGCTTGGTTTACAGCCCGAACTCTGAACTGGTAAAGAGCTCCTTCCTTCAGCCCAAACACCGGGAAGTGACACATTTTCTGAATATGCACATTGCAGCGAACCCACTCACCCTGACCGAGGTCACATCTGACAAAGAAAGAGATAAATCAATGCGGTAAAGAAAAGACACATTTGAATAATAAGTAAACAATCAACCCACCACATGATTTCATAAGCAATCTGCAGGGGCACAATATTGTAAAACCAACCTTAAAACACCTATTTTTTGCCCACGCAACAACACAGCGAGTCTGTGCATACCCTGCCAAGGTCTACGATTGTGAGAGATCATCTTGTGAAAATAATAATGAGCTTCCAAACACAATGCAAGAATGATTTCTACCGTACAATCTGAGTTCGGCTTATACAACATTGATTAAAGAATGTTACCACTTGTGGAAAACAAATAAATAAAAGACTGCTGTTTTCTAAGCAGAAGGGGGTTGCTAGGGAACTGGGAGGTATCTCACATTTTCCTGTCCTCACCACAAACCTCTAACATTCAGGAGTTGACTAAAGAACACACTGAAGAGCAAACACACAGGAAAATGCACTCCTGATGTATGAGAAGCAGCAATGGGGACAAACTTTCTCCACACACTTACAGCAACATGCAGTGAGACACAAACACACACGTGTGAACACACGTGTACGTCAGGATCCCGACTGATGGGTGTTGGTGGTAAGAGCAGCACCTGTTCTCCGCCGGGAGTCCGCTGTTAACGTATCGTTGAGGGTCGATAATTACCTCTGCCAAATGGATATTACAGTGTCCAAATCAATCCAACCACCTCACCAGCACCAGAAAGAGAAAGTTCAGCAGCAAGGTCTTACTTTGGCTTTAAATGTTGATGTGCAACACAGGAAATGATCAAAAGAAGAGAGTCGACATTAATGACGTCTGAATCGATGGGTTTTCTTCTAAAGCATAAACGCAGTTATCAGGACATGTGGCCCACTTGTTACGTTCAATATTGATTGAATTAGCTGATAAACATAACTTGACAATCAGAGCACTGAAGTGGTGAGAAAATGTATATTTTTTACGAGATAATTAAATAGGAATCATTAGGACATTCAATTAATTCATCAATGCTCAGAACTTGCCTTGGCTTCCTTATGTCTGAAGTCGTAATAAAGTTCATGTATTTGGGTTTTTAAACATTTTTTTTATGCCACTTTGAGTTTGGGAGCAGTTTTACTAAACATATTAGACATCAGATTATTGGTTGTTGATCAAGACAATGGTCTGCATGGTGGTACAAGAGGGTTTGAAGGGGTCCTTGGCTGGGGGCCTTTCTGTGTGGAGTTTGTTTGTTCTCCCTGTGTATGCGTGGGGTCACTCCGGGTACTCCGGCTTCCTCCCATCGCCCAAACACCTGCATGTCAGGTTAACTTGCGACTCTAAATTGCCTCTAGGATTGAGTGTGAGCATGGAAGGTCGTTTGTCTTTATGTGGCCCTGTGCTGGCGACCTGTCTGGGGTGTACCTTATCTCTCGCCCAATGACAGCTGGGATGGGCTCCAGCCCACCACAACCCTGAATTTGATTAACCGTGTATTGAAAATGGATGGATGGATGATCGAAATAATAATCCAGATAAAGAGATTTTTTAATTAAAATAAGTCATCATAAAGATGAAAAACTTTATCTCTGGACAAACTAGCATGTTTGATACACATTTTCACTGTATTCTCCTCCCTGAATTCAATAATTTAATGGCTTTGCAAGGCAGGGGAAAAAGGGAGGCCCTTAAAATGATTTGAACTACACTTCTGCAACAGCAGGGAGATTTTTACCAGTACTGTCAACATTATTATTTTTATTCACTAATTTACTAATAGTAAAAGACTGAAAAGGCCCATTTGAGTAGATCCATGGCGTATTTTTGGTGCATTGTTCCTTGTCAGTGGTTCCTCAGACGCTTCTACATCTTAACTGTCCACCTGAGCCCAATTAAAACCATGTGACACAATGCAAAAGGCACACAACTGCCTATATAAGGCTTCACTGATGTTGGTGTATGTTTGAGAAGATAAAAGAAGCTTTCAGCAGCATTTTAGAAGCCCAAAAAGCACAGTGAGTACAATCATTTCACAGACGGAGAAGTTTGAAACTAACAGACTTTTTAAATATCCTAACACTTTAACACATCAATAATTTAACAATATTTGCAGCTCTTCACCTGTTTTGTACTTGCTATCTGTCCTTTTTTAATCAAGTTATTACATAATGCTTATGTTAGGGGTTCCTGCTGTACTGAAGCTTAATTGTTAAAACTCTCTTGTAAGTGGCTTTAAATTAAGGCCTCAGCTATGTGAGTAAATGTAAAAGGTTAATCTGTCTGCCCAGGCAAACTGAGCATAATTGGCCTTGGTGAGACGGTTAACCAGAAACTCAATGTTTCTTGAATAAAGAGCTAGACTTCTTTTTATGGAGATGGGGGAACCTTATCAGTGCAGCACACATAATTCATTCCTCACCGCCAGGAATTTGCTAGTCCAACTATCCCCCTGTGGGGATGTTCTCCTGTGAGAGGAGGTGGGAGATCAGTCAGGACAGAGGGAAACATGCAGAGAAAAAAAGTGCTGGAGGTCTCAGGCTGGAGCAAAGGTTTACATTTCAGAATGACAACTAGCTGAAGAATGAGGGTTTGGCTATGAGAAAACCTCCTGCAGTGACAGAAACCAGATTATGGACCTAAACAGCAGAACAACGGGACAAACCTAAACATGTCTGTGGAGTAGCACTCCCCATCCAAATTGGTTTAGCACGACCACTTTCACCAAAAAAAAAAAGAAAGAGATTTCCAAAAAAAGACCTGCAAAGATCTTAGAATAATTCCTTGATCAAACCTTAGGCTGCGTTTGCTGCCGAAAGTGCTTCACTTAATTGCTAAGTGCAAGGTCTGCATACTGATGACAAAACACTCAAAAGTGTTTGGAATTTGTGGTGAGAAAAACAACATTTTCCAATTTCAAGAATCAACTTTCAGTTTCACTCATAATATTCTAACTGCTGAATAAAATTTGAGATGCAAGTGGCGAATCAGGTCGATCCTCACTTTTCCACATGATAACCCTCCACAGGTGAAGCTCCATCGGCACTGGGCGGCTGCCAAGTCAGGAGGACGTAGTCCTTGTTGACATCAGACACCTGCACCGCCAGAGGAGACGCAGGTCCTCCCTGAACTGCAGCTGCTGCATCTAAAAAGGACAGCAGAGAGAGTCAGTCGGAGATGAATGAGATGGAGACACTGACCCATCAAAGAAATATGCTCCAAGGAAAATGAATGAGAGCGATGGAGGACCTGAGGACAACGGAGGAGGTGTAGAAACACAAAGGTTTGATGGTGTGAGGACTTAAAACTTGTTGTTTAGTTACTTTATTACTTTAACCAAACATTTAATCTATGAGATCAGCTCATACATGAACACAACCATTGGATTTGATGATGTAAAAAAAGGCGACAAAAGCAGATAAGGAAAGAATGCCAAACTGAACAGAGAGGATGTGACAAGTTTCCAAACATCTTGCTGAGGCTATAAATATTTTTTCAATGGCTGAAGTCAACATCAAGTGCTTCTCTCCCCCTCATTCTTCTCTCATTTGTTTTTGCTCTGCTGTTGTGCATGTTTGTCATGCAAATACGACGGCTGAATGAAGGAGAAAGCACACATGCAGGGAAGTTCCCCAATTCACTAATTAGTGCCTCCAGCTCGAACAATGTGAAATAGAAAGGCCTGAGCCAAGATTTTAAAAAGGTGATTTATTTGCGTGGGGAACATGTGTGTATTTGGACTCCTGCAGCATGCACACCAAGCTCATGAATGATTCAGAGCACATTATACCGTCTCTGTGGCGCGTTGCATTGCATGGAAACACACACGGTACAGGTACATGTGCCAGGAGTCCTTGTAAAGCTGCCCAGATCTCAAATGTTTGATGAGTCAAGTGTAAGCTTTTCTGTGGTTTATATAGATGCTGCAAACAGCATATGAGAGAAAACAGCAGTCCATGAAGAAAGTATACTTTCACAGAGCAAAGTTAACAAGCCCTCAACTGCAGAACGGTTTGATTGATGGTGCAATTTCAGCATATGAATCAATGCTGTTTGCTGGCAGGAAATGAAAGTAGAACCAGAATCTGGTGAATACAAATAGTCTTTGGGAGCAGAGATTTTATCCAGTGTGGGACAACTTATGATTCCACCCTCAAAGCTTTCAACGTCACTCCAAAGCATTTTTGGTTTTTCAAACACTAAATTCAGCCCTTCAAAAAAGGCATATGATCTGTAATGCAGGTTGACAGATTGTTTACAGACCTGATTGCAATTTATAAGCATAAAATAGTTCCTATGAGTTGTGTGGCACTCCAAACACTTTTTGTAATGATTAAACAAATTATCTATGATTTTACAAGAGGGTCAATTACTGAGTCAGAGTTAATGGTGCTGGAGGGCAAATCTACTAATCTTCAGACAGAGCCAGACGAGGTTGGCAAGAACTTTACGCTTAGTTTACAGACATGAGATCGATCGATGTTGGTGTTGCTAAACTATTTATATAATTCTTGCAACATTTTCTGGGACTTTCAACCATGTCATTGTCCTCAGCAGCAGTGTGTTTGCTCAACTGTCATAATGTGACCCATAGGAGTTTTGGTCAGCATGACAACTCGATAACCTCCATCTGTGTAACTGGACTGAGGCTCTGAAAAACTGAACCTCAATTTCAGGTCTTTTAAAACATTTTTTAAAGAGTCTGTCCTCTTCCCCGAAAAACTTATCCATGGGTCTGATATTCATGCAGGCAGATATGACCTATGATTATCAAAGAACATGCAGCTGAATGTAAACGGTAAAAATGACAGTGACGGTATCTTAGCCCAAACTATGAATATTTTGAACCCTAACAAAAAAATGTTTTGGCCCAAAGCCGAACAGAATGTGACTAAGTTTCATGGTAATGTGGCGAGCTACAAAATGGTGTCCATGATTGTTATGGTTGTGTTTTAAAAATAATATATCTCAGCCTTAACTATGATCGGTTTTTTAACTCTAACCGACTAATAGTTTTACCTAAACCCAACCATGAAGTTGCAAAAGTGTTTTGGTAAAGTTTTGTCATTATTATTTGACTTTGATGTCTGCTCTGATGTGGAAACGCTTATATGAGTCATATTTCCCTCCTGCCGCTTGTAGCCCAGAGTCATGGAAAACACGAAATAGCCAAGTACCAGAAAACTATGTATTTGTCCTGTCAAAGATGCCTTCTGTTTTTTTTTATGTCATCAAGCATGACTTTAAATCAAATGCATTTAAATCGAATGTCTGGTTTGTGTGTTAAGCTAAGGGTGGGCGACTCTGCAGCCAGTATTTCAGGAAAAAGATACTTTATTGCAATATGTTGTAATATGGTTGGTTTTAACGCAAGCCATGATGTTTTCCCAACCTCCAAACCTAACAGTGACTTAATAGAAAAACAACATGTCAAAGTAAATCTGCTTGAAAACACTCAAGGTCAGGATGTGACTTAATCTCAACTGTTCCACTTGACAGTCTGGTTATTCTTGAGTTATGTGCTCTATTGTGAAAAAACAACAAGAGATTATATTTTCATGATGATTTGCTATAATATTGGGTTGGAACAAATTACCTATATGTCCTGTTGAATGAAGGACTTTTTTGGTTTTTAATGGTTTGATTTTTTTTTTAAACATGTAGACACTTCAAATCGTGTTGATTCTTATTGCAGTATGAAGCAAAAATGTAATGAACATTTCCTATTAGTTCTCACCTTTAACATAAACAAAAGCCTTGTGTTCCTGGATCCCATCCCAGGTCCTCAGTCTGGCCGTGTAAAAACCTTCATGCTCCTTTTGTGCAGTACGTATCATGATGGTCGCCTTGTTGTCAAATGTTTTAATCTCCACATTGCTGGACTGATGCAGCCGTATGCCTGGAGAAAGACAGAAAATATACTTAAATTGTTAAAGATCCAGCACACCTGACTCCTTCTGCAGGGTACTTACCATCCCTGAACCAGTTGACATCTTGCTGGAAGGGCAGCAGAGCTGAGGTGAAGGCACACTGCAGGGTGAGGCTGTTGCCCTCTGTCACCCAGGTTGGGGGGAAGGATGTGTCAAACAGGGCCTCCTGTTGCAGCTGCAAGGCTAAGACAAGAAGGAGAAGGACAGAGTGTCAAGAGTGCAGATGAAAAGTAAAGAGAGGGTGCTGGATGAGAAATGTAAACAGAAAATGGGAGTAAATTGACAAAGAAGATGTTACAATTTCATGTGGATGTAGCTTGAAAATTGTGCAGAGCTCCTCTGAACCATTACTGGAAGGAGATTGCTGATTTTTTTTTTTATATTATAAAAAAAACAAAGCCTTGTTCTGTCATTGCACAAGTTTTCCTACTAGAATTGCTGTGGATTCGGTTTAACAAACTTGTGCCATCCCATCTTATGCTAACTGGGAAAGCCATTAAAAAGACTCTCCTTATCCGAGACAGCAGTGAGGCAAAGTCCAGCTACAAGAAGCATCCCCTCGGGCAACACCAGAGGAGAGCAGAAAAGCTGAAGGTGTGTGTGCCTTTTTTTTCTTCTATGTGGATATTTCCTGACAAGTTATTCCTTCAGCTATCATTCAGTCTTTGACTTGTCAAAGCACCAACACTATCAAATCTGGAAGTAAGAGTTATGTGTGCCATGAGGTCTTGTCAAATCCCATTGTCAGGGATGACTCTGACAGAGAGAGTGACATGTTTCTTATAACGATCTTGTTCTGCTTCGCAGAAACATCGCTTAGATCTTTCCTTCACATCATTCAAACTTTGCGCCTCCCACAGAGCAATGATGATAATGAGAAAATTTGCCACAGTTGTGCTTTTGTTTATCGAGTGATTTGTTTTGCAAAAAAACGATCTGCTTCATATGAAACGATCAGCTGTCAGTTAGATAAAATAGCTGCATGCAATTCTTCTCAGCAAACTTCCCCTGATGCCAGTATAAGCTGATAAAACTTCATTCATAATGATTGCCTCTTAATTTTCTGAGTGCAGGGACGACATTGCGTCATGTTGCTTCAACAATGCTGTATACTGCATTTGGAGACATGATTTCTGTGTATTAGCTATGTGCAGGGTGACTTCAGTAGTTTTATTTCCACTTTAAGATGACTCTCATGAAGAATAAAACGTTGACCCAGATAAGCCTTTGTTATCTGGCCCTTCGTTTAAAAGCTGATTAAAAACATACGAGGGATTCGTGGCCAAATTCAATTATAGCTAAATACTGTATTTATGAAGAGAAAATGAGAGAGAACGCATCCAAACACACACAAACAGCTGATTTCTCTGTCAACCTGAGTATTCCCACAGACAGGCATTAAATTAGAACTGCATATCCAACACGAATCAGATTTCATCTCGGTAAGATAGCGAAAACAGTACAGTTATGTTTATATGTTCATGCAGTACTGTGCAAAAGTCTTGATGCAGCCCTTATTCATTTCTATTTTGCTTTCTTATATGTTATTTTTAAATTATTATTTTCTTACTCATTTTAAGTCTACACCTACCCGACCATTTTCAGATAAATAGGCTACTTGTTAAGTCACTTAACACTGACCTATTAATTATTCAAGCATAAAAAAAGAACCGAACTCAAGGGATGAACCTGTGTTGTGTTATACCTAACAGACAGCTAAACGAAGAACCAATTTAACTCATAGTGCTATAGGCACTATCAGGCTCTCCATCCTCCATTTATCAATTTTTTTACCACTCATTTGGGTCGGGGGGGGCCAACAGTCTAAGAAGAGTTAAGAGATCCCCAGATCTCCCTCTCTCCAGCTACCTCCTCAAGCTCTTTCTGGGTTGGGGTAGAGTCGATCCCAAGCCAAAGGAGAGACATAATCTGTCCAGCGGGTTCTGGGTCTGCTCCGAGCCCTGCTCTATAAGACTGTGTTGAAGAATAAAGATGAGCATACCAAATTTAGACTTTCAAGCTCATTAGAATTGTAAAACCTCTGTTTTTGCCTTATAAACACCACAGTGCTATTTCCGTTTCAATACCACCAATTCTGTTACCACCTATTTTCCATTTTCTTAGAAATACATCTAGAATAAAAAGGGGCGGCTAAAGACTTCTGCACAGTTCAGTAGTTAAGATTATTAAACATAAATTACGACTAAAAGTTTTCCATTTCACCCATTTATGACAGGTGTGGACTGAATGCAGGCCTGTTGAGCACCCAGACTCTTTCACTACAATTCCATGAAGTTGGACTGATTCTCAAAAAGTGGTTTGGGATTGTTTTGCTGATACAAGGAAGCAAAACCTTCCCTAAGAAAGAAAAACACAAAAATAAACCGCTTTCTTGATGGCAACACATGCTAAACACCCCTGTATGATTGCAGATGCTGGCTTTTAAACCGTGGGCTGAGAACAAGTCAAATGATTCCTTTAGTCTTTAGCTAAGAAGATAACATCATTCACACACCCTCAAGAGATCCTTGACAGATAAACTATTGAGCAATGTTGTTTTTTTCTGATTAAACAGTCTATAGTCTGGAAGGAGTAGCTGTATGAATCATTCGGATACATGTACTCATATATAGCCAGATCAGATGCTGAGCATACTGCATAGTCTCACACATGGGGGAGGCTATATAGGGCAATGAGTGTAACAGCCACAGCTTGGAGCAAAATGGGATAAATCCCCTGCTGTCTCCGAAATGAAATATACATGACTGTCAATTCTGCTCAAACGGAGACAAGTCATTTTATCCATACCACAACCATCCCACATCTAATTAACACTCTTACACCCACGGAGAAACATAAATCCGATAATAAACAAACACTGTCAATGCTCTGCTCCCTTTCAATCCACCCATATATTTCTTTAGTGGTACAGCAGCACTGAATGTTGTGCCACAGTCTTCAAAGCCACCCCAGCTCTGCCTCACTTACTGGTGGGGGGAGAACTTCAAAGCGTGGCAGAGAAAATGAAAGAGGACACTTTTTTATTAGTCCCGGGCTTGAAACTTACCGGCGGTCTGCGAGCGCTCTGAACCCGCCACAGCTCCTCGGTATGCTGGATCACAGAGAGGCAGCGCAGGGCGGATGGAAGAAAGGCAGCGACGGTCAGAGATGAAGACAGAAACGGAGAATGATATTGTGAAAATGAAGGAGAAAGCTATGGAAAGACAGTAGTCAAATCAAACCTGGCAATGCTACATTTATGCAGGTCACATTAAATATTCTTTTTTTATCCAAAGCTGTAAAACTTAGGCTATATGGCACGGAGAAGACTTGACGTGTCTCATCAAAGCCAATTTCATTGCGTAGCCTAATTGATCCACAACGAAGGGAATTTTACTGCCATAGCAAAAATAAAAAATAAATGTTGTGCAGCAATAGCCTATTGCTCACCACCACCACATGACGCTGTCTCATTTAATTTCAATAATGCAGCTGGAGCTCTTTTCTGATAATCTTAATGTGCTGTTGGCTCTTTCTTACCAATATCACATCTTTGGAAAACCTTGGCTAATAGGGGGCTGCACTGAGGATGCAAGCCAATAATTGAAAATACATTGCATTTACATTTAGTCATTTAGCAAATGCTCTTATCCAAAGCAACTCACAAGTGAGGAATAACATTCAAGCTTCAGTAAGAAGCCCTGGTCTAAATCAGTTTTAACAACCAGAAACTGCTTTTTTTTTTAATGATAAGGTTAAATTTGGTCAGGAAGGTGTCAGGAGGCAAAAGCAAAATCTGCATTTAAAGCCGATTTCATGTGTTTTAATTGAGCTTTTGAATGGACTGAAAAGGAAAAACATACAGACCAGAGCAAAGCAACGCAAAACAAAAGCAGCAATAATTTAAGTCTTAGAGACATGGTGGGCTAACGAGCTAACTGTAGGGCGCAGTCGCCTAGCAACAGTTATATCAGCTGCAAAATTAGGGGCGGGGCTTCTCTAAATTGGATACACGCGTTTTAGCAGAGGGAGTTTGCTCGTTTACTGCAAGAATAATCTTCGTCAATTATTTTATTCATTCCTCTGGTATTTATATTTCTCTTGGCTCAAAAGTTACAAAAGTTATACAAAAACTGCTGCTCCTCGACGCTTTTGCTGGACAGGTAACAGTCAAACCGTAACGCTCCAACTTGGGCCTTGAATTAATACAGGGACTCATTGATTGTTGGTGCAAAGAATAATGATCGAGCTTGACTTTGGAGGTATCGCAGCATATTCTGATGCAACGTTAATGTTAAGTCAGATGCTTCATGTTGGCACACAGACATGTTCTGCTGATGGTCTGTGGACGTCACCTGTTGAAGCACAAATGACTGCAGAATGGCCTCCAACACTCCTGACTTCAGCCAATGGTGAGTGAATCTTAATTGAGCTTTTAAGCACTGATGCGGCTGTTATTCAGCTTCATGGCATCTGCAGCTGGATCTCTTGGATCTCAGTGTTGTTGGTCTGCATCTGTTGGTTCGCCCTGTTTTTCTCTCTGCGGTGCAATGTGGCATGTTCAAACTCTGGCCTGTGGTCATGGTACTGCAATGTTCCTTCATGTGAATTTGATCTGGGATTCACTGTGATTCTGCATTTTGAAATTTGATATTACTGCTTTGTAGGGCATACTGTTTGCTCGAAAATGAATTGTGTTTAGAAGCAAGTGTTAAATTTGTTACCAAAGCCTTTCGGCTAGAAGTGTTTGTATGAGCAGATAAAACGCTCAGACGCAATGATTAATATTTCTGTCCCCTGTGGTTCATGCACTTATGATGACAGCCATGAGCATCAGGGCATTTTATTCAGGCTCTGTAAAGCTTCTTATCATTTGTTGTTTTGAAATCACAAGTGACAAGTACTTAAGACTAAAATCAGGTGGAGTCTGCCTGAGTAAAAATGACTGTTTACACTCCCTTCCTCATAGCTACTTATCAAAATGGTTATCTGTTCCTTGCAACTCTGCAGTTTATGGACATATTTTAGAATGTTATTGGGAATATACAAACATGTGGCCTTGAAATGCTCTAGCCACTTTACCGCCACTAGAGTCTGAATCTAGAAGACGGTGTTATCAATAGATAATGGCAAAGTATATAAAGGATTTGTTATTTTTTAGAGGACCATTTGTGTCGTTTACAGATATCCTTTTTGGAGAGGAAGTGTATTTCCACCAGGTTTGTCTGTCATATGGCTCATAACCTTGTAGCCAACCAGATGAGGCATATTCTTTCCCTGATATTGCTACACTGATTGGTTTGTGTCTCACCACCAGGGCTAAGCCTGAAATTGGACTCTTCAAATTGGTCTTTCATACGAGTAGTATTTTTAGCCATCTTTGTTCTCAAAATGTTTTTTGAGCAAAATGGAAAGTATGAAACAGGAAACCACTCACAGTTTACCACGAGCATTCCAAAAGTCATAGCTTCACCCAGGGGACTCTTGGCCACCACTTTATATTCGCCCGCATCATCAGGCGTGCACCTTTGTGAAGAATATAGAATGTCATTTAATCATCATTAAAAGGGATTGCAAAGATGCGCCCTTTTCTGGCTGCTACACAAATAAATTGGGCTGGAAAATCATCTCCAAATGCAACATTTTGGGGAAGAAAAGTGATAGATTGACTTTTCTCAGTCGTTTAGTTTAGCTCAGACAAAATAGTATGAGTTTGACAGCCATGTTTTACTCTATCCTCAATTGAAAAAGGTTATGCAAGTCATACATGCCTCATCGTACACACCAAGTCATATTCATACAGTTTTCTGCACAAAGATTTTCACTCTTAATTAGATATTTGAACTTTTGACCCACCTTCTGATCTCCAGTGAGTTGAGACCAAAATTTTGTTGAAGACTGTAATTCCATGGTTGGTAAGACATTAGCAGTGGTTCACCATCCTTATACCTGAAGAATGAGTAAATAGATTTTTGTGTTTCATACTCCAGTTTTCTGATTACTTATGCACAGCTTTCTAAATCCACAAAGCAGAGTGGGCCTTTGATCTCTCATTCTATCTTGTGCTGAGTATTGATGAGAGCAGCCCTTTGCAGGTCACTGGGCTTGATAAGCCCCATATGGGACTGTGAAACTCAAGGGACACAGGTTATCTAGATCTCAAGGTTTATGAATACTGAGCACACTCTTTCATCTTCTAGACCAACAGCAGCTCAAGTGTCAAGGTCAACAGTTTGGCAGCCTTCCTGAATTCATCCAGGTGATTTTATAGTAATACAGACTGATATTCAGCTCAGGGTTCAGACTCCTGGTGTCATGACTTTTTTTTTCTTCCCTTGCTAGTAACACAAGACTTTTAATTTATCTTTGTATTGTTATTTTTGCAGGTACTTCTCACAAACATAAACTTTTATTGGCCACATGACAGTCAAGGCGAATGAGCCAATGCAGGGCTGATAGTCAGCTCTGTTTCCACTTTGTTTGGTGGAATAAAATGGAAAGTGTTGCAGATATAGTCAGCTGCAGTTCTGCACTATGCATAGTTGGTTTGTGAAAGTTACAACTTTGGAACTTAGTCTGCTCTAACATGTTTCTACCAAGTGAAAAAGAAAGGAGGAAATAAATTAGCTTTCAGTCTGAAGATGAACCGAGCAACTGAATTTAGTAGAAGCTGCCCTGAATATTGAATCTTAATTGATCAGTAAAGGCCATAGCTTGGAGTGCTGAAGGGAGACGCATTCATACCATGTAACCTTCGGGGGTGGACAGCCCTGGACAGTGCAGGAGAGTTTCACAGTCATTCCCTCCCAGACAGTGTGAGCCCTCAGAGGGACTGGAAAATCTGGAGCCTTCTGACTGAGTTGCTCCAAGTACTTCAGGTGGGAGGAGGCCTTCTTCTCTGCCTGAAGCACACATCGATAAAAGCCAGAATTTTTAAGTAACAAGCAGATTTTGCAGAGAGAAAAATAATTACAATTTTCCGGTGAATATTTATCACAAATTTTTAAAAACTACTGCAAGTTGCTTCTCTGTTCTTTTAAAACAACAAAAGAGTAAACTAAAGAACAAAATTGACTGAAAAATAAATGATAAAATAATCAGAAGAATCATTAGAAGTAAGTTATTTTATTGGAGAGACATTGTTGTAAACATTGGTTGTAAACAACCACAAATACAGTTTCATTCACTACACATGAATTAAGAAAGCTTATGTCTAAATGTGCTTTTTGTATTTTTTTTTTGGACATATGAAAAATGAGACAAACGCCTGAGACAAATGTTTGGCTGTACCTGTTGGCGAAGCGCCATTTTGTCAACGCGATTGCGCAACGCATGCTGGTTCCTGATGACATCTTTTTCTACCTTCTCGGCCTCATTCCCAAATAGTGTCCACTTCTCTCTCTGGAAATCCTCATCAACAGACATAGTTTCCTGCAGGATTTCCCTAAAGGAGATCATTTAGACAAATTAAGATCTATTGTCGGTGTCTTGATGTATTATTTGTTTTAGCTACGAAATGAACGTATAGAAAGACTGATGGAGAACTCAATTTTGTCGACCGTCTTCAGAAAAATGGCAAGTGGTCCCTTAGCTAGCATTCACAGCTTGATAGAACATTAGTATTATTTCACATGTATAAAACCCTTTTAACCAAATCCAGATAGAAAGTAATTATAACCCTTTTGAAATAGAAGTGTCAAAACGCACCTCTCCATTAGTAGAAAGGAGAAAGCATTGATGGAAATTCAGGCAATATTTGGAACATGGTTCCTCCTTTTTAGGCACGTAAATATTTCATTCTGTCACAGTCCATTTACAGAAAAAGGCTAAATTTATGATATATACCCTTTTTTTTTTTTTTTTTGTTAAGCTGAGTGATGAGGTAGATGGTTTGCTGCTACATTTGTAGCCTTGTTATTTTGCATGAGCACCACTTTCACTCATGCTCAAAGTGTTGGAGAAGTTGGTCTTTTATGAGTGGAAAATGAGGCCTCTTCTGACTCACATCACTGTGAAAAGATGTAGCGTTGCTACCCAAAAATCTCTCGCATGATGATGTTCACCTTTCCTTTAGGTGGACAGTTGAAAGCAGAGCAGTGTTGCTGCCTGTGCGACAGCCTTTTCATCTAGCAGCATGTCCTGAAGATTTCAAGAAGCTGTGATATTCTATTCAGTCAGAAGAAACATATTTGATCTTTTTTATTTTTTTTTAAATGTCTGGGCAGAAAGATGACTGTTTCTGGGTTTGTCGGTGGTTGATGCTGAGAGCCATTATATAATGTTCATATGATGTTTGTTTTCATATAAGATTAAAGTGTTTGATAACAACAAGTGAGGATGAAATAAGATGACATTTCTGAGTTTAAATGAAAATTTAATTTGATGCATACCATGTTTTTGTTTGTTTAAGTGGATCTAATGTGCAGTGTTTCTGCAGTTCACTTGTTTCGAATTAAGATTAATCAACTAAAATACCAAACACCAACATGTCAATCCAGAGCAGACAAAATAGCAAGGTTGATTTCTCTGCAGATGTATCTACATTCACCTTTTTGTTTATCAGCTTTACAAAATATTCAGGGTGCAGTACCTATTACATCTAAAAAGAAAACAATTGGCTCAATTAAACACTTGTAATTAATGTGGCACCTATTATATCTGAGAACAGAGTCTCCAGACTTGTCTTTGGTTTTTGTTTTATTGTTTTTTTTGTGTGTGCAGTTGTTTCTGTGCTCTGCAGTGAATCAGTACTAGCTCTATTGAGCCTGCATGTGTGCTCTGAGTTAATTGTGAAGTCTGGTTTAAAAAAGAAAAGACAACCCCTGAAAAACATCAGTGGAGCCCACTGATAGTTTGTACATGGGTATATAGCTTGTTGTAGCTGTGAATATTTCCATATTACATAGCATTGAACATCTCCTGTGTACATGCAGTCATCCATATGGATGTACACGCACGTTAACACACATTTTAAATGAAGCGTTTTGATAATCCACACTCATCACTAGAGGGGTGTGCTTCCTTATCTATCTTTTGATTGACAGTCTCCAGAGCCTAATTCTTTGAACAACATGCATCACACATGGAATTATTCTGTAAAATGCACAAACTAGAGGAATAAATATGCAAATAAATGCACGGGAAAAGATACACATGCACTCCCAGGTGCCCCAAAATGTGGTTTAACTTGTGATGCTCCTGGCTAATTTAGTGAGTGTCAGTGTTTTTATTCTCTATGGGTGCTTGGATTTTAAGTCTTGAGGGGATGAACTGCTGAATTTCTTCAAGTCAGTGAGTATGAGGAGGTTTATGACTTAATTATTGTCTTTAATCGATATTTCAACACTGCTTGTTGATAAAGACAAACTTGGCATACATAAATCATCTGCTATATTTTTTTTGTTTAATTCCAAACCATGTCAGCAACATGTTTGAGAAACCATGATGAATTGGATAGTAATATGAGGTTGGAGCCAAAGTTGCCAACGCACAAAGATCTAGCACATTCTTTGCACACAAATCAAAACAAATGTCACGCTCTACCATCTTGTAAGACATAGGCAAATAAATGGTGTGCCAGTCTCAGCAGCTTTCTGCTTTATCTCTCAGTCCTTATCCTCGCATCCTGCATGAGTTAATCATCCCCTGCGTTAGTATTTTTTCAGCCTTCATCCTAAGATATCCATCCACACTATTTCCATCAACACAACAGAGGAGCATCAGACTAATGAATACTTGGTAAAGAGATCTCAGGTGGAATCGTATAGTGCTGCAGGAAATGAAGTAATCACGTATTCTATCTAATAATGTCAATCTCTGCTTTTATGAACTGTATTATAATGCAACTGAATTCCTCAAAAAGCATTAACAGCTTACAGGCTGACACTGCTCTGATGGGCAGAGGGAGATGAGGGATATAGGATAGAGAGCTGCCTACACTGTCTGGGCAGTTCTGGGAAATGGAAATGGCAAAACTCGCTAAATTGCACAACCCAAGCCTCAGCTAACGTATGCTCTTTACCAGCGTCCATCTCAACTGAAATGCATACTGATTTACATTAAAATGCTAATGTGAAACCTTATCTTGTGTTTGTTCCACTCAGTGTAAACTGGGTGCTATTGTGGTAAGCTAATTTGGTTTTATAACAAAGTTTTTTTACAGTATTTTCACTCTTCTTTTGTCTGAAATAGTCTCAAACTTATGACGTTTTTCTGCTTTTTCTCTGAGTTTGCTCCTCGTTTTCTGCAGTTTCCTCCATGGCAGCCATCAAATCAACTCTCCTGCAGATGTATATGCTACACGTTGTGTGCAGTAATAATTGTCTGTGCGACCACGGAGCAGAACATAATTGTGTTAATTAAAGCATCAAAGCAAGTAATTTGCATTGAGTGTTTCGAGTTACTCAAAACTGTTTCAGCCCCAGAATCAACCTTGCTAATTCAAGAGGCAGAAGGATTTGGTGGATGAAAAAAATCTACAGGTGAGACACAACAGATGAGTTGGAAGCAGATAGACAGTCGTTGATAAGATTGAGGGTTACGGTGATGGCACAGGAGAGGGGACTTACGGAGATGCTAAGCTGACAGGGTCAGATCATTGGAGCTGAGGCCCAGTGATAGTTTTGTCTTTCAAGAGAGTCTGATTTCACCCTTGGTGACTCCCCCTGCTTTTCACCCTGCGGATGCTTGGCAACTGTGTCTTCTCGTTCTAATAATCTCCTCTTTTGACAATTATTGTGACCTCTGTCTATAACCTTTGGCATCCATTTGCCACTAGAGCTATCCTTTCTGGCTCAAAGAAGACAAACTCTGTTTTATTTTTAGCATTGATGATGAAGTCCACGCACACTAGAAATGTAACATCCTTTTTGACATGAGTGTAATCAGAATCTGGATGGATTGGAGAACTGTAAAGAGGTTGCTGCTGCACAGACAGGTGTGTGTGACCCAGACAGTAGAAGGTGCCCATACAGTGGAAGAGGGATTTTGGTAAAACAAATAAAGTCACTCAGGGCAACAATCCCTTAGCTTCTGTTCTCTGTGACCTAAACATGTCTATTCGGACTTATTTTTAGATATGACATTGTCTTTCTGACAGCTGAGTAGTAATCCTGTCCTGGCAACATGATCTTCAGCTACTTGGAAAGGAAAGGAGAGCTCATAATTGTCGTCCACACATTCCTCTCAGATTCTGATTCAATAATAACTTAAAGTAACCTTCTGGAAACAAATCAAGTTTGGTCATAAAACACATCTTGACATTCTTTTTTTTTTATTTATTTTTTTTACTTTTTTTTCTTTGTCCATTAAAATATTTCAGTTAACTTGTTGTTTCTTTTGTGTGGTTATACAAATTTTAAGTTCTGCTTTGAGGAATTTGCTGTTGTCATAGTTACAGTAATAAAACACTGTAAAAAGGTTTGCAAATGAAAAAAAAAATAATCTGGAATTATAGTTCAAATGAAACAAACATCTGTTAACATCAGAATTTCTGTCCATCCTTTCATCCTCTCTGATCTCTCACTACCAGACTTTGTTGCATCATCTAGTGTCTGAAATGGACTCTTTAACTCTGACCAAATGGTTTGTTAGATGATAAAATTAATTGATAAATTGCCCTTTTGCATTGCTTGTACATTAGTGACCTAATTGAGGTATTATGATTGAAACAGAAAATTTAAAGCGAAGAACTGAGGCACCTTGCTGATAAATGACACCAGAATTATTTAGTTACTGACATATACCCACCAGTTTAGCAGATAGCTGTCAAATGTATTCTCCAAGTGGGAACTTACTACTTAATTTCAATAGGATTAATTTATTTTTTTCAGTCGAAAGCCAACATGTATTCAGTGTTTCTATCTATTTATTCTAACTTCCAATAAGAAAAAGCTCCTTCTCTCTTCTTCTTGTGTACGAAAGCAAATTGAAAGCTTCCGCTGTATGACTCACTTGAATGATTGTGGCTTTGTGACTTTGGGACATCTGTAAGACGATAAATAAAGGGACCCAGCTGGCCTTACAGACAAATGAGAGGGAGAAAAAGCTCTGATTTACGTTGTGTATCGAAGCTCTTTATTGGTATAAAAGCACTCGTTCTGTATTGCCTTGCAGGGCAAAGCATCAGTGGAACATGGCCCACTCTACTATCTCAAATAAAGTGGAAAGAGAGGATGTGGTGGTGAGTTTAGATGGAGAAGTAGAGCTTTATGACATGCACAAATCATCTAGGAAGGAAGTCATCAAGAGAAAAGAGGAGACTTGCTGACAGTCAGGAAACTTAGACACAGTTGGTGCCATTTTGTGTCTAGAAAATAATCATCCAACATGAGAAATTTAAATAATGTCCCTCCCTCAAAAGCTACAGCTGGAGGTTACAATTAACTCGGTGTGGTCACTGTCATTTCTAAAAAAATCTATATCTGTGTAAATCCATAAAATCATCTAAAAACATGGATGTATTGTCTTACCATGTCCTGTGGCGGGGGAGGTTGTTCATGTTGAGGATCTCTTTGACAGACATCAAATTAGCAGGGATGATGGGATAGAAATCAGCATAGGAGGCCTCCTCATCACTTAGACAGAGAGGACATAAAAAGCCTGATTAACACATATCTTGCATATTATCAAATGACACAGGTAAAAGATAACACAACAGAGATCTGCTGTTGTCACACTTCATCATTATTTACTCAATTGATTGAGGGATTGAGTGTTCATATTAGCATGGCTTTTCATTTTGTCATGGATTAAGGCACATTATCCAATCTCGAGTTCATCAGACCATTTTTCTGCTCTGCCACTAAAAGGCAGCACTCAGTCTAATATTCTCTGTCTGAGGAGTAAAAGAAGCTGTGCATCAAAGGGAGCTCTGCATACTGACGACAAATGTAACGTGCAAGAGGGTTCATTTTACTAAGGGGGATTCGTTTCAAACAGCCAACTGTTCTCGATAAAGAAAAGTGCTTTAATGGATATTTTCTGTCTCCCGTTCCTGTTTTGAAGAACTTGCAAGGTACACGATGATGCAAGTATAAGAGCACCACGAAGGACAGATCCATTTTTGCAAAACGATGTCAGTAGTGTTTGTTACAGTAATACTGCTGCAGCTTAGGGGTAAACCTCGAGTGTGGTTCATTGTGTTACACCGTGGATTTGTGTCTGCTCAGTGTGAACTACTCCAGTGTTTACTGAGAATTTGCTGTTCTGTGGAATTTGCGAATTCAGATACAGCTCCTCTTCAAAGTAGCAGGACCAAGATATATCTATATATGTTTTAGATTTATTGTATTTTCAGCAATCATCCAGTTACAGAAAGTTGGAAAAAAAAAAATCAGGCTGTAAGTAACAGTGGGAGTGCATTGTGGAGTGGTATTTAGTCATTCTCTGAACTGTAACCTTTTGTTTTATCAGACCAATTAACTGAATGCTTCCCACATTTTGTATGAAAAACACGACTTGGCACGACTTGCAGAGCAGCATAATGTATAACCCATTTTAAAGTGTGAGAAAGGTCATAACAGTAATCAGCTGCCTCTGCTCCGTCAGTGTTCCCCTTTCCCTCACTGGTGTACAAACACACATGCTATTGTCTTCAGGGAGCTTATGTAATTGGGAGGAACAGGGAATATGAGCCAAAGGGTTTCGAGTCTGTTTAACGGATTGTTTATGGTACAGTTGCGATTTTATTTGCTGCGGTATTAGAGCATCAAGTCATCTCCAACTTTCAGTTTTCACAGTGTGTTTGTGTTTCGTCTCCCAGTCGATGAGCTGGAATGTAAACATGATTATCAAAAACACCACCAACTGGACAAGTACAGTGAAATAATTGTTGCTTTAAAAAAAAATGCAGCCACTTGCTGTCTCTTTCATTAGAGACTTTGAATAGTTTATCATGGGCACACGTATATCACACTCATGGTTTACATGCGATAGACAATCAAGAACCTACAAAACAGCATGAACTTGCTGTGTATAGTACCAACAATAAAGTGAGTCGACCTTTTCTATGTGCACCCCCATTAACAGGAGATGGTTATTTGTTGTTGGCGACAAGGCCTCTTGTGGCATTGAGGTTGAAAGACATATTTGTAACAGGAGTGACAAACATTTCAGCTCTCCGCCTAGCCAGAGATGAGTTCTGCTCTTTTATTTAGAGTAATTAGCAGCCACAGTAAGAGGATATTTCAAGTTCAGAGCTTTTTCATTTAGAGCTATATTTATTTATATTTATGAGTATGCTTTGTATAACATTGAAGTAAAGTACAATACAACCCACCTTGACTTTAGTTACACAGAAAAAAATCTATTTGTGTGGTCGAACTGTATATTGATGCAGGTGTGAATGGCACAACCCTCAACTACCGTTGCTAACATCTGGCCTCGAGCATTACTTTCAACAACCTGTCGAACAAATTGCAATGCAAATTTGACATTACTTCTCGTTTTCTTTTGTTTTGCAAGCAGGGAAATTTCCCCATTTCACGGTGCATGGAAGACAACTTCTGCTTTTCCTGTCTTATTTTTTCTTTTTCTTTGTTCTGGTTCCCTCTGAGTGTGAGCTCAGTGTTGCAATGTTGAATAATGTAGCGAAAAGCCTGCGGCTGGGCAGTATCACTCGAGTACAGCCACAGATATATACACTCAGGGACACAAATATTCAGAACGTGCATTAAAAACAACCAGGTGCATCCAATCAAGCCAAGGAGTGGCTTGTATAGTGTGCACGAGATTCCAAGGTTTTCATTTATGTTTACATAAACACCAACCAACTTCCTCAAAATACTAACTAGAGGAAATAAAAAAGAGGAAAAATTGAGTGTCAACAAGTTATACAAGCTATTGTCTGAAAAAATGTTCACTTCTTTATGTATTTGCTAAAACAACACAGAGGCTACCTTGTTTATTCTAACATGAAGATAAATTTGTACTCCCAGTTAGGATGTTCTCAGTATAAATTTCACTGTGCACCTTTCTCTTTTTACACAAAGATAGACATGTCCTCTAAGTTCAAACTGAACTGACTTCGATGGAATAATTGCTTATTTTTAACATCCCTATGGAGAAAAATGGGTCCAATTCCCTTCATTATACATTGGAGATTGTAGACCCACAGGTTGGCCTAATTTATTAACTCACTACAGAGGGAGCTGTCAAAATGAAGGCAAACATGACTCAAGACTTTTATGGCAGGCCGAAAGGGATTTCTGTTGAATCTTATCAAAAATCATCTGTGTACTCTTCTGTGTCTGCTGTGTGATATTTGTCTTTTAAGTTTTGAAAGTAAATACTGAAAAACACTGTCTGGCCCAACAAATAAAGAAATTGAAAAAAAGCAAATTATATGGGATTGCTTCGGTTGTTCAGGTGTCGGTTCAGCAGCGTTATGTGCCCCCTCAAAAAAAAAAAACGAGGTCAGCTGACTACTTGAATGGATTGAATGATTAGGTTTTTTCCATCAGTGGAAAATGATTTTTTTTCCCTGATGGCATATTCCAATATGAGAGTGCAAGGATTAATTAGGCTCAAATTGTCAAAGAGTGATTCAGGGAGTATGAGATCATTTTCACTCTTGGATTGGCCACCACAAGAGTCCAGACCTTAATCCCACTGAAAACCTTTGAGATGTACTTGAGAACACTTTACTCAGCAGTCCGACTCTCCCGTCATCAACACAAGAACAAAAATAAACGCAACTCTTTATGAGAATGCATTTTGAGACTTTACATAAGCTTATACATTTTTTTTTGAGTCGGTTTATAAGCTCATTTACTTGAGCATTATATGTATATGTGTGAGCTTAAGGTGTATTTGTCAGTAAGACTTGTCCATTCATCCCAACTAAAGACAGACTGTGGTCGAGGGGGTCTCAAGACATGTTCGATCATATTTTTTGTGAATAGCTGCTGCTAGCAGCTTCCACTATTTGCCTATGGAGTGTACTTGAGTGAATATAATGTCTCATTGTGCTTGAAATAACCAGACTGCTGTATGGCTCTTGCCATAAATACTTAATGCCATTTGTCAACTGAAATCAAATCAGTTGTTATTGATCAGGACAGCTTTGCCCACGGTATGCAGCAGAACACAAACCAAACAATATATAATATATGCGTTTGTTGCATCACAGAAGAATTGATTTCTTGATGCGTCTCATTATTTACTCTCTTTTTTTTTCTTTTTTAATGATTTTTAAAGTTCCACTTTCCTGATACCAGTGCAGGGGTTTTTGTATTTTTTTGTATTAACCTTTATTTAACCAGGAAAATCTCATTGAGATTAAAAAGCTATTTTTCAAGGGAGTCCTGGCCAAGATGGGGAGCAGCAAAAACAAAACACAGTTACAAAATTACACAGTTAAAGAAACACAAGAAAGAAAAAAAGATTGATGGTGTTTTTGATAGTCTATTTCCTTCAGGTCAAGGTGCTAATTTCTGAAAATTCCTCATACAAAAGGTGGGTTGTATAAAAGTGAACAGTGAAAAGTGAATCTCAACTCACTGACAGACTTTCATCTTGTTTTGATTAACAAGATTAAAGGCTGCATTTAAAATTGAGACTCATTTTATGTTCTTATATTGAAAATTGGTGCCTATTAAGCTATAAGAATGATCACACAGCTTCTAAGCCAGGAAAAACAGTGACATCTCAAAGATATAAGAAATGTGTGCAGTTTCCACACCAAAAGAAACTGCACACATTACTGTATGGTGTAGGTGGTAACATATATTCAAGACAGTTTCTCATCCTTTCCTAACAAACTCATTTCAAGTGTTACATACTGTTGCACTTGATCGCTCATGACAATTCTGTCTACATTTTGAGACCCTCACATTTTGGTTTGTGTAGTTTAGAAGGGGGATATAATGTAGTTTTAACATTTTTAATACAATGTGGCACTCTCTTAAACATTATTATTTTTTTTTTTTGTAAATTTTGCTCAAATAGGGGAGACTACTTTCAGACAGGCAACAGGAGCACTCAGGAGTGTTTACATTGTACGTCGGTCTGTCATAAAATAGATCTCAGTGCTGTATATGTCATAATTAGGAACATGCCACCCAGTGCAACAGTTGTGCTTTTTGAGATAGTTTTTGGGTAGCAAGCGAGGTGTTTGGCACAGAGGCTGCGTTGATCATATCTTTCAGATCACTTCATGTCTGCTACCTTTATCAGCAATGTACGTGATAATAGAAATACAGATTCTCACCAAATTCATCCATCATAACAACATAAGTTCACAAAAACAATAAAGACAACATTCTTCTCCCCTTATCTCCCACTGTATGTCAGTAAACCTTTTGCACCTGGACGTAAAGGTCCGCTTCTTGATCTGGGAGGACAGCTCCATGCTTTGAGACATCTTGGACGACTGCTCCTCCTGCTCTCGATGCATCACCATCCTGGTTTCCATGGTAACCAACTCCGGTCGGCACCTGTGGTGGGAGAGGGAAGCCGGGAGTGAGTTGGCACAGTTGTGTGGGAGTCAATGAGAGTCAGACATCAGAGGCATTGTGGCACAGCCAGGTACAGAGCAACATGAAGAGTTTTGACAGTTCGAGGTTGAGTTCAGATTAGTTGCAAAATTAATTTGTATTATATTTTGACTTCAGAAAAGACCTTTTTGTCAGTTTTAGCTCTTCAATGAGAGGTGGAAAAATTCTGATGTGCATCGTCATCCCTAAATTTAAATTGATCCGAAAGAACCAAGTACACCTGACATATAAACTGGAAAATTTAAAAGGACAAGAGTCTTATGATATAGTCTGAAACTGTCTTGGGAATCAGCCAAAGCGCCTATGAAACCAGAGCAGGGTGCTTTTAATAACATAATGCTTCTGAATCAATAGCAAGCGCAGTTTCGTCCTGGATTCAAAAACAGAGCATGCATCAAACTTATGTCAACCTCTTGACTTCCATTTAGCAAATGAGCAGCAAATAACATACCATTTGTGGCTGTGGTCCAAATGTCAGTGATGCAGACTGAAACTGACTCAGTCTTGATTATTTGTAATTACTGCATTATTAAACACTGTTAAAATACAGTTAACCTTATGTGAGCTTCATTAGTAGAAGCACTAACTGTCCTAAATGTGATGTTTTTTTTTGTTGTCCGATTGTTATGGGTGTTGGCATCTTGAAAAGGTGTGTTTCAGTCCCATGTTTAAATGAATCACCCATTTGTGGGCCACTGAGCAACTAATAATCCATCAGGTGAGGTTTGCCATGCTTCTGCCCACACCCTGCCTGTCATTAATCATACGGCTACTCTGGGGATGTCAACGCACTGTGCGCCCAACAAACAGAATCAGGTCGTGCCTGAGTGATGGCTTCATTCACCCATTCCCAACAGAAACCACCTGTGTTTGCACTGTAATGTGTTATTTCTTCTCATCTCCTTCGATTACATTGTGGAAAACGGTGCAAAGTTAGGTAAGAGGCTAATACGCTTGTGGGCCAACTGATTCTCCTGTTGCTTTCCTTTGAGCTTCAGTGCTGTGCAAAGGGAGAGGTTAGTTTGAGCAGGCCAAACTGTAGCACATTAAATTGATCAATCTCCATAGCTAGGCCTGGGTCCTGGGCCCCCGCTGGGAAAGGAGCAAAAGCAAAGTGGTACTACTCCATATATTTCAATTTTTCATCTCTGGAGTGAATTGCAAGCTCAGTTGCTCATAATATAAAAACTGTAAAAGCAAAAGCAAAGGGGACCAAATGATTTACTGTTCCTCTCACTGAAGAAGGCATTGTCTGAACACCACGGGCAATTTCTGTATGCTATCCCCAGAGAGTAATTAAAAGCTTCATCCTCTTAGGCCATCAAAAGAAGAGACCATTAAGAATTTCAAGTCACTCGTGAAAGAAGCAAACACTCTTAAGAGAAACAACAAGAGAGAAGAAGCCTCCCTGACATTTTGTTAATGTATCGGAGGGGTACAATGTATGCAGTTTACAATTAGTGTTATACATTTAATGCATCAGAAACCTTATGTAACTGATTTAAAAAAAAAAAAATACAACTCTTCATGCTATTTGTAGAAGATCAAGATGAAATCTGAGTAAACGGAAATTCCACTCACTCTTTAGCAAAAATAAAGACAAACAGGTGAAGTCCTCGTGGTGTCAGAGATCTTTAGGATGGATATATCCACTTTCCTCTTTGCCTGCCTGTCTGTCACCTTGAAGATCCTGTTAAGTCTTTGCGTCTCACCTCTCTTTGTTACCTCTCACTTTCTGTCTGCGTCCGCCTCACTCTCTCCTCTGTGTCTCTGTTGACGAAGCAGTGGAGGTGACCCTGAACACAAAGTGTCCTTCGGTGCCAAGTATGTGGACAACACAATGCTCTCTCATTCTTAAGTTGGTAAATATAGATCAACAACGACGAAAACCCCCCACAGGCACACACGCTCCCAGAGCTTAACGTCATCAGCCAGATCGATTTAGAGACATCTCTATGGAACAGAAGCTAAGAGATGACAGATTATACCCCATACAATAAAGCCAGAGCAGCTGAAATAAACAGCTGGAATGCATCAATTCCACCTTGATGCAAACGTTAGAAATTTAAAGGCCTGGAAATGACAAGCTGGAAATCAGAGAACGGCTGCAGTGGGAGATGGAAGTTGGAGACAGAATAGCTGAAATGGAGAGGGGCAGGGGGTCATGATGGGAAAACAATTGGGAAATAAAAAGTCGGATATTTGGTAGAGTTGGACTCAAACCATCCGACTGACCTCTGACTCTGCTCTTGAAAGAAAGGTGCTAATAATTGGTAAGGCAACGCCTGAGAATCACCATCTGATTAGTCTCAGATTCAGCCTGAAACATTTTAGCTGCTGAAGAGATTATCACAGAAACGTACAATTTAAGCGATATCCCAACAATAATTCCCAATAAAGCTATCCACTTTTAGCAGGCTTATATGATAGAAGTGTTGTAATGATGAACGGAGACAGTTAAACCAATAATCACAAGTATGTCTGACTAATGACTAAAATAACATCAATTTAACAGCCCCAGTTTTCTCATATCTTTTCATGCATAAACATCCGATTGATTGATTTACATTTAATTGGCCTAAAATGTGGCAATTCTTATGTCATTACTTATTTGTTTATGACATTGTTCTTTGGTACTGACTAACTAATAATAATAATAATGTATTTTATATAACATGATTTATTTTGCAACTGAATTATTATGCATTGACCCAAGTTGTGGAAAATTGTCTCAATGTTGGGGCTACATTAGTTGTCACAGTCTCTTTTAATTTCACTTAAGCTGGTCTTTCCACAATCTGCCTTTTCTAATTCTCTTTGTTCTCAGTCTTCATGTTGATACAGTTCCTGGAATTAGTCGACTATTTTCTCACATTTATGTCAAGTGTTTGGCAGAGGTCAGTAAAACCGCATCTGTTCCGTCCCTCTGAAGTTTTATTTTCTTTGTAGACATAAAGTTTGAAAAAGCTTACTTTAGTTTTTCTTTTGTAATCCAACTCTTACTGTATCTCATTTGAAGGAAACCAAGATTTTATTGTGATTATCTGTATTATTATTATTATTATTATTTTTTTTTTTAATATGCATACTGTGCAATTTGCTTGCGTCCAGTGATGATTAGAATGACCGGGACTAAAAGCTCTCTGGAGATGCAAGGAAAGAAGGCATCATTCAGAGGCTACAGTATATGGAAGGATGAGAAGTTATTTATAAGCTTTTAGAGGCCACACCTGCCTCTGGAATATCAGCTCACAGTGCAAGCTCGGGTTGCCAGGCCCTTTCCTTTTATCATACATCAGCAGTGACTGTCAGACTAAGAATAACTGAAACAAAACAGCTGAGAGACGCCTTTGTTACCCTCTTTTTCTTTGGAAGACTCCTCAGATTCAGGGTTGTCCAGGAACAGCTCGGGTTCCCTTTTTTTCCCCCTGTGACTCAGACGAAGATTTGTTTAGCTGATCATCAATTGCTTTAAGTAATATTGGGTTTAGCAATCACTGCTCACACAGTCTATTTATGGAATACTGTTTATTGCTTAGGATTATCAACTATTCTTACCAGGCCTTTTATTAAACAGTAGGTAGATGGAAAAGGGGGCAGAGAAACTGGAAACAGGAAGACATTTAGCAAAGCCCTCAAGACTGCAGGCCAGGACTTGAACCCGTGCCGGCTGCATACAGCCTGTGTACATGAAAACTAAATAAGATTTTCTCATGAGGCTCCCTGGCATGTACACACCGACCTAATGAAAAAAATCTCTGCCTCACAAAATGCTGTTTAACACAATCTTTTCCTTGAAAAACTAACTTTGAGCTGACAACATTAAGAGAAATGGTCAGATGGTCTGATCCTTGTGGTGGCTGCTCTCTGTACGGAGCTGCTGGTTGACATCCTGGTTAAAAAAAAAAAGTGCCTTGGTGCATTGTTTGGTGACCAATTTCACCACTGAACCTGTTTTATTCATAAAATGCAGAAGAGAAAACCATCATACAACCAGACTTCAGATGAATTGTATCTTAAAGGTTCACTACAGAATAAGAGAATAACAATGCTAGCTTGATTGAAATGATTAATGCAAACAACGAGATAGGTAGGTAGTTGGGTAGATACTTTATGAATCCCCAGGGGTAAATTCACATAGAAAACTACGAATGATAGATACAATTCTACTACTTTCACTGCCTTTCCAGAGTATGGCAGTTTGGATAGGCTCCAGCCTCCAAGGGGGGACTCTGTCATGTGGGAATAGCAGTTGACGTATATAATCTGACAACATTTTTACTTTGACAACATACGTGCCTTTGAGTAAAGCTCAAGCAGCTCTTGTTGTGTTTTCTTTTTCCTTTTACTTGATCATAATCTTTTCATCTACAGTAGCACCTACCTCTGAACAATCACATGTTATCATCATTGTGGCAGTGCGTGAAGTATCATTAATGACAAACCAGAGACCTCCTTTCTCTCCTCTCCACTCACCCAACTAATGTGACTTGTGTTCTGGTTTCACAAGCGATGGCTTGGTGGACCTCTCTAAAGCTCGCCTGATGACCCTACAGTGCACACAATCTGTGTGCCATTTGTGCATAAAATGAGGCCTCCAATGAATCATCAGGCTCTATGGATGCCGTGTGATCTGTATTAAGAAAGAGGCAATTCTGACTATCAACATTTTCTGTGGTTTGTTTGGCTGATTAAGTGGATTAATTTAACTATCGTTGGACAGAGTGATACTTTTTCTTTGATCGGACGTAGAAGAAAGCAGAAAGTTATCGTTACTTCAAATATGTTAACCTGCTTTCCACCTTCTTGTCTGCCCGTCTCTGCACACCCACCGTGTTAATGATGCCAGACCTTTTTCTCTTCAGCTAATGGTAATCCTGTACATTTAAACAGTATTGTTTGCTTAACTGTTTACATCCTACTGTTGCTTGTTTTTATAGTTTTTGGGTTGGTATTATCAAGTATTAGTATACTTTACCCACATTTCCAAATGATCTGGACATTAACTGTCCGTAGCATAAAATGATATACAGTTTCCGAAAAGACGAGCCTCTCCTGCCCTTCCAATTGAAAAGGTGACAGCAGACCTCCAGTGGAGGTACAAACAGATGGAGAGCACACCTGGATCCTAATGTGAGAGAGGAATGTTTGTTTTGTCACAGGTTGAGATACTTTCATATCTTTTTTTTTTTTTCACTACCCTGAACGGTCCAGACTGGTTTCCTAGTCTTAGAGAAAAATTGTTTAATTTATTATTTATTTAGTCTTTAATATGGAATATGAAAGAAAACTGATGATTTATCTGGCTTCATGACATGTAGACCTTCATTAATAGATGGACTATAGAGAATAAATGTTCTGTGGGGGAAAACACAAAAATTATTGTATGAATGGTTGTCTTAATTCTGAGAAACCATTTCAATTAAAACTTTCCATTTTCATTTCAATTCAAAATTATGGTTTGCTTGTGATTGTGATTTATTTATTTTTTTCTTATTATTTTAACTTGGTTTGTTTAAGTAAAGGGACCTTTAAAAGCCCTCTCCTTGTTGGCTGATGGATCAGCAAACTCTTACGACATCAGTGTTTCAGTTGCTGTTGTGCGTTTATGGCTGAGAACAGTGTTGAAGCACTTTTACTAAGAAGTTTCTTAAGAGCTGCACTTAAAACCTGAGTGCAGCATCTGTCAGGTTAGTGCTTGATTTATGTAGACCATTTAAGCAAATCAATTTGTTTGCATGTTCACAGAGCACCTGATTCACCAAATTTGTAGTTAATTTGAACCTGCATCCAGTTAAAGTCTAGAAGGAATAATTGTTTGCTACACCTACAGAAATACTTTGTGTGTTTTATTAATGATTTAATGTTTATTCATTCTTGCTGTGGGATTTTTATTTAGTCTAAATTATGAATGGAAGTTGATGGGACTGAGTAGCAAACATTTATCCCATTGATATTTCCGTATTTAATCTCAAGGTATGGGGTTACTTGTTTTTTAATTAACAGTTTGTGATTTCGCACCAATAAGTTTGTCCAAAAATAAAGGAACATTGATGTATAAAAATGTAAATAGTTTTGTCATGAACTGGTAAGTTTATTAAAATATGATATTAGTTTTAGTTGGCAAGTAACTGAGTTTAATTAAAATCTAGTTATACTTGGAGTTCTTATTAAGTATATCCTCTCATTTGAATGACGTTCATCATCCCTTTACTATTTCATGCTTCTTGAGAAAATGCCACAACTCTGGGAGGTTCAGACTAAATTCTCCTCACAATGTTCAAATTTTGTCAACTGGATTCATTATTTTTCCATTTTCATAGGAATTCGGTACTTGGTTCAAGCTGAATATTCGTAAACGTTTTTTTCTCATCCTCTCACCTGGTGATTGGGCCCAGAATAGACCTTAATGGACACCAAAGTCTCAGAGATGATCAATCATTTCCTGTCCAGCCTTGACAGCTGTTTCCATGCCTTTTTCTAATCAGGGAGCCATTAAGAAATCATTAGAATGCAAGAGAGGAAAGGGAGGGGGCAAACTGATTGCATCCAATTACATGCAGACTTTCATTTATCAAGTAATTTGGTTTGAGAGAAAGGTTGATGCCTTTTCAAACAGGATGGTAGGAAAAAGGCTGCTGGTTGTGATTCACTTATGTCTTAAAGTGAAAATTAGCCACCAAACCCGACATCATTGAGGAATCAAAAGAAGATGTTCTCTGCAATTCATGCAGAAATTCCAATTTAATTATAGTGTCTCCTCAGCATTATGACAGGCTGATAAACGAGGCAGAGTAAAACACGCATACACACATATATTTATACACACCCAATCAGCCATAACAGTATGACCACCTGCTTAAGATACAGTGTGCTCTCCTCATCCTGCCAAAAGAGCTCTGACCAGTCAAGTCTTGGTCAAAAAACATCTGAAGGTATCCTGGAGTGTCTTGTACCAGGACCTTAGCAAAGAATCCTCTGGGCCCTGTGGGTTGTGGGTCTTTGTGTATTGTGCTTGCTTCCCACGGATGCTATCTGATCCCATCAGATTGGTTTGTAGAGAGTTTAGAGGTCAGGGGAATGCCTCAGGTTCTTTGACATGCTTTTTAGCCCTTCCTAAGCTGTTTTTGCAAGGTTCTGTGCTGTCCTGCTGTGGAAAGCTGCTCATTAGGGGAGTGGTGTAGCCATAGTGTATGACTTAGGGGGGTGATTGGTCTGTAGAAATGTTTAGGTAGGTGTCAAAGTTAAAAAAAGTTATCTGACTCCCAGGTTTTAGCAGGTTTTCCCAGCAGAACATTGCATTTAGTCAAGATGAGAAGGATACATAATTATTAGAGATGAATGCAGACACCGCTTTACATCTTAGCTGAAAGGTTTTTAGATGAACAGATTACTGCACAAACTTATCCTTGGTTAGATTTCCAAGCCCATATCTTCAAAGGAATTTTTCCCCTCTCTGTTCCATCTCCTCATGCTGTACCATAAATGTAAGTGAAGAATATAATAAACTAGGCTTTCAACTGTATATAACACAAGGTAGCCAGCCGAGAGCCTTTATTTGAACCTGTGAGGAGATGTTAAATAACCATGAGAATATCTTCTGTTATGCTTCAGAAAGAAGATTCAATGACATCTGTCAAAAACACATTCCAGCTTGGGTTTTTACAAATTTATTCTGTGGAGAAGAGATTGATTCAAACATGTTTCTGTGTTTTTTTTCCCAGCAAGCTTTTAACTTTTCTGGCAGTGATGGAAATAAGCGTTTGACAACAGTCAAACCTGGTTGTCTTCCATCCATGTGCTGCCAGTGCTAGAAATGACTGAAGTGGCCAAGACTCTCAGTCCATTAATGTATTCATTGATCCCAAGCAGCTATACATCAGCAGCGATTGAAGTTCTATTTGTGTAGAAACACTGGGTTCATCCAAAGTGCTATTGCCCTTCCAAAATTGTATCATGGCTCTTGCACTCTAAGATTCCCTCCAATCTCCCATTCGATCTTCTCCTGACTTGGAGATGTGAAAGAGGACAGCGACAACTTTCTGACAGACAAAAGAATAGAATCCGTCAGCGCTGCAAGCAACCTTTATTGTATTTTCTTTCTTTTTCTTTCCTTTGAGACATCTGTCCAGGCCCAAGCATGATGGGAGGGAGGGGAAGGGCAGAGTGGAAAAACTTGACATCATTACCTGTCTCTCCTTTCTAAAAATCCAGTCACAAAGAAAATTCCTCTATTTTATCAGAATGATTTGTTTAAACTTAAACAAGTTAGGTTTCCTTTGTGCTTTCCTCTCGTTTGTTTCACATCCTGCTTTTTTTATGAAGGTATTGTCTCGCAAATTTTTATTCAAATAAAATTCTTTTTAAAGGGAATCTTGCCCAGTTCCTGTCTCTCAGCCTTCGACTTACTCCCACTCACAAGAACCACTTTACATTTTCATGTCTTTGTTTTGTTGACTTTGTTTTTTGGCCGTTGTGAACTTTGCTGGTGTTCTGCCAGCTCCGGCTTTTCACTCGGGTTGAATGATGCTTTACAATACTGACTTCTTGCTCGGTCACAGTGTGGCCAAGCATTGTGAGATGTAACATGCAACTGTTTTAGAAAGGATATGGAGCAAATACTGAGCCAAAAAGCTCCATGTTCCATCCATCCATTTTCTATACCCGCTGAATCCGTCGGTCGGGACACAGGGGGGCTGGAGCCTATCCCAGCGGTCATCGGGCGAGAGGCAGGGTACACCCTGGACAGGCCGCCAGTCTGCTCCATGTTCCATTTGTGTGAATTTAAAGTCCCAAATGAAACGTTTTCATGTAGCTGTCTATGTGTCTTACACTGGTGTTGCAAATTCCATGTATTTAGTTCATTTCCACGAGGCTGTCTGGTCATTAGTCTGAGCTTTTGACATCATTAAAATGTAAGTTTTGTCTTGATATTGTGTTCCAGGTTGTGTCTGGTTTAATTGTTTAGTATCTGTTCAGCGTGTAGGTTTGTCACATTCGGACACTATCCTGCCAGGTGTATTATTCGTCCATTGAGTGTCTGGCCATGACATCTGAAGCTATTCCTTTGCTGAAAGTTTTCTTTCTGTGGTATTAGTGCATCTGCAAATATTAAATTGGATTGTGGCTTCATAGCAATGAGTTTGAGGAAACATAAACTTTAGATGATATCAAACTTATGATCCTCAAACAGGAAGCTTACAGTATCTTTTACTTCTTGCTTTCTTGTTATCTGTATGACAGGCTTTCATGATATAATATGTGAAATGAGTATCGGGTCGCAATTGAATAACAAAGCTCACAATGGGGATAAAACATGAGATCCATGCAAGGGTTGCGCAATCCAATAGAAAGTCTCTTTTTTGAATGACAGATATGGCCTAGTTACATTTCAGAGTTCTGGTAGGGTTTAAATGCCGAACTACTACATCAAGTGCTAATTGTGTATTGTAGCAATAAATGTTTGTTCTAATAAATGGTCCAGTTAACATTTGTGTAGAAGGTAAACTGTTTTAACTCTCACTCTGTGATTCACTCCTCTGAAAACCTACACCACTTAGCAAATTGCCCTTCGGTTGAACTTTGGATTCTTAGCGCAATCCACCTCACCTCTTTTTTGTTTGTTTTTATGACATAGTGGATGTTAACAGCATACAGTTGGAACCCTTTCTGTTTTTCACAGAATAAAAGTTTATTGTTCTGGCATCTTTTATAGTCTCCACAATATGTCACAACTTTAGTCATTAAGATTCTTTTAGTTTTCCAGTACCATGGTGTCCATTGAATAAAGACATTTCTCAAAAGTCTGCCTTCCATAACCTTTAAGACACAAAAATGTCTTGATGTTTTATTTTTGAGTAAAATTGTCCAATATACATTACACAATTCAGACATATCTTGCAAACATAACTTAACAAATGTTGCTGTGAAATTCAGATTTTCTTTTTTGTAGAATTATTCATGGTTTATCATTTTTTCATGGAATACACTAAATTGTTTAACTACTCAACAAAATATTTTAGTAGAAATGACGAGAGTTATTTTTACGTTAAATCCGTAGTTATAAATGTACATCCGCATCGTGTTCTGTACAGTCCATATGTGAGTCGTATCCCACTGTTTCAACACACAAGGCGTTATTACTTTACAGCTGTATATAAAAGGTTGCGTGCAAGCTATTAAAAGCCAAGCGGTTATCAGTGTGGCTCATGTTGTACCATGACCCCTTCTGCTAATATATGGCTGGAACACATTTATTTCCCTCTACTGCAAGAACAGCAAACAATAAGAACAAAATGAATTATCTTAATGAACTTTGAGTCCGAATGGGGCAAAAAAAACATGTTGTTTTTCAGATTGAATCATTCCACCAAGTTCATACACATCAACAGTACTGATATATATTAGAGAGCATAGAAATGAGAAAGAATTAATTTATTCAGTCATCTTATTCCCATTTTTAAATGGCTCAAAACATTAGCGTTTGACTGTAGATGTAAGACTTGTATTGTGGCGAAACAAATCCTCAAACAATCAGATTTGTTTTCATACCTGATCTTTAAGGCGGACTGTCCACATTATTTAAAATGTGACCCAAGTTGATTTGTGTGTTTTAGGAAGTGCAGTTAGTTACAACAGTGCGTAGTCAAGGTGATGGCGCAGAAACGCACACACTGATAATGTGTGGCTGCTTTGGCTGACATTTTTGGTGTACTTATATTGTCCACTGCCCACCAAATAAATAAATAAACAAGGTATCTTTTTAATCATAACATTTTGTTGGTGTGGTTATTTTGTCGAACAATGACACGCCAAAGTAAACAAATACCTATGTATGATCTACATTTGTAAACCCACGAGGCTATCCTTCTTTTTTTGTGAAATATGTTATAGGTGTGGATTAATGAATAAGTTCATTATAGGAATGAAGTTAACATATCTGCTCAGGTGTGGTTTTTAATTCAACTCAGTGCAGTAATACTTTATCAAACCCTAAAGGCAAATTATATTATAATTATATTATATTGCTGCAGTATAAAACATTGTTTTTGCTATAGATTAATAACAAAACGGACTAAATAAAAATCAGCACATTAGTTGACATTAACTTTTGGAACGTGTAGCACAGAGAGGCAAGGTTGAAATCTTAAACGATTGCCTTGAATGCACCAGGGTGTGTTTTTTTTGTTGCTTGGCAACAACTTAGCTGATTATGTCACAGCGTTGGCAGGAAACGCAGGTTGACTTTCTTGTCAGACAACACGGACAGAAACCAACCGCAGCCAACAGCTCAACGTAAACTCCAATGTTTTGAATATGACACACCAGTTTTTATCAGAAACACCTCACATAGCGAAGCTATTGATGTGCCCAAGTTCTGCATTCTCCCAAAATAGTCATATCAGTCCTCTTGTCAACGTTTATTGTAAAAAAAAAGAAAAAAGAAAGAAGAACAAAGTAGTGATACTGATGTGGTTTGCATGGAGAGGCAGGTTTTAGGCCTCCAAATTATAGGGTGAAGAATAAACTTCAATTTGTAGAATTCTACACACCTATTTCATCTTCTTCACTCTCTTATGTATTTTTTGGATAATTACAGGTCCAGGTGTCAGTGGATACAGGTCAACGATGGAGTTCAGGCAACCAGTTTTGTTTGTAACCTGATTGAATTATGGCATCACCGGATAACGTGGTCTGACATCCTTGTTGAAAATCAGGAACAAGTTGAGAGTGGGAGTAATGCTGGTTGCAGTGTGGGCTCGTCGGCGTGTTTACAGAGCTTTCATCGTAGCCAGAATCTGCCCACTCTGAGCTGTCAAAGCTCTGCAAGGATGCTAACGATGGTCCATCCTGGCAGATTGTGAGGTCTGATAAAAGAGGTTTCCTCTCATTCATAGGTGATACTATGTCACCTACGTTGCTCTGTAACTGAAGTGTAAGTGGTGGCAACACAAGTTGTCCAGTGATATTCCGTACAGTGTTCAGCACCAGCTGCATGTTGAGATTGATCTCACAAGCATCAAAGTCTGGTAATGGTGGTGCTTCACGTGACGTTAGCTTTGGAGTCATTCCACCACTATCACAGCTTTCTTCTCCTTTAGAGGATAAAAATGAGCAACTGGTTTCTCCGTTATTGCTAGCAGCCTGCTGAAAATCTCCATTTTTTTCTGGTTGGACATGAACAACAACTGCAGAGTAGATTTCAGAGGACTGGGCACTTGAGTCCCTGTGTGCACCTGTGTCCTCAAAGGAGTTGCTGCTGCCAAGGCAGACGTGGCAGGGGATATCCTGAGGGAAATAACCTCCTGACGCTTGTGAGGGCACATTTGGCTTCACCTGGATTGTGGCGTAAACTGTGTGGTCACTTTGAGTGCAGACCTGTAGTTCGGAAAGGATGAGATTCTTATCTGGATGCTGCAACATTTTATAGGTCTTGGAGGTGGTTACCTGTTTTGAAGATAAAAAGAAAATCCACCACTGTCAATGAAACCTTCATACAATGAACAGAACCATATACATTGAAGCTACATTGTAGAAACCACCATGACTCGCTGGGTACCGTCTTTCTTTCTCTTTGCTAAATCGATTTAATCAAACTGTCTGTGTTATTTTTAGGCTGCTGACTCACATTGTTAACCTGAACACGTGTGAAGTAATATGCTAGAGGGCTTGGTTTTTTTACCATAAGGCAATTTTTCCTGGTTGTGTCAAGGAAGGACTCTGACGAAAGAATGATCTTACCAGTCCTTGTGGCATGTTCTTTGTCTTTCCACCCTTCACATAGCTGTACATACACACTACTGATATTATGGACATGGCTGCCAGAACAGCAACACCCATGAGAGGCCACTGCAGAAACATTCGATGATCGTCTGAAGGAGAAGACAGTAGGTTTTACAGAGATGTTTGGGGAAAAAAGGCAGAGCTGTAAATTTACATAACCTCAGGTAATTTAAAACTGTAAAAATTCCCATTAGGACTAACATGCTGAGGCATGTTGTTGTGCGGTAGCAACGTACTCCTGACAAGCCCCGGAGGGCTGTTCAATGAATGATCCAGTTACTGTGGTGTATACTTCCCAGAAGCACTGGTATGCTACTTAACAGGATCTGAAATCTCAATGAATGTGCATATATATAGAAACTAATTCTTCTCTTTGACGGTGGAGTAGAAGTGGCTTTGACTATATTTTAAAATGGGGAAAAATGATTTCTACATGTGTTACAACTGGATATAGAGAAAGGTCAGGCTAACTGTATAATCTTATCTTGACTTTCATCAGTTTGACAATGTTAAGGCAGAGAGAAGTCGCCACTCAAGCACTTTTGTGAGCATTTTTCTTAGACTCCAAATGTATTTTTTTTTTTCTTTTATTGGAGAACAAGAGTGTGAGTGTGTGTGTGTGTGTGTATATATGTATATATATATACACACACACACACACATATCTATCAAGTGGCATAGATTCTCAGTATGTGCAATAGTTAATGAGGTCAACACCATTTAGTCCTGCCCTACTGTAAAATGAGCTTCTGTTCCTTATGTCCTGTAATCTTTTACTGTTATTAGTTGGCTTTAAAGATGACAGATTTATTGCAGATTATCTTGATTTATTCCTAAACACTACATTCTTTCAAAAGAGCTGTAATCAATTGAGAAGATAAGCTTAAACTGATTAAATTAAAATGGCAAACATGCCTCTTTTTCACCAATGTAAATTCTTGTATTTTCGCTACAGCAGATGGACCCTTCAAAGCTTTTTCAAAAAGTTGCTAACTGTTACACTGTTGCTTCAAGTGAAATACGATGATGTAATATTTTTATGGGTACTTCTGCTGCTCTTAGATGGGTTCTGAGACATTCTTATGCAGTTATTAATAAAACTGAAACCAAATTCCTGCATTATGCAAAAGGAGCCCGTCTCAGCTGAAACACACCCACACCAGCAGCTACAAGTGAACCATGCACATATGAAATTTGTGGCTATTGTTTGGCTCACCTGGCAGTCTGGCACAGAAGCGGGCTTCCTCACTGTCTGAGCAGCCCCATTCTGATGCTGGTTTGTAGACCACGTAACCGCAGTATAACGTCTGGTTGTACTTCAAGTTGATGTCAAACTGGCCTGTTGTGTTTTTAAATTCCTGGAGAGACAGAGCGTCATATGGATGATGTATAATCCATATTATTGCACAGGTCAGATAAACATTTCCAGATCATTAAGACCAAACTCCAAACATAAACAAGAAAGCCGTGAAGCAGATGAATATCAGGACAGTACATTCTTAGTTAATATTTATACTGAAAATGCCTGATTCTGATCCTGTTTGGCTTGTGGGTTTTACCTGACATATATATGATCAATACTTTATCTAAGATCTATACGTTTTTTTTTTTTTTAAACACAGACTCACCTGTGCAGCCCACTCTGGATTGGTGATTTTTAAAGTATAAAGAACTTCAGTTTTGGACAACCAATTTTTGCTTTTGCCGATTATGTCTGCAATGGAGACTCCATTTGGCCCCAGTGGCAGGGTGACTTTGACATGCAGGCCAGTCACTGCGGTGTTTATAGACAAAGTGGGTGCATCAAGAACAGCTGCGGACACAAAGAAAGATGACTGGATGAATGCTGCAGCAGATTAAACCTGGCTTAGAGTCAATGAAGGAATGCATGGGTGAGTGTTCTTACTGTCTCTTAAAGGTTTAAAGCGGGTGGTGCATCTACAAGAGCTATCATTAACACACACTTTAGCCCTGTAGTGAACATCGTACACTGATGGAGTTTCTTGAGTCAGGTTACATGACAGGTCAGTCATGTTCTGACACTCCTTTTTCATCCGGTATTTCTGCTCAGAATCTCTGCAATGAAAGTAGCAGATAGTGTACTCAGTGTTGGAAATGCAAGGCTATGCATTAATAGAGATTTATTGGTACAAAGTACAAAGCCAGAATGGGCCATGAAAAACTATATCTCCAATTAGGTAGTTAATTGCTCCATCAGAAAAAAGGGTATACATACTAAAAGGAACAGAATCTATTTTAAGTGCTGAAGCTGCTTTGTGCTGTGAACCACACACACACACTATCGGCATGGAGTGATAGGAATGCCACAAAAACAGGAGCAATTGAGAAAAATTGTAAAAGCAGGAGCTATTGGAAAAATAACAAGTAATAACAAATGCAGTAAACATAAAAACAAAAGCAATGTGGAAAAAAATAAGAAAAAAAATGAAATTATACCAGTAAATTAATTGCACTATAATTGACAGTAAAAGATATATCATATGTATTGTTTTATCTATTTCCCTTTTATACATCCAAATTTTCTTATTTACATATTCATTATTTCTTCAATTCTTCTGTATTGTCTAAATTACTTTTTTTTTGTGGTACTCAACACAGTTAGCTGCCGTGTAGGAAGGCAAATGACTTAATTTTGTTTTAACAAGGAACTGATATTAAGCAGGCATAGTTTTGATTGGCTGATTTGATGCTGAAAGTCACTTCAGCAGGTCCAGGTGCTGCTAGAAATGTCAGGCAAGGGATAGTTATGTAGCCTTTTAGGATAGGTAAAGTATTTGGCAACATTTCCTTGACAAATGGAAAGAGCTATAAATAAAAAAGTAATTGTTCAAGATGACAATTCTACCTTGTTGACACCATTTGTAGATTGTGAGTTAAAAGAATAAAAATAATTCTTGTCGGAAGCCATGAAAGCAGATGATTTTTCTGCTCAGTGAACTTACAACAGCCAGGGTGCTATGCATGAAAAAAATGAACGGGCCACACAGACAGTCTTTATTTTTTTTGTATGTATTGATTTTTTTCCTCTAAGCTGCATTGAGCTGAGATGAATCCCAACAACTGTGTTAGTTTTCGGGCAGACAAATATATAGTCAAGGAGAGAAAGAGGAAAGTTTCCAGAAAAATACAAATTCTACTTTGCAACTTGTCTCTCAGATCTTTCAAACTGACATATGACGAATTGATTTAGTTTCTAGTGTGCTTGACTTGAAAAATAATTTAGTATTTGATGTTTTCTTCTACACAGTAGAAGTGTGCTGCTGCACATTTAAACAGCAGTCTGTGGTATGCAGAATAAGTTTAAAGTAAATGAAAGTGTCCAGAATGTTTTTTGGCAGTGTCGGCCCGTCTATCATTCCATTTAGCTTTTGGTCCTTTCATGGGATTTAGTGATGGCAAAAAACTCCCATTAGGATTTTTGTCTGTCATAGCATGTTAATCTAATGACAAAAAAGCTTTTAGAATAATCCACTGGGTATGAGTTACACTGAGTATGTCTGTACCTGATAATACATTCCTTCTGTAGACTATTTTTCTACATTATTTCCTTTTCTCCCCTCTCCTTAAGGAGCTGTACGTAGGCATTATGAAAAAAACATTTTATCCATCACCCTGGTCTTACTTGTGGTAATGCACACTGTAGAGCACCTTCTGCCCTGGAAAAGCAGGCTCCACAGGGTCCCACTCGAGTACATTGTAAAAGTTTCTGGAGACAAAATGCACCTCACTATCTCCAACTGAAAGACAAGCTGTTGGGGGAAAAAGAGAGAGTCTGTAAATGTTCCTGAAGCAGATAATGTCATGTCTGGTTCATTTTTGTTTTCAAGGAAATCCGAAATTTTAAGAAAGCCGTTTCAAAAACTTTTATCTTCATACCATTTAAAGAAGGAACAGTTTTCTTGATTTGCTGAGATATAAACAGCATTTAGTACATGTCACATTTTCTTTTTATGGATGTTTTACCCCCACTTTTCAGTCACTTTAAACATATTTAACCCCTTTGTCCTCAGGGGGAAGAATGATTTTGAAATAACTTCTTTAACTGTATGATTATTGCTTTGGCCCCAGCTACAGCTCTTACACTATAACATCTTAACCCTGAGCGACACTTCACTCTTCACACACATTCAACACCGTCGGAAAATTCCTCGAGCTGAACTTTACTTGTACTAGTGGCTATGTTCAAGCTTTACATGCTTTTCTACAGCTTTACCAACCCAGAGCTTATTAAAGTTTTGTGTGAAAACCCTTGTAGTTTATTTTGTGTAAATTACCCGCGTTTGTCCACACAAAATTTGCATTTTTACAAGCTAATAATACAGTCAATCTATAATCGGCTAGAAAATGAAACCACATTCTCCATTGATCCGTCATTCATAATGACCCACGTCCTCAATGAGTTCTGGGACTCTTCTTTATGTCTAAAGTGATTAAATAACTCTTTGTCTAAGGTATTATTTGGCTTTATTGCTTCAGTGCTTTTATTGTATTCTTATTCATTCCCCGTATTAAGACTACTTCAAAGGAAAAATAGTTTATTCATTGCATGTCTGCCTCTAATCAACATCTTCAATTCATATCAGCTCTTCTGTACTCACCATAGCAGAACAGGAGAAGACTCATAACATTCACCGACCACATCTTCCTTAGGTATGTGTAGGTTGTAAAAATTTTTTTAAAAAAACCCAGACAATCCTGTGTTCAACTTTTGGTCGAATTGTGAATTCTAAAATAAAATATTGAAGTTTTGAGGTTTCAGAGCAGTCTCCGGTCCTCGACAACCTCTGATGTGTCCTGGGAAAGGAGTGGCTGTACTCAGGTGTACTTTGGCACATGTTATCACTTTGTTCCTGTTTTTCTGCTTATTATATGATCCACCCACATGTATTTTCTTTCCGGAGTCCCAACTTCTCGTTTGCTTCTTACTCCTCCCCTATCCAATACAAATCTCATTGTCCTTCTGAGGTTGTTTTTCAGGTTTTTTCAGTTATTTATTTTTTACATCACTACAAATGATGGCTACTTGAGATTGAACTACAAAATGAAAGCTAAATCATACTCGCTGTGTGCCATAAAATGTGTGTTTCCAGAACTTTGTGTACAGGTACTAACAGCTTGATGTCGATGTTACCGCACACGCTCCTTATACTGCAATCTAAGGCAAAATGGCTGCCAATAACTGTCAAAGAAATTACAACAAAAAGAAAAGATTATGGCTGAATAATAAGTACAATTTAGCTAATGAGAATAGCATCAAATACAGCCTCTATTCCTCACCACACTATATTTCTATAAGTATTGACTGTAAAATATTGAAGGTTTGGGAGAACGTGAAGTATTTCCCAGGTGCATTACCACCAAACAGGACAGGTGCATACATACATCACAGCAAGCAGCTGTGAAGAGTATTCAGTACATGTTCCTTATGGCATCAGGAAAGTCCGTATTTATTAACAAATCAGTACTGCTTCTTGATGTTTTTGAATTGGCCTCCAGAAAAGGTCTGGTAAAAAAAACAAAACGCATACTGTAAGCTAAACAAAACCATTTTTGATATATATGAGATCTCTCCTTTGTACACACTGAACATAATAAACGAAAAAACGAGTACTTTTCGTCCTGAATGAATTTAGGGATGTTTAAAGAGTCACACACCTAATAGGTGATTTTGTTGCACTTATAGGTTCATACCCAAATGCTACACTTTTAAAATCTGATGTGATTTCATATGAAATCTGCTCTATTTTCAGTGCAGCTGAAATACGCAGTGGCCAAAAATTTGCCTATTTGAATGTAGTCAGAGGATAAGACCGGTTTTTTGACATAGGGCCCTTGATTTCACATTATAACATGATGTTCTACTCACCCCTGCTTGTTGTTGAACATTTGGAGCTGTTCCGAAGATATTCGAGAGGTGTCTGGCTGCTCTCTTGAGATATTCGGCCATGAAACGGTTTCCTATGGGCAAGCTTATACAGGTACAAACTATGCTGTTTATAATTTATTAATTACTCTACACTAGCACTGATAACGTGGAGGTGCGTCGCTTACTTAAAAAAATCCGGGTTACTAATTTTGAATTTTAGCCGAATGAATAAATAGGCAGCAGATCTGTGGGCTGCCTGTGGCAGTAGCACGACGAGGACGTCAGTAACACCCACTTTACGACAAAAAAAATCAAAATTACAATAACCCGGATTTTTTTAAGTAAGCGACGCACCTCCACGTTATCAGTGCTAATGTACAGTAATTAATAAATTATAAACAGCATAGTTTGTGCCTGTATGAGCTTGCCCATAGGAAACCGTTTCATGGCCGAATATCTCAAGAGAGCAGCCAGACGCCTCGCGAATATCTTCGGAACAGCTCCAAATGACAAACAACAAGCAGGGGTGAGTAGAACATCATGTTATAATGTGAAATCAAGGGCCCAATGTCAAAAAACCGGTCTTATCCTTTAAATCAATGAGCACACTATTCAAGTGACACTATTAGAAGGAGCTCGTTTACAGGACTGTTTAAGGTTAAACATGGGACGGTATTCAGTAGGACTCCTGTCAGAGGGTTCAGGGAGACACTCCACCTTCAGTCAGATAATCAGATCTGTTGTGTAATTTATTTTCTTTTAAGACTGTTTTAGCTTTGTCCCCATCGCATCATTAATATGATAACCACCATCATTATATGTCCCACAAATGGACTTTTCTGAGCACCTAGGTCCGACATGTCATCGAGACAAAGAGAGTTGCCTAACAAAAAGCCGCCATGCACATCAGTGCCTCTGTGAAAAGTTCAGATTTTTCTAACATTGTTGCACTCAGAGTAGCTGAACAAAAGCAGTGGAGTGCTCTAAAGGGAACTCTTAGTGCAGCACTTTTCCATTGTTTCCAATGAGTGTGGTGTGTATGTGGTCACCAGCCCTAAAAGACACAACAGTTCTTGTTACATACGTACGTCTCGTTCAGTAAAAGTAGCTTTCGCAGATTAGAGGTTACTGGTGCACACACAATCTTATACTTATGTTTAAGATAAAATGGGTAAAAGTGGATGAAAAAGCACAAGCTCTGAAATGTACTTTATGTAGAAAGTACACTTCCACCAGCTATTTCAATGCAAAGCTAACTGAAATTCATTTTATATTATGATTTTATGAATCCTTTTTGACTCTGTTGGTTTAGAATCACTCAACCTTAAAAAAAATCTAAAATAAAGACAATGATGAAGATGAGGTAGCTGCTCTGAATTTGATTCCTCTCCAGTGTTGTCTAGTTCACTTTTGTCCATGTCACTAGTTACTGACTGACATTACAGACATTACGCTGCATTTGACATATTTTGGAAGTGGGAGGTCAAAACTTCGCAGTCATGTTTGTGTGTTCTCATGTTGCTTATTTCACTTAGGAAAAAAATGAGCCGATATCAAGCCTATTTGGTTGAAATTGATCTTGATTAAAGGACGACTCACAAAAGATAAAAATTAATTTATAATTCCCATCAAACATGTAAAGTCAAAAATAACTTGCTCCTTTGAAAATGTAAGGAGTAGAAAATACAGATATGTGTCAAAATATAGCAGTTAAATGTAAAATCACAGAAGACTAAGCACTCAAGTAAAAGACATACCCGAGAATTCAGCTTAAGTACACTGTAGAAGTATTTGTACATAATTAGCTCTGTCGCAGATTATTTGCAATGCTAATATGTAAAGCACAGCATGGTTTGTTCCACTAAAGCAAAGACAATTTACTGACTAATCTCACAGAAGTCTGTGTTAATTTTTACTTTGATCTTTGTGTACATAATCTTGCCTATCATCGGATGTTCTCTGTGGGTTTTGGTCAGTACGTCTAAATATAGACATTTTCTGGCATCGATTTGCTTTGATAATTTTAATTAGGTTGTTGTTTGACTTCTCTCCTGTAACCAGTTACAGGAGTTATTACAGCATGCTGACACCTGGCTTCAATATGATAAAGGGTCTGTTTCAATATAAACCTTAGAGATCACTCTTAATATAAACTGAACTCTAGACAATAAAAGTTGACAATGGTAAAAGGCTACTTTACCGTCTTCTCAAAGTTAGTTAATAGGCTTGTGTTTTCCATATCTCACCAGTATGGTGAAAAATGAGAGTACATTCTGATTTCAAGGAAATTTCTGGGTTATCTCACTTCAAATTCATGAAAGCCTCCATGTAGGGCATTTATATTTAACTCAATGTAATCATGACCTTATTTGAAGGCACCATTAGTTTCGCCGATATGAAATGCCACCGAGCACAGAGGAGCAACCAACCCAGCAAACAACCACATAAAACCTTTTATGAGTCGCTTGTGGGTGGTGAAAATATAAAAGTACGTAATACAAGCTGATCTTTTGTGCTAGTCCAGGATCCATTTAGTGTACCACTACCATGTGAGGTTGAGTTTTTCATGAAATATTAATAAGATGAATTGACTGGCTCTATTTTGTTGAAGGACAGACTGTAACCAGAAGTCTTTTCATTATGTCTTCTCAGTCCTCAAAGTCTCTCAAATCCATCTGGACCTCCAAGATACCCGAGTTGCAAGCAAAATCACACAATAATCAATGAGCCTACCCTTTTCTGCACAGTTGGACACTCTTTACAGCAAAGACACTTTTATTATGCAAAAGCCTTTCCTTTTCTATTTGTCACCAAATTAATTCACAGTGGAGGCATCCCTGAGAGGAGGGAAGGCTTTGATGTCATTGAGGAGCTGTGATATACTTCTGTGGGCTGTTGCACCTCGGTAAATTATCATCATCAATGAATCATCCTTTGCTCTGTCACAGATCATCAAATGCATCTTGCATCTCTTACCTCACCAGCCAGTTTTGAGTCACAAAGACCATACAAAACTTTTGCTCTATTTCAGGAAAAACGGGTTGAACCAGAAAGTTTGTTACTCTGGATGAGGGTGCAGAGAAGCCATCTACTTGGTTTCCACTTCAAATCTGGTGCAACTGGTTTATATTCTCAACAGTGGGAAGGAGAATATGTGACAGATTTAGAATAAATGCAAAATAAAAGGTGATATTGGATTGTTGCCAGTATTGTTGCTTATGAGCTTATAATATTTTGGTTGAATGGCAATTCTGATACTGATATTTTTTCCACCTATATGTGGAAAACAATTGATGCTTATCTATTCTCAATTACACAGTCAAAATAAAAAGCTTTTCAAATGCAAAGCCACTAAAAGAAGAAGCTTACTTAAAATTACACGATCCATACTTTGAACTATGAACATAAATCTGCTTTGACGGGCTTGGATCATATTCTCTAAAATAATCTGACCTTCTCCGCTTGTCATTGTTAATTTTGGGTCGATGGCCTGATTTCAGTTTAAAACTTTTCTCAGTTCAAACAGTTGACATGTTGTCATTGTACATTTACAGTTGCGACTTATGATGCTTTGAACATGAGCAGCATCATTTAGTGTTCTTCATTCATTATATTACTCACACAATAGATTTTGAACAACTTTACTATGGACTTTGATAAGAGTACACACATTGATTGGGCACCAATGATCATCGGTCCATATTTGTCCTAAATAACTTGATTGGTGGTCACTTAAAAGCCTGATTAAATGATAAATAATATTTATTTTTGAATATAGAGGATAGCTCTTACCATCTCAGGCAAACCTTGTTCGAGGGCAACAGGACCAAAACCTAACTATTATTTATTTTTAGCTATTGAGGCTTTATATCCTCACAAGCAGCAGCCATATATTAAGAATAAAGCAACTCTTTACTCCCCAATGATAACTTTTCTGGATTTGATTTCATAGCATCAGTATGAATTAATTTAATTTTGTGTTGTTTTTGTTTTTTATTCTAATTTGTATTTAATCAAAACAACATTTAAATATGTTTTTAGCTATATTCCCATGTATTAACAGTTGCACTCATATTAAAATTGCAGCATCATTTCCTGTCTCTCTCACATTAACACCATCAGTTGCCAGGCTGCTGTATTTACCCAAGAGACTGCTGTTAAGTCTTTTGTTCTTGGTAAAATGGCCTTATATTTCTCCATTTCCTTATGTGGAGTCCGTCCACTTTAGCGCTAGCTCTTCCTTCTATCTGCCTGCTGTGGGAATGGGTTCTTCGAAGTGGCAATTTATTTTGCTAGGTGCTTTCTTGAGGGAAAAAGTTACATGAAAGACTCAAATGTTGAAGCGCAACTGAAGCGTTCAGGTAGCAACAGTAACTCGGTAAGCTTTGCTTCCACACATATTAATTCAATATATCTGTGCCTATAGAGGAGGGGGACTGATTTGGTGTGAGTGAGTGTGGGTCATTCGCTAAAGATGGAGAAAGAGAGGCTGAGTAGATGGGCTGCACGCAACTCTACAGTAAAAAGAAGACGTCACTATTTTGGATAGTTTAAAAAAAAAGGCCAAATAATTGACAACCTCAACATCTTGGACAAGGCGACTTCACCCTCTCACCCCTACTTTTCACTTTCTGTTGGATTCACTCATTCTCCCCACATGCATTTGTCAGTAAACTCCTCCTCCCCTGGAACAATTACACAAGCACAATTAAACAGGGCCAGAGAAATGTGACATTACTTTAAATTGGTGATATTTTTCTTACAGCCTCCCAAGCTAAAATAATGGTTACAGTGTCAGTGAAATTAGAATTACCCCTGTATCTACAACCTTCAACCACAATCTCCTTCAATACTCCGTGTTTAAAACCTAAAGTGAAACTGATCAAAATCCATTGGCAACTATGTGCACTTGACACGTGAGCTGCACCTATGAGTAATAAAGTGTCTGTCTAAAGTTTAAGGGAAGTCGTTGCTGGGAGACGGGTCAGAAACAAAAATGTGAGTTACAATATCTGTTTGACAGGCTGAATGGGCCTCATGCAAGAACATTTTCGTATTTGTAGTCTAAATTTCTCTTACTTTTTTCGTATGGTCTCGTACGAACACACCACGTCAGATTCAACAAACGCTCTTAACTTCAGAAAAAGTGTGTAAACAACCTGCGTAAATGATGAATGCCACCCGTGCGTATTTAAGTGCATGTGCACGAGGATAGTAAATTTGTATACTCCACGCCCAAAATTATACCACATAAGGAGCTGTGCTTCCTCGCTCCTGTGCCAGAAAGTGTTGAGTGTTGAGTCATAAGAATGGCATTAAGGCACAATAAGAACAACTTTAGGGGCTCTGAGATTGAAGTTCTGCTTTCAGAGATCCAAAAAGGAAAATCTGTCATTTTTAGCAGTGTCAGCAGTGGAATTACGGGACCTGCTACAGCGACTAAATGGGAAGCAATTACGAGTGCTTTTAATTCAGTGTCACCTGTAATGTCACCAAAATAAAAAAGAAATGGTTTGATATGAAAATAGCTTGAAAAAAAAAAAAACGTTTCGCCATGAGCAGGCGCTCAATGACTGCAACTAAAGCCGTGCAATCAGTTGTTGCCTCATCATGATGGCACTTTGATGGGGTGGTCCATGAGGGGGGTCTTCTGGCACCACACCTTCTGCTCTGCCTGTGCTGGTTCAGGTGGAGACCCTTGTTCATGGCAATATTGCGCAAATCTGGCACGCCTTCTCTGGGCTATAGAGCAGTTTGCCCCCCGTTGTATCGCGACACACCCACCTGGCCTTCAGCTCAGTGAGCTCCACGACAGCACGGGGGCTTTGATGCGTATACGTGTGCAGTCTATTGCTCCAATTATGTATGGCAGTCCAGCCACGGCATGAAAGTCCCTCTTAATTTGTACTCGTTGGACAGCGGTGTATGGGGAGTTTGATGTACCATGGGTGATAAACTGATGAGAGCTTTGATGACCAAGGGGAGCGCACGACTCACAGAGGACTGGGACACCCCCGATCTGTCTCCAATCTCCCTCTGAAAGGCTCCAGTGGCCAAAAATCTAAGGGTGGTGAAGACCTGGACGTGTGGTGGAATTGGGTTTGATCGGCGTGTTTCTCTGGAGTTGTGGCTCTAGCAAGCTGCATATTTACAGCAGCACAGTTCTTGGCAATCTTAATCATGATATCAGCCATTGGTCTGTCTCCACATGGATATCTACTCGGTCTCTTCCAAGAGCCTGACGCCCCTAAGGCATCCAAAAAGTCGATAGCCTGCCGCTGGTTACACTTCCCTTTGACCTTGTTATATAGTCAAATTAACCTTCAATTAGTGTATAATTTATTTTGATGTCAGCATCATTATGGGGTATAATGTATATATTTATTTATGTTTGCTTCAAAGTAATTAAATATACAATCCATTAGTCAAGCAAACTTCATTCGAATAACAGCGGACTATTTTACAAAACTCCTACAACAGTTCTGGGTCACTCGTAAATTCTGTTAGTACCTGAAAGAAAACGTAAAATACGAAAAGATTGGTGAATGCTCAAATTCTCTTAAATCACGATTTAAGAATAAATCTGTGGGTACAAACGGTTCTTGAATGAGGCCCAATGAGAGCAAGATAAAACCGCAGCACTAAAGATAGAAAACAGGCTTGTTCTCAGGTAAATAGATCACTCTTCAAAAGACAATACAGGAAATTTAAATCAAGTTGATTATCTATAAAAGCTCAGATGTTGATTTACTTAAGTTAAACATACAGCAGACATGGCATATACAACCTAATCCTAAATATACTGGGTAAAATTCAATTCTTTTACTTAGACATAAATTGCTCTCTTCACTACACAAAACTCCTGCAGCATTTGTGGCACCTTGGGAAACAGTTTAATTAACCTTAATAGGGAGGTGAAGAGGTTATTAAAAAGGGCTGAAATTATATTTTCTGAACAAGTTTATCGCAAACAGGTTAATTCTGTGAAACAACATGTTCACTAATAGCCACATGATGGGGCTGTAAAATGTGCCCTTTTCATAAAGTAATGTTGAATAGCATTTTATGTAAAACTCCTCTACAATGTGTCTTGGGGCTAAGACCCTTGATTTGATCACTAATGTGATCTGTGAGGTGCATGCTTGGATTTTCGCCATAGCATTATTCAAAGTCATCAGTTAACATCAAATCATTATACTGTAATTGCAGCAGGAGATGGAGGTGTTTGTGAGGGCAGTGAGTCAAAGGGAGAAACTGACTGATGGAGCAGCAAAAACGGAAGGATTAGAGAGGAATGCATTGATCAAATGTCAAGGCTGACGCTGCTTTAATCTTGCAAGCACACAATATATCATATCACGTCATTAACTGACATGGATTGGTTGACTCCTACACGAGTTCTTGATGTGAATCCATCATGTCATCTATAGTTTTGAACATTGTGGCTATTTCACTCTTCAAGCAGATGTCAGTGAAGCAGTTCTCAGTAAAAAATACTCATTCAATCATTATGTTGACTTCATATAAGCAGCAGGATATTTTTCACATTTTCAGTGTGTCGGCTATACTACCCTCTGACCTGAGGTCCATTATAAATATGTCTATATGTTTGCTGTTTGTGTGTATGTCAACCTGTACTGCATTTTGCGACATAGATTTGTGTGTGTGCTTCTCTCATAGTTTGTGTATGTTCAGCATGTTGGGTTTACAAGAAATAAATTGTGCTACATAAATGAAAATGCTATTGCCTTTTAAAATTTATAAACTCAATTTTGGCAGATGCATACGATTTAAGGGGGGATTTCAGACATCCCAAGTTCCAAAAACTCATTTCAGGGAGATGACTCAGTCTCCTCTCCTCTCCACTCCTCCACTCCTCCACCCCCCAACCCCCACGCGCCACCGCCGCCACCGCCGCCACCGCCGCCACCGCCGCCCTCTGACAAGCAATCGCCCTGGACGCTCATTGAACAGAGCGTCGCTTTGGACAGACAGGTTTCACAAGCAACCTCTCCCCACACCACTCTCTCTCTCGTGCCTGCGCAGTCGAAAGGCGCAAGGTGCACGAGTTATTTCATTGCCTGCACGCTCTCACTCGCATTGAAAAAAAGAAAAAAAAAAAAACTCCCTCGAATAGTCTAAAATCCGGGATATTTTATCCGACTCGCGGGCATCCGTGATTAACTATCAATATCAGGGAGACTCCCGGACCTTCCGGGAGACTTGGGATGTCTGGGATTTGTCTTTATGTGAGTGAAGCTTACTATACTTAGAGCTGAACTCCTGCATGGGATGTAATTGTGTTGGTATATTGACGAGATTAAATGTAGATTTTTCAATGCTTGCCACTTCCACGTTGAGCAGGAGTTTAAAAAGTCTAACTGGTTACATCTGGTCAACTCTCCGGTCTTCACTTCTTGAATCATTTCAGCCATGGATGATAGAAACTCTCAAGGGTTGTGTACACCTTTGCAGTTAAGATAATACAAGTTATAATGTAGTGATGCTCTCTGTTTATTTCAAATTGTTAGCTAAAAAGTACAAAATAAATTAAATTTTTGCCCTTAATCTCTAACAAAGAGTGATCTGCAGTTTTGTACATGTTTTAATACTGAACTGTCCTAAATACTTCCTCAGGGGTATTTATTGCATTTGTAAGAGTTGAATGACCTGTCCTTTCATTGTTGTTTCATGGTGGCGGTGTCTCATTCTACTCCAAATGTTGTAAATCTAGTTAAGGTTTCGTTATTATGTCACTTATTTTATTGGGATAAATTGATGATGAAGAGATCAACGGTGCATGTCTGTAAAGTTCATGTCATTTGAGTGTGTTGCGTGAAATGATGAGTTTAGATCAGTTGGCTGCAGGTGGCTCACGATGAAAAATGCAGAGACAAAAAGGGCAGCTCGTGGGACATTCAGGAATACATGCTCAGTGACATGATAGGCATTGCAGGTTGTGTTACTACACTAAGGTTTTAGGCCTCTTGAGGAATAGCTGTTCTAATACTTCTCTATTCATTTACAAAATGGCACTTTTGTTGGTAGACTTCTCAAATGACAATTTCACGTATTATGTTCAAGCAGCTGAGTTATAACCAAGGGGCAGATATAGAAAATCTGTGTGGAATTGAGATCAAAACTGTGAACACGCAACGTCGTAAAAGTGCATACTCATTTTAGAGATGCACATATATCCCGCCCCAACATGGATATCGGCTGATACACAGCTTCTTCATTCATTGGCGCATAGGATAGGGTCAACCAATGGAAGTCGATGATACCTATCTGGTATCCTGGTTGTGTTGCATGGACTTAAACTGTCCTGAAATTGACACAATTTAATGACAATTGATTTTATTGTGTACAAAAAATATAATTTTTGGGGAGTCATGTAAGCACTGAAAAGTGAGAAAAGTTTGAGAGCTGCTGCTACTAACTCTCTGTCTGAGATAATTATACATGTAAGTGTTGCAAAATTCACTGCGCAGATGTTTAATGTTAATTGAAGGGTGATTTTTTTTTTTTTTTTTTTTTTTTGACAGATGATGCTGCGGTTATAAAATCTGGAATTTTAGAGTCACGGACTGGAAATTATTTAAGAGACGACATGGACACATAATCCGAATGGGCTGATTTCAGTCACAGTTTCAGATGCATTTAGATGTCTTAACAATTGCAGCTTTACTGGGAATTTGGATGCGTTTTACATACAGTACTTTTTTGGAAAAAGATGCGGCATGTGCGGAACACACAAAGTGTATGCAGACAGAATTGATTTTAATCAATGCCTGGAGAAAGACTTTAAACATTTGACCTGAGAAGATGATAAAAATACTCAGCAGTGACAGCTGGGGGGCAGGTGAGGGATACGAGGCCTCACTGCTTTGGCAGATCAGAATTAACGGTAGAAGAAGAAGAGGAAGAGGATGAAACCACTGTCTCCATTCCATGCTGTCTTTTTAAGTGAAACCTATTACTCTTAGAGGATAGGTTGTCGAATGAGCAGTTTATGACAAATGAAGTAATTTAAGCCATAACTGAAGCCACAGTTGTTGAGTGTTACTGAATACGATGAGAAGTATGTAATTGAAAGGTTTACTTTAGAAATGTTGTCTTTTTGTTTGATTTTATTCCTGTGTTGTCAGTTTCATGAATGGGAGCCAATGTGGTCAGTATTTTCTTTTCTTTGCATTTGGCATATTGATTTGTTCTATGTTCACTCGTGATGATTTTTTTTTAGCTCATCAAAATGAAAATGTCAGTGTTTGAGACCATGATGGAGAAAGCTTGATGTGTTTAAGTCTTGAGTAAATCATAGATTCGTAGACAGCCGATATCCAGGAAACCTACAGTAGCTGTAAGGGTTATAATGGCAGCCTTGTCATTTTCAGCTGAACTCCGATGGAAAAACGTGGATTTGAAGCTGCCAGCTTGGGAAGCTGAGGGGGTTACAGGCAGATTGACAGAGTTTACCACTGGCTTCATGTGTCATCCAGGGTTGACAACAACTATCAATCTTTCCTCCCAGGAAAGCAAGTATATTGGACGTGCATAACAGAGAAAATACATCAGGATAGAATAATGCGTAAAATGAATGCAAGTCCCTGCTGGGTTTTCCTGAGGATTCACAAATCAAAATGTGACAATTCCAAAGCACAAAGCAGCCTCCAGTCTGTAGCCTGTGTTATATTTTCCTGATCTGCACGTCACCTTGGGAACTGAATTATAAAGGAGTCATAAACGTGTCCTCCAAAACAACTGAGGTCCTTCCAGTCATGAGACCACTTGTCCCTCTTATTACATTTTCTGCGAGGACTCTGGATTCAGCTGGTTGACTTTTTCTCTTTATTAAAAAAGTCACAGTTGCCTTTGTTATTTCTATGGTCATTTGTCTTGGTTTGCAATATACAGGTACGTGTTTCTTAAAAGGCGGGGCAAGGCTATGAATCATACAACCCCCATTTTATAAACCCTGACCCTAAAGAATACACACTTAATTGTAGCCCCTAGAAAAATCCCTGTGGCAGTTGACCTTTGATGTATTTGTGCAGGATACATAGTCAAAATAAGATCATCAAAAATAAAACTGCTTGTGTCTCTGAATGCACAAAATAGATTCATCTTTCAGCAGCTGAAAGTAGTTACAAGAATAGATCTTGATGTAAATCGATGTAAATTTAATGATGTTTTGCTGGCTGAACAGAAAAAGTGAACTATGGCAAAAGGCAAGGCAAGTTTATTTGTATAGCACAATTCAACTACAGGGCGATTCAAAGTGCTTTACAGATGCATTAAAACAGTAGAAATAAAAAACACGATTTAAATTTTAAACAAAAAAGAAAGAAATGAGAACAATAGATATAATCAGATAAAATCAGTAGTTAAAATGTGATTAAGTTTTGAAACTCTAGCTTCAGATTTGGAGCTTTATTCAAACGCAGCTGAAAATAGGTGTGTCTTCAACCTGGACTTAAATACACTGAGTGTTTCAGCTGACCTGAGGCTTTCTGGGAGTTTGTTCCAGACATGTGGAGCATAGAAGCTGAACACAGCTTCTCCATGTCTTGTTCTGACTCTAGGAACTGATAGAAGACCGGATCCAGATGACCTGAGGGGTCAGGGGAAGGCTCATACTGGGTCAGGAGGTCACTGATGTATTCTGGTCCTAGACCATTCAGAGCTTTATAGACCAGCATCAGAACTTTAAAGTCTATCCTCTGTTGGACAGGCAGCCAGTGTAAAGACCTCAGAGCTGGACTGATGTGGCCCACTTTTTTGGTCTTAGTGAGGACTCGAGCAGCAGAGTTCTGAAAAAGCTGCAGTTGTCTAACTGACTTTTTAGGTAGACCTGTAAAGATGCTGTTACAGTAATCAAGCCTACTAAAGATGAATGCATGGACTAGTTTTTCCAGATCCTGCTGACACATCAGATTCTTTAACCTTGATATATTCTTAAGGTGATAGTAGGCTGACTTTGTTACTGCCTTAATGTGTTTTTCATCACTACACCCAGATTTCTGGCCTGGTTGGTAGTTTTTAGGTGTATAGATTGAAGCTCTGTGATGACCTGTAATTGTTTCTCTTTGGCTCCAAAGACGATTACCTCAGTTTTGTTTTTGTTTGGCTAGAGAAAGCTGTGGCACATCCAGTCATTAATCTCCTCACTGCATTTACCAAGAGCCTGTACAGGGCCTCGGTCTCCTGGTGACATTGTAATATATATCTGTGTGTCATCTGCATAGCTATGGTATTTTATTTTGTTGTTTTTTTTAATCTGTGCCAGTGGGAGCATGTAGATGTTAAACAGAAGAGGTCCCAGGATGGAACCTTGGGGAACTCCACATGTGACTCTTGTGTGCTCAGATGTAAAGTTACCTATTGACACAAAGTACTTCTTGTTCTCTAAGTACGTTTTGTTTAGTACATTTCGCTAAAGCAGTGATCCCAATACTTTTTTTTTCTCCCCACTGTGGACAGATGGTAGTGGGGGATTGGTGTTTATAACAGAGGCAGTCAATATTTTACCACATGGTTAATCAGCACATTAACAGGCTTTACCGGAACAGCTATATTTATTTATATTTATTTAGCTAATATTATACTACAAATTACACATATTTCCTATACATGTATAAACTTTTGCAACTCACTGTCACTGAATCTGCGGCATCCAGTGGGAGACAGTGACACAGTTGCATTTTACAATGACGCAGAACACCTGGCGTATTCAGTACCATCACAGAACAATTATAGTTTGATATTTCAAGCTTATTTAAATCATTTATTTATAAAACAATTTTGCCAGACCTCTTGGTGGTTGGGGATCCATGGTCCAAAACATTCATCATTACTAAAAAGTAACTTATGTCTTAGAAGGGGTGTGTTATAGAATGCAGGGGTGGTTATGTGGTGATATTTAGCTTTTAATTGATGTCCTCAGCTTTGCCTATGGTATGTCCACATTGTTTGGTCACTAAGAGATGATTAATATATGAAAACTTAGCACCACAGTGCTAACATAACTTTAGAAAGAAGCATGATGACGAGTATTAGTTTGATTCCTGGTTTGTACTGATCCCTCTTTTAGGCTCAGACTCATCATGAGTCATGTGTTGAACTGGTCCAGGATGGTAAAATGGCACACTGCAAATAAGAACGCGATAGTTAATGCCTGACGGTCACTTATCGGCTGTAAACCACTGTTGCTTTACTGATGGTGTGCTTAATGGCAAATGGAAACTCTGAATTTCAATCTTCCAACTTGGGAAAAATGTAATAAAATGCCAACAATAAGTAAGGTTTCTTAGTTGGGATATTAAATGTGGCACAAAGTATCAGTAGAGCATCTTTTGCTCATTTTGTTCTGACGTGAACTAGAACTGTTGATGAGAGTTTTCTGTTAACAGCAAAGCAAAAAACAAGAACAAAACAGTTTTAACTTCCCACTTCTGACATACAGGACATGCGGCATGATGTAAAGTTGAAGTTTGGTGGAAATTAGAATGAAGAGACTGGAAACTTCTTCTTTGATGTAGTTGTATGATTTAACATTACCCTGAAAAACTGAATTAGATATTTTCATACCTCTGGCCACCTTTCCTCAATGTCACCTTGTGATTGTGGTTAGTGTGAGTTGACTAAACAGCTTAAAGTCTAGCAGCTTTTTACATCACGTCACTGTCCAGATAGGCTGTGGTTGTTTCAACCCCCCTGCGATTACATTGTGACTCCTCATTTCTACTTGTTTTGAATGTCCTTGTTCACACAACCTCATATCCTCAATTTAACTACTCTTGCTAAGCTGTTGTAGCATCATTTCATCAGGATTATTCTGCATGGTAGTGATATTTTGTGTGTGTGGCTTCACTCCTGTGGGCTTCTCTCACATTTGGCAAGGTGCTTACCCATTCTGACAGCCTGGGCAACATTAAGCCTAAAGCACATTAATGGCACCCTTCAAAATCAGTCAGCATTGAAATGAAATTAAACAAAAAGTACAGAAGAGAACAAAAGGTTCTAACTGGCTGGTGAAGGAAGATGGTTAAGTGAACATATTTAACTCTTGAGCCAGTGAAAATTGGCTCTACTGTAAACAAGAGGGATAACCTGAGATTGAATACCTGACAGAAAAGCACATTGTGTTGTAGGGATTTGCATTTCAAGTGAAAATACTATTTGAAACCAGGTGAATATTCAGCCATTTTCTGACTTTCGACAATTTTTCTGTTTATTTTGCCATCTCATTATTTAGTGATGCAGTGGTACAATTAATATTGTGCAAAATGTTTTGTATAACGTCATACTTGTCACAGCCTGTTTAATATATTGGTAAGAAAAAATGCACTGGGTGCTTAACTTGTGATAATTTTGACCTGCTAGCTTTGCCTGGGGAAAGTCATTCTCTCCTTCGTTTCTCGCAGACGCGTTTGACAGCTGCAGTCTTTTGCTTTGCCTGTTGTGTCTTGTTGGAGCACCATTAGCATCTAAGCTCACTGTGCCAGATGTACCAGAGCCCGGCTGTTGTGAAGCACTCTGTTGTTGTTGTCATGGCGGTTGGCTAACAGCTTTGTGTATTACTGTCACCTTGTGTTGATAGTAACGCATTACCACCAGCTGCCGATTACATTAGAATAGCTCCATAAGTATAAGATAGTTAAGTGAACTATTTATATCCAAAAGTTCAATAATTATTCGAAAAGTTTAAACTCATTCAGTCTCTAAAATTATGGTAAATGTTGCTATGGACAACCATGACAGCAACAGCTATAAATGGAGTATAATATCCAGTTTAACCTTTAACCTAATCTCAGCTACAAAAATGTGACGCTTGGAGCTGCGGAGATACAGTTGAGGGACAGTAACAAACTTGTATGATGTTATTGTGATCAGTTCTGTTTGGGCTAAATGTCAGAGACAATGATATCTTACATTGGATCAGGATTCAGAAAGAAGGTACCAGATCTTGGGTAAGTAAACAATTGTAAAGTGCAGTCCTGTGGCCTCCATGCAGGCTGCTCAGTCATAGAATGTTTGTCAAAATACAAGATAACAACCCAGACATGCTGTCAGAAGTTTGACCTTGGGGCCAAATGTTAGGCTAATAGTGCAAACTTGCAGTGACAGGCACCAGCATGGTTTGAATCAAAGACTCTCTTGCTTTGTGCGACTTCATTATGGGCTGTTGTGAACGATATGGTATTTATTTCAATCAATTATGTAAATAACTCGCAGCAAAGTGAAATGAATTGCTCTTTTATCATATCACAATGTTGTTTTTTTCAATTTGTGTGGTTATGAAGCATTAAGCTGCCAATCCAGGAGTCTTTACGGACTCCTCATATGTTAATACCTCAGCCATAAACATGACAGAAATGTCACTGTTGTGTAAAAAGTTCCTGGTGTCATTAGTCTCTCACAGGCTTTAATACTAATGTCATACAGTGTTTTATGTGCCGTCACAAAGTGTTGTCTTTTAATGGATCTAAGATCGTACAGCAAAATAATGAGCCTAATCATTGTAGATGGCCTTTTCTTTAATAGTGTTCACTCCATATAATAACTATACATCTATATCAGGCAGTAGATTAGGTCCAGGAGAGTGTATTGGAATTCTCTCTGTATGTACAACGGTCATGGAAAAGCCAATAAAATATCATTTTTATTCTACGATAAGCTGGACTATCTAGTTCAGGGGTCCCCAACCTTTTCAGCACCAAGGACCGGTTTGGTTCTGCAATTTGTTCCCGCGGCCCGGTCGGGGGGGGGGGGGGGGGGGGGATACTTTTTTTTTTTTTTTTTTTTGTACTTTACGTTCAACAGACATTACATTTAGCAGATGCTTTTACAAATTAGGATATGATGACAGACAGACAGTCATCATTAAAAAAAATAAACGTGCACAATCGGCCTCCTATAATGCAATCTATGCAGTTTCCAAGTATAGAATCTAGCGAGTGAAATGAAAGAATTCCCGATTTCCATGTCTTTTAAAAAAAAAAAAAAAAAAAAAAAAAAATTTTTTTTTTTTTTTTTTTTTCCCCCCCCCAATCTCACGGCCCGGTTTGGAATGTCTCGCGGACCAGTACCGGTCCGCGACCCGGTGGTTGGGGACCCCTGATCTAGTTCCTACAAAAGTACAGTTTTTGTAGTAAAAAAGAAAAAAAAATCATTAAAAATCCCTCCAAACTGTAACTGTGAGCAGTTACTGATCATTAAGTGTCTGCCACAACATAAAGCCACCTCAGCATCTCTCTTTATGTCACATTCGGGGAGATTGTTTATATAAACAACCTGTTTTCAGTTTTATTTTTTTTTTGTCTGGCTTTGCAGTTTTCTTAGGTCATTTGTCCCTGGCCAATCCCACTCAAATTAGAGTTGCTGTTTAATTTCCCATGCTTTTCCACTACAAATGAATAAAGAAAATTTGTTCTTAAAGTTTTAGCACTTAACTTTTTGAGTGGATTTTTCGCAAAGCAGTGATTCAGTCTGGGCTGTAGTACAAATTAAGTTGAATATTTCCCAATTTAATTATTTGATTTAAATTTGTGGATTAGGCTATTTTGATTTAAACTAATGACAGATGCTTCTCTTAGTTTTCTTTTTTTTTTGTTCAGCTGTTTCTTTTATCTTTCCCGTCTCTCCACCTTCTCTCAAACACACAAATACGTGGTAGTTTTTCTCTTTAGTCATCTTCTCCTCTCTCACTCTGTTTTGTCCTTCACTAAAGATTTGATTGATTTATGGTGAGGAGAGGAACTTGGAGTCAATAGGAGTTCCCTTTTAGGAGAAGGGAGTTGGTATCAAGTGATTGGTGGCTGCTGTATCTTGGCCCAGAACATAAAGAGGTTTTTATTTGTCTTTATTTTCTTGTCTCTCGTCTGGAAGCTTTAAAAAAAAGAAAATTACAATTCTAAAAGAAAAAAAAAATGCATTTCACAGATCTGTTACCTTAAAAAGATTCAACATCAAATTGAACAAACGTTTAGTTTAGTTTAAGCATTTATGTGAGCAGTTGCACAAACGTCATTTTGGGATCTTTGTTATCTGAAATCAAACATGAAATTATGAGCTTTATTCAGTACCGCATGTTGCACAACATTTGAAGAAATGTGCCTGACAAGGACAAAATAACCCCACAAAGTGCTGTGTATATACTGTGTAAACTAAACCAATCCACTGATTTCCAGATTTATTTATTTATTTTTACTTTAAGGCTTAGTTTATTCTTCTTTACTCCTAAATTTATAAATAGATTACTGGATCTCTATTCCCATAAGATTATGTGCCTTTCACTTTCGTTTGTTGAAATATGCGCTCACTCGAGACATTTTTTTTTAAACCCTTTCGGAAATGAATAAGAAATGACGGGTGCAACTGGTTAGTAAAAAAAAAATAATAATAATAATCTCAGCTAAATGCTCTTTAAGTGCTGCTCTCCTAAATTTCCTGTGTTAATTTGTCTACAAAAATCAAACCCATATTACAATGTAACCAGCGCAAGGCAAAGTGGTTGTAAAAATAAATCAGTCTCTTCCTCAATGATTAATTTCAGTATTTTGTGAGGCCTTCGAGACCACAGAGAGGCAATATATTTCCTCTAATTAATTTCTTGTTTGGAATTTTAATGTCTGCCTAAAATGTGAATTGATGAGACCACAAAGATTGTTGCTCTGTATCCCAGAAATGGCATTAATATGAAATTAAAGGTTTCAGAGTCATTATTGCAGTTAAAATTATAGAGTTAAAACTAATTAGGGCACCATTATTTATTTATTTACTCACTCATTTACTCATTCACTTACTCACTTACTTTCTTACTTACTTATTTAGGGGTGTATGGCAGGCATACAGAACCTAGACTCCATCTAAAAGAGAATGAGCCACTAGGCCTGCGAGCGGAAGTCAGCAAGGGAGTCCCTTGAAGTGCAGAACCACTGAGTGCAAAACGTGTCTTGGTCCAAAAGATTATTATTCAAAAATTGTCTCTCTCATGAGAGTCAGTAACCTTAGCCAGAGGGACTTCCTCTGATAAATTATTTAACAAATTAAACTGACAGGAAAAAAAAGTTATTTTTGTCTCATCAGTTTTCAGGTATCGCTCTCAACTCTCTTTTCAAAACAATCCTTTCTACCTACTAAAGGAACCATGTGGAAACATCCAATGCTAAACTCGAACATTCAAAATGGTGACATCATTGTGTACAGTCTCTACTACAAACCACAACTTTTTTGTACCCAAACCCAACTTTGCCAACAATAAGTAAGAACAGAACTACAGATCTGGGGCCTGATTCATGTAAAAGTGTTTGTGTATGTACACATTCTTCTGCTCAAGTTGGGATATAAACAAAGTTGTCTAGAAAATACCTGCATCTTTATGGAAACCAACCCATGCATGCAAAAATTTTGGAAAAGGGAAAAATTGGCTACTGATGAGGTGGTGCTGTGAAGCCAGACTGTTAAAACTGAATATGAGGTTGTGGAGGTCAAATCTCAAACCAGCCTCAAGTTATGTCACTTAAACAAATCACCTTGTGAACCATGCACATGCACAGCCATGCACATTTATTCATTGTCATGTTGAAGAGTCCAGAAAGACGACATCAAAAATTCACAAAAATGTCAAGCGTCCGAAAAGCCAAACTGTGTGACGCCGAGCTGGAAACCAAAGATGTGAAGTGGGATATCTCAGCCCCTGTGCACTCAAGGAGAGTTTCAGGCCTGGGAATGTGCATGACAAAAGTATGTGAACTTCAAAACGAGTCAGAAGCACATTGTTTTAAGTTATACTTACTTTTCTAGAGTTGCACAATTGCTTACGTTGCTGTTTACTGACTGTAATATTCAAGCTATTGTCATTTCTTTATCTCTGTAATTTAAATCTTCTGAATCGTGCATCGAATGCATTTATTCAAAATTTAAAAGAATTAAATGATTTTTACTATTTTCACTGTTCACAATCCAGATATATCAAAAAACTTTTTTTTAGAGCTGGCGTTGCAATGCTGTAAATCTGTGAAACCCTGATATTTTTTTTAAGGTTATCATAATGTCAGAATCTTATATCATCTTACGTCTAGTTTCTTTAGATTTATGGGACAGTCTTGGGGGACAAAGAAAAACAAACAATCAAAAAGATCTGGTACCAAATTTGTTGACCTAGCTGCTCACAAAAAAAGTTGTCTCTCTAGATACAACAGTACTGTATTGTAGCTGCTCCATCTATGGCCTCAAATGCATTCAGTTCAGTTGAAAAAAAAATTTCTACAAATGTAGAATATGTATCCAATCTATGATATGTTGTTTCTGTTCATTACTTTCTCTTCTGCAAGTTTAAACAATGCTATAGTGCAACCAAGGCCCCACCTCTTCTATTTAGCTCTTCACTCTCTGCCCTCTATCTACTATTAGCTCACCTGTGACTGCAAACAAGATAATGGGTTTGTTGCTAAGTATGAGGCTGACATCCTTTATAGCATGTCACACCCCAATGTGCAAGCTGCCTTTCTGTAACTGCCACCAGTCAAATAGATGGAGACAAAAACACTATAACAAGGTTTATACATATAAAGCAGGTTACTGTTATGGGCAGCCAATACAGGCTTGTAACTAAGGAGAGATGTTTTATTGAGCAGAAGAAATTCATATTCAAGTATTTTGAAACAGGAGTGAATTTATACCTAAAAGGACCATGGAAAGTTATTTATTTCTTTATTAATTTATTTGGCACTTTCCCTCTTGTAATCAGCTAATTAAGAGGAGATGGGGGATTAAAGGAGAGCAGGGAAATGAATTGGAGCTACTGATGGTAAAGATTTACTGTATCTGTCCCCATGTACTCCACTTCACTGTTCTGATTAGAACGCTCTAAATAAGGTCTTATTCCATTAACCTTCCAGATAAAGGAAAGGGCAGAATTATTTAAGCCGTGTCTCGATATAAAATGTAGCTTTTGGGTGGCTGTGGTTTAGCTGGTAGAGTGGTGGTCTCTCAACCACAAGGTCACTTGCTTGATTCCCAGTGCACCCACGTATCAAAGTGTCCTTGATCAGGATACTAAACGTCACATTGCCCGGCCTCAATACATTATATATGATGTTTGATTGTAAAGAAAAAGCTCTAAATAATATATTCATAAAATGTTTATGTATAGCTGTGCTGAGTGTCTCTGTGAATGAGAAATGCATGTAAAGTGGACCAGTTACCATTTATATAGAATTCATCATGGAAATGCTTTGTACAAGGAATTACTGAGTTATATTTTTCTGTGTCCTGGATCCTTTGACCTTGGCGCACATGTTGCATTGATAATGGAAATATTTCTCTGTTTATGAATATTTATTTGTCTCTGAGAGCAGGAGCTGCGTCATATAAATGCTGAAAGTTTGAGTTCATCGGGCCCTAAGCCATACAGATTTGCTGATGATCATCTGCCATTTTTCACGTAGCTATTCCTTTATTTTTTATTTAGTTCCAATATCAAAGTAATATCAGAGAGGGCAAGGCCAATTTTTCCTTTTTATTAACATAATTTTAACATTTGCCAAACCTCGTGTTCCTTCCAAACCATGGTGCATCCAGTAGTTGTTCCTTGCGCAAATCATTTATATCCAAATCAAATTTATTTGTATAGCACATTTCATGTACAAAACAGTTCAAAATGCTTCACATAAAATGAAAGCATTGCAGCAGGGAGTGGAAGAAGCATTAAAAATACATAAAAGAATATAAAGAGAAACAAATAAAATAATTAAAATGATTAAAAACAAGCAACAGTCTAGATAAGTTCAAAGATATCGTGCAGATTTCATGCATAGACACATGAGAAAATAAATGTTTTTAACCTGGATTAAAAAATTTCTCCATTTGGTGAAAGTTTAATCTCCACTGGCAGTTTGTTCCACTTGTTTGCAGCATAACAGCTAAATGCTGCTTCTCCATGTTTAGTCTGGACTCTGGACTGGACCAGCTGACCTGAGTTCTTGGATGTAAGAGCTCTGCTAGGTTTATATTCTCTGAACAGATCACAGATGTATTTTGGGCCTAAACCATTCTGGAATTTGTAAACCATCAGCAGGCTTTTAAAATCTATTCTGTGACTGACTGGAAGCCAGTGTAAAGATTTTAAAACTGGTGTGATGTGTTCAGATCTCTTAGTCCGGGTTAAAACTCTAGCAGCAGCGTTCTGGATGAGCTGCAGATGTTTAATGCTCTTTTTGGGAAGTCCAGTTAAAAGAGCATTACAGTAATCGAGTCTACTGGAGATGAATGCATGGATGAGTTTCTCCTGGTCTTTTTGGGAGAGAAAACCTCAGATCTGAGTCTATCAACACTCCGAGGTTACGAACTTGGTCAGTGATTGTAAGGGCCCGAGTCTCAAGATATTTACCAACGCTGACCCTCTTCTCTTTGCTCCCAAACAGAATGATCTCAGTTTTGTCTTCATTTAATTGTAGAAAATTTTCTCTCACACAGGTGTTTATTTCCTCCAGACACTGACACAGTACGTCTGCTGGGCTGCAGTCGTCTGGTGACAGAGACACATAAAGTTGTGTATTGTCTGCATAACTGTGATAATTGATGTTAAAGTTCTGTAATATCTGACCCAAAAGGAGCATATACAAGTTAAACAGAAGAGGTCCAAGAATTGACCCCTGGGGGACTCCACAAGTAATGGCCACTCACTCAGATTGATAGCTGCCAATTGTAACAAAATAACTCCGGCCTTCTAAGTAGGACCTGAACCAGTTAAGGACCGCTGATATTATATTTGATATTGGAACAAAATAATAAATAAATGATCAGTGCTGTAAGAATCTGCTTTGTAAAACAACGGTCACTGCCAGCTTTTCATTACAATTGACTCAAAGAAGGCTGCCATCAGAAAAAAAAATAAAAATAAAATTTTGTAACCAAATTAAGAAAGATACCACTTTCACTTCTTATATGACTCAGAAATACTTGGATGTATTTTAATAAGAGCTCCAGAAGTAACTGAAATACTCCCCAAATACTTGTTGATGAAAAACATCACAATAACTCTTTCATTCATTAATTAATTAATTAACATTCACTCATTTTATCATTCAGATATATACTTCTATAAAATGGTTAAAGATTCACCGTCTCTTCACAGAGAGAAGGCATAAACTCAGATAAGATGTGACAGGCTGATTGCTGCTTGCTGCCTGCTTTGAAAACCAAGATAGCTCCTGTTTGTCTGATGAGAAATATTCCAGAGGAAGACAGACAGGGATGGGCGATAGTGAGAAAGAGGGCTGTACCAAATGAAAATGGAAAGGCAAAGTGTTGGACTGGTGTGCGTGACCTTTTGCAAATAGATTTTTGTAAACTAGCTGCTTTTTTTCGGCAGAAATGAAGGGTAATGACCGTGGCATTCTGATTACGTTGTTTTTTTATTTATTTGTGGAGATTGAATACGCTCATGTACACGCTCATAAATATTCGCTGAGACTCATGCACGCCCACACACTAACTATATTTAGCGTGCATGTGGGCCAATTTTCAAAGGAAAGGTCAGGGCTGACAAGGATTTGAAGCCCTTTTGCTGTCTGCCAGCCATGAGAAATACATGACATTACAGAGGGAGGAAAGGGTAAAGAAATCAAGATGGATTCAACAGTTTAGCACATAAATAAATATACCGTGGATCAAAATCTATACTCTTCCAGCATGTTATTACTCTGATTGCTTAGATACTTTGTTTTGTGCTCAATCACACTTTGAAGTGAAAAATCTCATCTTCCTTTATCCTGAGCCTCAGAGGAGCAGACACATATTGACACTTTGTAGAGGTTTATAAACTGCAACAGGGAGAAAAGGAAAAATTATGCCCATGAAAAGAAGAGAGGCAGTGTAGCTGAGAGATGAAATGATCTAGCAGAAATGAGCCAGGCAGCACTGAGACCGTCTGGAGATGCAAATAGACCTGAAGCTACACAGGAGACAGATGTCAGTCCATCGACACATCCTCCAGCCTCCATCTTATGTGACAAGTTATCCATAAATACAAGTTTCTTCATCTACATGAGATTTTCTAAATTAGTTGGCAAGGCTTCACAACACTAATGACTGTAGGTATCCTTTTCATGGTCCCATAATGACACACTACGAGGGTTACCGTTTTGTTGTTTCCCATATTCTTAGTTATGTAAATAAATCTAAACGGAAATAAAGGTGCTGGTAAATTTTGTATTTTTCTTGTATTGCAACACAAATGAAATTAGCAGAAACTGCATTATCTTAAAATAAAGTTTGAAAAGTCCTGAAGTGCACAATGAACCTAAAATGTGATAAAACTCAAATTAGTTTTTGTTCATGTCGAGGCCCATTCACTTTCTTTTCAGATACATCTGTCAGTACATGGCTTGTGTAAATGCCTGGTCTGAAAAAACTTCATATGGACTGAAAGAACTGTCTGTAGCAACACAAAAACATCTTAACACGAGACACATTAGTTTCGTAGGACTATGACAGACTCTTCATATTGCTGTTAGAGCACCTATTTGTTGCTTATGATTTATTATCTCAGAGGCCTTTGTTCTTAGCAGAAGTTGTCTTTATTTGTGCAAGATTTCCTGATTTTTGGATATTTTATAAGCAAAGTTTAATTTTATTTTTTCTTACTTCTCACTGCGGAGTAAAATTGTTATAACACACAATGTGTTTCTTTGTAAAGCCTTTCAATTCTGTTTATTTAACGCACCATCTTCATCTCTGTCTCTTCATTTATAAATAGGAAGCTAATCCAGGTGCATCCGTAGTCAGCCCACTTGTGTCAGACAAAGCGCTCATGGTAACAAACTTTTGGGCTACATCACTTGGGGGTAGTCCCTCTTAGTAAATGACAAAGTTAAAGTCTCACAGACTTTGGGGATAGGTAGACATGGAATCTACGAATCAGCCCTTACTTCATCACTACATCTTTACTTCTACTGCTCAGAATCAGTCAACCTAAAAGGAACCAAATTCAAGAGTCAATTATTTCCCATGTTTAGACATTCTTAATAACTGAAACTGGACTTGGGAAATGGCAACTAAGAACATAATGCCATCATGACTCCTGTTTAGTTTTTGTTTTGGAGCTCTGTCGTATAACAAGCTCTTTACCTGCAGATGTGTGTTTGACAAATGGCTGAAGATGGTACGATTTAGATAAAAGAATAGCTCAGATGGTGAGACTTTTTTTCTTGAAAAGTCATTCTTTGATTGACACATTTATTTAACTGTGCATCTGATGTGGATCCCCTTGTTTAGTCTGTTTTCATCTGTTGTGAGAGGCTTTAAAGCTTCCAGTTCTCTCTGTGACATGGATATTAATGGCAGTTTTTGGAGTTCTCATCGCTACGGTTTGAAATCCGAGAGGCTCTTACTCATTTGTTAAGTTTTTCAGGGTATATATCACATCAAAACATGAGAATCTCTCAACTTTAGGACATGGCAAATGGCAGCAAGATCTCCAGATGTTAGTTTTGATGTGTGTTTTGTGACTGACTTAATTAAATGAAATGGGAGTGAGACACCAGAGCTCAAACTGTTTACCTATTGGTGCCATCAGTATGTCACACTCACTGTCTCTTTTTCATACTTCATGCTTCATTTTTGCCCAAAAAACTGTGAGAATTGCAGTGAATAATTTATGTAAGGGGTTATTTGGTGTCTCCTACTAAGCATTTGCTTTGGTGACACCTGCTGGTGCATCCATAACGAAAGCATTTAGATTCATAGTCCTTCATGGATACTCTGGCACCGTCTCATCCCAAAATACATTTGGTGTGCACTTACTCCATCTCTTTCCACCTCTCCAGGAGTTTCAAGACTGTAACTTCCCACTGACAGATCCCCCCATGCTCTGCTGCCTTTTGTTGTTATCTGATTAACTGGAGCGCGAGACCTACCAGGATTCATTTCACTGCTGTCTCTCCTAATTTCATTCCAGGCTGTTTCCCAAACAATGCCCAGAATCTTAAGCATCAGCTTATAAGTCTTCCACCAACAACACAGAAGAGTGTGTGTTGAATTTGCTTTAGATATATTTAACATGCACTCTGTGTCAAACATGCAGCTGCAAATACATTTCAATTAACTTTATGATTTCGGTTCTGCCAGCAATTGGCCTTTGATGAATGCAGCTGACATTTTCCTGAAAGAAGAGCAGAGGAATTCATACTGTTGCCAGTTAGAATCTGACAGCTTTCACGCTCTGTCCTCTATTTGTGTTTTTCCAGCTTTTTATAGCTAAAGAGACATGACAAGCCTGTGACACAAACAGTTCAATTTGAATATCGGAAGTCCGCAAAAATACATCATATATGTGCCTTCAACTAACATTTATTTTCAGTCATGTTTTACATCTCAGATTCCTCAATGTGAGAAGACATCCTTAATTGTTCTTCCACTAACACAAGCTTGTAATTAAAAAAAAAAAAAAAAAAATGGATTAAATATAATTTGATAAGGTATATCCTCAGAAATAAACATTAATGCTATTATCGAAATACCAAGATAATCATTGAATGATCTTGTTGCTGCTTTGTTTCTCAGTATATATCCTTAAAAACACACCAGGTAACCAAATTGGGAAGCACACCTTGCTGCAGTTGAGGAAAAATACAGCTCTTCTGCAATAAATCCTAACTTCGTTATTGTTTAGGATTTAATAAAGCTGTCTTCGAGAAGTGATAAATCCACCCTATAATTGATTTACAGGCTGTAGTTTATGGTACTCTTGGACTGTATAGCGCAATAGAAGTGTCTATAATTTAGCTGGTGTGAATACTGTACAGGCTGTACATCACAAATATATTTTTGAACAGATTGTGAAGCCAAACTGGCTAAAGCTCTGTGTGGTCAACAGGAAATTGTATATATATATGCAATCCTGTGCTGCATTTAATTGCAACTAGGATAGAATTTCTTATGTTAAGCTAGAAAAACTCTAAGAATATGCCACAAGAGGTTAGATTTCTTATTCAATCACTTTAAGAAGGATTCACAACCCTGACTTCTGCATGTATTTGATGTCGTTCGTTGATGTAAGAAAACAGTAGAAAAATATAAAAAGTACATTCAGTGCAGTTTTAGCTTACGTTTTAGCTTACCTTCAAAGGTACGTAACATAACTCTTGACAAGACTGTTGTTGTTAAAAGCAAAGCAACAAAGGAAATGTGCAGGCATGCAGCCATGTTTTCTTTTTCCAATCAATTTGCGCATTAAATATACAGAGACTAAAAATCATGTGATTTTGAGTTCTGAACTGTTTTTTGAGGTACAACGAACACAGCAGTATTTAAAGACAACAGCTCGTCATCTTTAAGCTTTTTGTGACTGTTAGGTTGTGTTGGCTAAACTCAGTGTGATTTGCCTACTTTGAGACATTGGCTCAAAGTATTGCCATCCGTTTGGTTAGAAATTGATATTCTACCAATCAACTTGTTCAGACTCTAAACTAATCACATATAGACGGATTGTTGGGATCCCTTGCTATTACAGTTGAATGCACAAGGTACCTCTTTACATATGTTTTTGACATGAACGGTAGTCTGAAAAACCTCATTAGAGGTCCTTCCTATGTCTGAAATCCATGGTTTGAGACCATAGCCGGTGTCATTATTGGAGGACTCATCATCTAGGTTATTAAGAACATGGAGAGAGAATAAAGAGAAACCTTATTGCAAGAGGATGAATTTCTACTAATGGATGGTTAACACCGTTTATGGTGTATGTTGACCCAAATCATGACATTTGCCCAAAATTTCCAGAATTAAGTAAAATTGCCTGTATCTACACTAAGAAATGCTTACTTTGGCTTTATACATCCTTGCCCAGAAAGATGATAATGTATGTTGAAAAATTATGCTAAAGGAGAACTGTTTATGTTGCAATGTTGCAACGAGCCGTAGGGCTCCAAAGAGTTGTGTATCTAAACAAAATCTGAGAATTCCAATAATGCCCCTCAGAATGAGATGAGACAGTTTGACTGAGCTAATAATAGACTGACAAAATAGGAAACCTTAACAAAAATGCATTAAAAGCATCTAACTTACTTAGTAAAATCAATGACAAAATCAGTGAGCTGAGGTTTAGTCCCCCTAGGGCAACAAACATGGCTTATATTATCTGCATAACTGGCTCAGAAACAATTCTGACAGTCCCTGTCTGACCCCAAACGAGCCCTCGGGCTAGAAAGGATGCTTGCGAGTTGAATGAGTGAGACACAAAAGCTCACTTTGTGTCTTTATTTTAAAGTTTTGATCATTTTGCCCATTTTAGAGAGAGAGAGAGAGACCCACTGGCTTGAATGGTTCTTCACTCTAAGCCAGGGCCTATGAGGCTTTTAAAGACATAACTCTGAATTTTTTCTTATAAAACTCTCAGGATTAAATTGTGGATTGTATTTTTGTGTGTGTCTTTTGTTTATCTCTCTGATTTACATTCTGTGTTGATATTGAATGCCTACATGTTTGAAATGTAGTAGAAAGTTTAGAGAAAGAAGCAAACAGCTCAGTCATCATCATCATCCAAACAGCAGTACGCCTTGTGTTACATGCTGATTCTTCTATGGGGTTCACATGAGTGGGAACACACGTCGAGTGGGCTTGATGGCTCAATCAGTACAAGTTAATTACAGTCTCAGCTGGAAAGAGGTGCAGACAGAGATGATCACCTCAGTGCAGATCATGGGGTGCAATTTTAGGGTCTCCTAAAGGGCACATTATGCGAGTTTAGAGGGGAAAAAGGCTCTGTTGAAGTGACTATGTTAAAAAAAAGCAGCAGGTACAAATAGAGCTCCGCATAAGCTATTTGCCACTGTGGGGCTCGTTACTTGTGAGCCTCAGGAATTGAAAAAACAAAATCAAAGGCACATAGAATGGAGAACATCAATAAACAAGTCTTCTGTATGGCCATTGAAGAAATAATTAAATTGGGTTGACAAAGGCTCCTTGGCCAAAAGGACAACTGAGAAGCCATCACTTTTATCTTCATGGTGTCCGTTAAGAGAGGCACAGAAAAAATTAATTAGTTCCTCCACGGCTGTGTCACTGTGCTGCACATTTCTGAAATCCTTCTTTGATTCTGCTCTCATATTTGAACTCAGTGTCTTCATTGCTCAAAGGAGCATTTCACTTTCTAATTAGGGCAAGTACAACCTCCATCCATCCATCCACTTTCTATAACCGCTTAATCCAATTTAGGGTCGCGGAGTGGCTGGAGCCTATCCCAACTGTCATTGGGCGAGAGGCAGGGTACACCCTGGACAGGTCGCACCAACCACCGCACTGCCATGCAGCCCCTAAGTACAACCTCTATTTAAAAATAAACTTGTGTAAAATGTAAATGAACAGAATGCAATGACTTACAAATCTAACAGACAATAGTTTTATTGATAATAGAACATAGAAAACCTATCAAATTCTGAAACATTTTACTAGTTATTGGAAAATATTGCCATGTAATGACTTTGATAGTAGCAATACATCTAAAAAATGGGTACATCTGGAGGAACATATTGCCACAAATGAGGGTAATCGGCAACAGGACAGTCACACGATTGGGTATTGTTAGCCCGATTCTTTTATTGGAAGCCCAAGAACAAGCTGGAGAAATTTTGAGTTAAACAAAGTATTTATCGGTGGTCACAAGTCAAGTATCAGCGCTGGACTCGGAGAGACAGAGTTCTCGCATGAAATCCGTCTGACCAAGCCCCGATATCCGGAAACATTTCATATTTATGTTCACCTTTATCTCACAGAGGTTGTACCTACACTTGACAACGTATCATTGAACATTTACTAGTGATGTGAGCAGGCCATCCACCATCTTCGTCATGTTCTTTGGATGTGATAAACGATGTGTGTGTGTGTGTGTGTGTGTGTGTGTGTGTGAGTGCTGTTTCAGGCGTGTATCTACTGTACCAGACCTATCTGTCCTAATAGCTTTATCTGACCCAGTTATTTTATCCCGCTACGTCATCTTAAAGTCTTGGACATACATTGCATTTGTATGAGCAGAGTGTACACGTACAAACTAGGAACATAGATTATTTAGTGAACTACAGAATATAGGCCGTAAGGTGAACCCCGTTTTCGTTTAGGCTCGCTCCGTGCTCTCCGAACTACATGCCCGTTAGCTGATAAAAATGACCAACTTATTTTGCACATATAAAAAAAGTTTCGCGTCACAAAATCCTGTACTTTTTTTAAACCGAGACGTTTTCTGAAGATATTTTCCGCAGGGCTGAATGACGATTTTGACGTCACAAGACACCACGTGACCGTGCTGGACCAATCACATTGCCGATTTACGACAACAAACTGGAAAAATGACAACCTGCCTGGTGCTGTCATTATCTAACCTACAGAAAGGAATCTCGCAAAATATCATTTTAAAGTGAACATAAAATAATAATTATCAACGATAATGCTCATTCATGTGTTTCTGAATTGAGCCAATTTAGCCATTTACCATTCAGGTATTCATTTAGGCCTACTGATTTATTCACTAACAACTATACAACACATAACAAAATCAAAACAAGTAGGGCATACACATCAACCGGCATAAACTTATATACATAACCATAATAAAAGGAATGATACAAATGGAATAGAATAAAGGTAAAAAAAAAATAAAAAAATGCGCGCGCACACACATACACTATTCCTCACTGTCAGTGTCAGGGCAGCTGTCATCTTCTTTATCCTCTGTTTCCTTTGTGGTGTTTGAACAGCTGGAACACCTGCACAAGTCTACTTTATTAATACTTTATTAATCCCAATTTGGGAAATTGTTTTGTTGCAGCAGCATACAGTATATGAAAACAATTAAAGTAGTAAAAAACAAGCGAATAGAATAAAATAAATATAAAATAAAATAATATAAAATAAATAAAAATAGTGAATAAACATTTGCTATGTACAAATCTACAGTATTTTTTGTTTTTTGTTATTGTTTTTTAGGAGAGACTTCAAGCCTATTGAGGTTGAAGTTCTCTTCCAGCCAGAGGGGAGGTGTTGTATATGGTGATGGCTGCTGGTAGGAAGGATTTCCTGAAACGGTCCTTGTGACAGTGGAGCTGGATGAGCCTGTTGGAAAAGGAGCTCCGCTGTCCAACCAGCAGCTGGTGGAGAGGATGGGTGGGGTTATCCATGATGGATAATAGTTTGTTCAGTGTCCTCCTCTCCACCACCGATTCAAATGAGTCCAATCTTTTGCTTTACACATGACCTTATTATTTTAGCCTGATAATTTGCCCTTTTACAGTGCTGGTGGAGGGCATCACTTGTTGGAGGGATAGATAATTCTGGCAAGGCTGATGATGCCATACAGAAAGCTTTGTACCTAGCCTCATTGATGTTTTCTGCGGGTTGGCTGATCGTACAAATGGCATACATATTTGCAAAGTAATGCAAATGTAGAGTGGTCCAAGTTAAATTCAGTCCCCAGATTTCTGAAAGCCTTCAGGTAGACATCTCTCTCGCATGCCACAGCAAATGTCTTCTTTTTGCCTTGTGGTGTCACACCCAGTGAATGTATGGATCCCAATCAAGGCTGAACACACACTGGCTCCGAGAGCTGATGACACCTTGGTAATGTCCATTATGCGTGTTCTGTTGCCCGTCCCTGTGAAAAAGTACAAGCTGCATGGCAAATCTTTCTGCAGACTCACAGCAATGACTGCTACATCAGTGTCAGGGCTCTTAATAATGACAGTCTTATGTTCCTGTGCAGCATGTTGTGCATGCAAAAACACCAGTGTCACATTCTTCATGGTCACACTGCAGGTCTTCCACAGCACGAACAGACTGCACACCTTCCAGTACAGTCACACAGTGACATCGGTGTTGATGTGCTATGTACAAGCTGAGGTTTCTTCCCACTGCTGTAAGATCAGCATGTGGCCACGCATCGTATAAGAACTCAGCAAGTGCTTCTTTATTTGTTCCTTCTGATTCCTTCCATTCCACCTTGTGCAGGTGAAATTCTGTGTTTCCTCATGCTTAACAGAAGATATGTGCATGTAACAAATCTTTCGGTCGAAATTTCGTCTTCTTCGGTACTGCTGGATGATCGCGCTGCTACTGCGGTGCTGTTTCTGTTTACCAGCTCAGCTGACATACCAGCTATCCGATTCGTCCATTCTGATGACGTCTCAACCGTGGCACCTCTCGCGACCCAAACTGTTATTACGCCTGCCGAATATGTACATACGCCTTGCCAGGCACTAGTTATTCCTTTAAACGTTGCAAACTAAAAAAGTACTGTGTTCTGAGCGGCGAAACTTTTTTTTAAACCTCAACATAACTCAAATCTTTTTATGAGCTGAAGCGTGTTTGGTTCGGAGAGCGCGGAACAAGCCTGGTGTTCTGAAGGAGTTTTCGAGGTTCACCTTACGGCCTAATATGAATACATAAAGTCTAAGAATAAAGCCAAATTTATAACAGTATAAAAAGCACCTCAATGACGTAGAGTATCCCAGAAGTAAAGTTGGGCAGAGGTTCAGCAATCTGTAAAATACTGAGTCTACAAACCGTGGAGCAATTTAAGAATAATGCTCCTCATGGTTAAAGTGTGAGAACTTTAAATAATCCATAATCTACAGTGCATATTTTCATCAAAAGATTCTGAGGATCTGGAGATGTCACACGGCTGAAAGTCAATACCGGATGCTCAGGCGAGACTGCATTAAAAACAGGCATAAATCTGTTATGGAAATCACTGCATGCCGTTACATGAGAATATCACAAAAAAAAGGTTCTCCTTTACCACCTTGTATTTTTGAACAACTATCGCACACATTTTTAAATCCCTGTTGCCGCTCTAAGCCTGAAGGACGGCGTTAAAGTGCTTTAACAGAACCCTTCTCAGGCCTTTTGGGGAAGCTGTGTTGCTTTAAAGTCCTCAATAATAGGGAGGATTTCTCCATCGTCAGTGCAATCCGAATCAGCAGCTGTTGCTGCTACTGTGTCGATCCAAACCCCCTCAAAGAACGGCAACAAGAGCAATGCAAAATATTGATCTTTTTGCCTCATGCTGTGAGGAAGGTGTTTCAGCCAGACTTGGAGCCATAAACTGTTTTCATCTCAGAAGAATTTTTTTCGTCAAACAAACTTTACACATTTATGAAGAGTTTTATATCGCACATCGGATCAATCAGAGAATTTTTGTGGGTTAATAAGAAATGTTTCTTGCTGCAACCTTCCTCTAACAGATACTGAAGTATCACAGCACTTTGAAGCCTGCTGCTCTTTCATGTGTGAGCATTTTTCATTGTATTCTCAACAGAAATCTTTAAGCAACTTTGCTGTTGCAATGTTGAACAGTACATATTGTAGATTGCACATGCTGGTCAGTGGCGCCAGCAGAAATAAATCCTAAGGGTGGCTGGTGGGGGCAAGGCAAAATCTTGGGGTGGCATACCCAACCAAAAAAAAAACACCTATTTATTGATTTACTGAATTTACAGTATATTCATATATTAAAACACTGATTTCTTATTATTGCTGTCAAACTTTAATAATATTAACTTAATATATTTAGGTTATTCAAGTTACTTAGCTAACTTTCCGCTTAGCATGCTAACTTCAGAGAGCATGCAAACGAGTCACACATTTCAGTATACACGTATATAAAGTATATTCAAGTATTTCCAAAAAAAATTGTGCTGTATAAACACTGTATACCATACATACCTACAAAAGTTCTCTTCAGAATTCGTTGAACCAATGCTTGTTGTTTGATCTTGCTTCCATGTGCATCTTTGCAAAATTTCTCCACTTCAAATTAGAGCTCCGAAGAGGGGGGTAGGGGGAGGGGCAGGGCACGAGAACGTAGCAACGCAGCTGCTTCAGGTTTTAGGTCCAGAGCACCAAAGTGCGTAAGACCCCACTGTGCTCTGTTTCTTATTCTTATTATTCTAATTCAATTAGATATTATTATTATTATTATTATTATTATTATTGTTGTTGTCGTTGCTCTTGTGATAGCACCATTTTCACATTATTAACTGTTGTGGATTAAAATACATTCCCTAATCCACACAAATCCAATGTGCTCCCTTGTGGTGGCTAACGGGGTGGCAGCGAGTGATCTGATGGTGGCTGTAGCCACTCCTAGCCACCATGTGGTGGCACCACTGATGCTGGTGCATATCGCCTTAATTTGTGACAAGGAGTGATGAAATCTGAAACTCCACCAGTACGCATGTCGTACAGGGCTTCACTTGAACTCGCTGTATGGGACACGTCGCTCTGCTTCCATGAAACTATTGACTCACACTGGTTTGACTAACCAGGGGTACTGTGTGGAGCTCTGCGATTGGTTGGCACCAACAAGGCCATTCTGGGCTCATTAAATCCCCAGATGGCGAGGGTGCAGGAGCAGCAGTGTGAGTAGTATTATTACCCAGCAGGGTGAGCCATGGACCAAATGGTGTCCTAGTCTGGCTCAGGACCACCAAACCACATTGAAGCACTCCCAGCTGTGAGCTCATCTGCTAAATGATTTATCTCTCTATAGATAAGCTTTTTACTGCTTTGAAGAAACAAAAAATACAAGCTTTGCTTTCAGGGCTAGTGTTGATTTTATTTGTTTGTTTTGTGCCTCATATTCAAGACTGTAATAATGGTTTTGATACTATTTTTTGAAAAACAAACTTTTTTGCAATAGATTAAACCAAATTAAATCGCACAGCTTCCACTTGTACATTATTTCTATTTGCATTACAGTGACATCTTTAAAGTGGTTGAGATCAATGGAGGGAGATGTATCCTGTGATTGTCTGGTTACTTATAGATGTGGAGTCCACACATGCTGGCCCTGCAGTGTGCGCCTTCTTAATAAGATACAATTAGGGACTGCAGAAAATGGAGTAAAATTGCCTGTATATTGACCTGTAGCTTTCACAAATGATGGTTGTAATTATTGATTTAATGTTTGATTGTGATAAATAAATGAAAAAATCCAGCCTAATCCCAGAACATGTTTTATCAGTACTTCATGTTGTCGGTGCTGTGATGCATTAGGAATATTAAACGGCTCAAATGCCATTCTGGTGTGTTCACCTATAAACAAACAACAAGGTCTTTATGGGCAGATTGGAAGGAAATACGATTATAATCCACTGGACTTTGAAGTTTTAAACTGGAGTTTGAGACCAGATTTGGACTATTTTATCTGTAACTGGCTTTGGTTTTACTTGATTATTATTTAAGTAAATAATTCAAGACAACTTGTTTACCATATCAGGCAAAAATAGGAGAATCACCCCAATTGAAAGATATTTTTTTTTATTCAATTTATCTTTAAAAAAAAACAAAAAAACATGAATGAATGAATGAATGAACATCCTCCAAGTGTAGTGATCCAGTCATTTTTTTGCCAGATGTTGCTGGTTTTGGAGGTGGTCAGGATTGTTCTGACACTTTCCAACATTAATCCAGGAAGGTTAGATTCAATTGTTTCTCTATTCCTGCAAACTGACTCTAAATTTAATTACTAAACAGTGAGAACATCAGGTTGGATGTTGTGGATTAAAATATGTTAGGAAAGTAATTTTAGAGGACAAATTTCTTATCTTATATAGCCTTCTATACGGAGCCTGAAAGTCCTCAACATCCGGACAGGTTGGAGGTGAAGGGAAGCAGAGACCAAGGACGTTGCTAGTTCAGAGCTTATTGTAGCAGCACGACACCTGCAACCAGACATCCGGCATGACAAGAGATAGCTGATCATACAAACTGGCTTAGCCTCAGTATATCATTTTTATTAAATTTTACCTTTAAGCCCAAATTTTAGGCTTTATGAGCCTCATATGTTCCACAGATGTCCTCGCCTTACCTTAAGAGTGTAAAATTAAAATGGTTGTTGCAAAGGTAGAATAGAAACACTCATGGCATGTGCTGTGTCAACAATGTGATACTCACAAACAGATGTAGCGACCGCTCCGGGGGCTTAAAAAAGAGAGCTATTCCAACAGTGCAGATGGTCCCGGCAGAGACATAGTATCATCCAGAAACCCCGCAGTTTCTCACAGCCTAATTCACCTCCCACTTAACATCGCCCTCACATAGAACGGATAATAGAGTTGCTTCCAATCAGTGGAGCACAAACTGAGTACATGACAGTTTCTTATCTGGTTTCCGATTTTTAGAAATAAAAAAAAATAAAAAAATCACTATGTTCATCACATACTTAGTTTAATTAACAGATCAAAGCTTTTCAAAAGTAAAACATTTGTTTTGTATATTTTATAACAAGGTTTATTAAACGCAACAATGTCCTCACAACAGCAACACAGAAAAAGAAGATGTTGGAAAATCAGAATCCACTTCTGATAACAGAGAGACCGATAGAGCAACAGGAAAATATTTGGCTTGCTTATTATCAGTGGAAAACAGACAGCTGAGGGAAACTGAGAGGTCGATGAGTAATAGGATGAAGAAGGGTGCTGTGGGCCCTGGCTTTGAGACAAGTTATTTTTGCCAGACCTACGATGTGTCAGGGTTTCAATTTTTTTGCATCACGCTGTATAACCAATCCGCATGGGCACTATAGCTGTTCTTAATGGAGTCTAATACACTGTGGAAATTTGTTTCTTCCACACACATTTCTTCAATCACATCAAAATGGAGAGCTTTTTTCCTCTCTAGTGTGTTACTGAAAAGTCATTGCTCTCCTGTTAACGCAGCGCCATTGGCAGGTGACGATCGCTGTACAGGTGCAGTTGAGGTCTGTGGCCTCAAGAGAGCGGACAAAAGCTCACTTCTTCCGAACTATCAAAGAGTAAGATTGGAAAAAATGCTTCCTATCTATTAATAGAAAATAAAGTAAACTAAATTTAGTTATGTAACCAAATGGCCGTGCAAGCACTTTGTTGCAGTAAATTCAAATTTTAGTTTTAAAGTCCATTTATTTTATTCAAACTGTCATAATTGGTTGTGTTTAAAAGCATAAATTGCCAGATCAATAAGCTATAAACTTATCATGACGAGATGATTATATGGGTGCTGAATATTCCCTGCTTGTTTATGGTTGAAAGCACTTGTTTCACTTACAGTGCCTGAAATTAATTTTCAGGGGGTACTACTTGTGACTTCTACAACAGGTCTTATGCTGCCCCATTTTTACCTTGCTTTGCATTTTGACAGTCTCCAAATTTAGGATTTCTGTGAACAATAGTCATGTAATTTGTAGTTGCTTTCTCTGGTCTTGGTGGTCATCTCTTTGTACTGCGTCAGTTTGTTGGTCTGTCTTTGGTGGCTTCCTTTTTCTCTCCCTTTGTCTCACTCTCTTTCCCTGGCATGGTAGTCTTAGAAATAAGTCTCATTACTCATGATTTCTGCTGTGAGGTCAACTTCCATTGTTTTTTTTTAATATGCAGCCTATTTTGAACGATTCTTTCTGCTTTTTTTACTTATTTCGATTTGCTATTATATTTAATTTAACTATTTTTTGTTCATTGTTTGTTTAGGTTTACATATACCTGCTGTAACACAAGTATTGTCCAAATTAAGTTGAGTAGTAGGACTACGATCTCAGTATTTTGTAGTAATATTTATTGTCAGAGTACCTCTTTGAGTTAGAGATGTCTTTATGAGTAAAGGAACAAAGAAGGAAATATGTTTTTCAATTTGACAAAGACAACTAGTAATGAGAAATGATTTCAGTTTTAAACTACACTTATAGCCATTTATTTATGGGTTTTTAAGTCCACAAGGTGTTTCTGAATGCACCATGAGAGTAGAGTAGAGAGAGTAGAGTACCATTTATTAATCCCGAAGAAAATTAAGGTGTCCAGTAGCATATAAACATATAAACATATACACATATAAACATATATACACATATAAACAAGGCACTATACACAACATTGCACATATAACAGCCATATAACTCTCCATACATTCATCCATCCATTCATCCATCCATTCATCAAAAGGCAGATCTCACACACACACATACACAACAGTATGTATATATTGTCCAAAGTGAAGAGCAGTAAAAAGAGTCCTGGTGCAGAGAAATTGTTCCTGGTTATTGGGGGGGGATTATGCCGTTCAATCACCTATGGCAGTCTCTTTCTGTTTGGTGTTGAACAGCTGGATTGCCCTGGGGACAAAGGACCTCCGTAGCCTGTCCGTCCTGCAGGGGATGGCGCGGAACCTGTAGCTGAACAGGCTTCTCTGGTTGGCAAACACAGAGTGCAGAGGGTGACTGTGGTTGTCCATTATAGAGAAGAGTCTGCTCAGTGTCCTCTTCTCAGCTGTGGAAGTGAGAGCCTCCAGTTCTGTGCCTACAACAGACCCAGCCTTCCTCACCAACCTGTCAAGGCGTCCAGCATCTCTCTTCCTAATGCTACCCCTCCAGCATGTCACAGCATAGGAGAGCACACTGGCCATGACAGACTGGTAGAACATCAGCAGGAGTCTGTTGCAGACATTAAAGGATCTCAGCTTCCTCAGAAAGTAGAGCCTGCTCTGACCCTTCTTGTATGTGAGTTTGCAGACCAGTCCAGTTTATTGTCCAGATGTACCCCTAGATACTTGTACGTGCAGACTGTCTCCCCCTCGATAGAGACAGGCACCAGGGGCGGGGTGGTTCGCCTGAAGTCAACCACCATTTCCTTGGTTTTGGTGGTGTTCAGCTGCAGCTGGTTGGTCCTGGTTGGTCCTGCACCATCTGGCAAAGTTCTCCACCAGTCCCCTGTACTCCCCCTCCTGCCCATCCTTAATGCATGCAACAATGGCGGTGTCTTTTGATGAAGAGATGTAGATGTCAGAATATACCGGATGTACCTTTAACAATTCAGAGTCCCTTGTTTTCAGCAGTGAAGAGTTTAGCTTACAGTTGGAGCTTTTTAAGTGATACCGATTCACAATCAGTCCTTCAGATTTTTAGTGTTGACATGACGACAGCTGAAGGGTGTCTACCAGTCGGTACCAACGGTGACCAGCCATTTCCACTGTCTCCTTCAGTCGGTTGCGGTGCGCAAAATAGTGTGTGCCATATAGTGAGAAGTATGCAGCTTGTACCAAACACAGAGAAACAAAAACATAGCCTTCTATAGGACTGCAGCTGTGGATGCTCAGGGCTGATGATGCCACAAGTTTGTATTTATCTAAGCTGTATATGTACAACCTAGAGAAGCAGCAACAGTAGCGTGAGATCACAACCCTTTACAGAAGGCGAGAGCGCGTGTCATGCCTGCTCTGCAGGATGAAGTTGGTCCAACTTGTAGTTTCTGTGCCTTTTTCCGCCCCTCCGCCTGTGTTGGCTGTACATAGATAAATTATATCATTGTAAATGTCCCGCATTAGAAGTGCTGAATTTGCTGATTCTGGGAAATTTTGTGCAATACCTAAAATCCCATGCTGAATTAGGAGCTGAAAAGTACAATACTTTTATTGTAATACTTTTATTGTCACTATCTATTGTAAAGTTGTTAAATGAAAATACGTTACAAAAAGCTTGTTTTAAATTTAGAAAAAAAGGGGAAATAAAAATAAAACATCTTCAGAAAAGAAGAAAACAGGGAAATAATTTACATGTTCTGATACATTCAGCTCCAACTTTCTTCAGAAGTGTTTCAAAGAAAGAAAGAAATTCTTTGGAACTGAAGAAACAAACGAGTCCTGCCTGCACCTTTTCACTTTCTTACTCCAAAATAAATCGGTGCTGAGATGTTTCAGACTCTTAGCTAAGATTTAGACTGTCATCTTTATATACAGTTGAGTTTGAATTCAAATAAGATAAATCAAATAAAAACAAACTTTCATCGAGATTTAACAAAGATGAAAAACCTATCTTACAGGCAGGAAGCAAAAGTCAGAGCTTTCCCACCTGTTGGAAACAATTATAATTCATATTGCCTTGTGACATTAGGCAGCAGTTGACTCATTTAAAAGCATTTAAACTCATCAGTCATTGCACTTTCAGATTTTTCTCTCTGTAAATGAATTAGTCATTCATGTAAGTACCAAATATATTTTACCCATCAAATATAGAAGTGTCAGTAACTATGATTTGTGATTACTTACAGTTTTCTTGTGGTTTCATTGACATCTCAATCCTGTTGTATCCGGGTGCCTAACCCTAACCCAACATAATTTTATTAAGAGACAGTCAAGCTATCGCCACATGAAAACTAAAACTTCAAAAGGCCTGTTGTGAGTCCACAGTGCATCAGTAAATAAGTTGATAAAGGTTAATATTAAGTGTACCTGTAAACTGGGTAGTTCATGGTGCATTTAAGCGTCACCTTGTAAATTCTGTGGTTTCCATCACTCTAAATGTGAAAGCATGCAAAGCTTACTGGTGCGTTCCAGTACACATTGTAAATTCAAAAATCTATTTTCAGATGTCCATGAGTTTTGTTTAAAACAGTAATGTCTTCTATTGTTAATCTCCTTTGTTAAAATAAATGCATCTGTCACTTCTTTATTTTAAGGTGCTGTTTAAAATGGCAAGTGTAGTCTAGCTACTACAGTAACGGTAAAGTACTCAAAATTGGCACCCTCATATGAGTGGATATTTGTTAAAACAGAAATATATATATATATAATAAAAGTATGCAGTCATGCTGAAGTACAATAATACAGTTTAACAACGTCTAATTTGGTTGACTTGGAGTTTGAATCAGGGCTCCTCGAGTGATGGGTTGAAACATGGAAAAGCCTAAACTTGGCATTTTGTTTTACTTTTGTTTTAAAAATCTACCGTTTGGCGTGAGTAGGAGGCTTTATTTGAAGACTGTAAAATTTGAAGGGGCAGTAACCCTGCTGTTTAGGAGATCTGTCCGATATGCTCTGTCGGTGGACATTTCTGTATTATTTTTATTTAGTTAAATTTAATGAGGAATGTCGTTTAATCACTTAACTGATTATCTTTTCAAAGTCCTTTCACATGAGGAAAATGTGCACGAGTCACAACACTGGGATCACCCTCAATTAGGGACTGCAAAGATTTTTTTTCTTTCATTGTGTCCATTTAATTTCCATGAATTCATTCAGGAAGGCTGAGAGCCCTTTTTTTTTTTTTTTTTTTTTAAATTGTGTGCAGCCTTTTAAGCTGCAGATGATGGTGAGCTCTGCAGGCATCACTAGCAACCTTTCCCCCCATTCTACCTGAGTTTTTAAAAAGGTGCTTAGCTGAATTTTATTTATGTATTTATTTGTTTGTTTGTGTGAAAATATAGCGTGTTTACTGATGTATAAACCTTTTAATGGAAGAGTGATGAGGGTGTTCATGAGAGAGGAGAAAACTGTTTTTTATCCCCTGAAGATCCTGATTGAATCATAAAATCGCTTCTTGTACTTTGACACAGAGCTTTAACTTCACGGACAGAGATTCATCATCATTATTATTTATGCAGTTTCCTTACTGAAAATTGTTTAATGTGAAAAGGTGATTATAACAAGATTCTTGAGCAAATACAGTAGTCAGTTAATATACTTTAGATTTGTAATGCAGCATCCATTTTACTAAAGAGGACTAGTGGTCTTGCATTAATATATTTGTATTGATTTATGCACAGTTCTTTTTATTTGTGTCCTCGTTCCTTCAAGCAGCACTCAGACTCAGCACTGATACAACCCGACGATGGACCGCTTCAATCGATTTCCAGGTCACATGAGACCGGAGGTTGCGGGAGATATGAAATAAGAGAAATGAGATCCACCTATGATGCATCTCTCCCTGTGGACTCATGGAAGTCCTTCAGGGAGATACACTCGATCACTAAGTCAGATCATGTAGCAAGCCAGCCTGAGAAGAAATTGGTTCACAAAAAACATGAATTACAACACTTCATGCTGACCTGGAATGCTTTGACTTTCCTCTATTGATCTTTTTTTTTCTTTTGATATTTTCAGCCATGAAATAATATATAATGGTGAATATAATTAAAGATGAATTTATGCATCATTATGTATCTGAGCACTTATCATAAGCATTTAATTTCCAGCCTCTGCAATGCTCACATTTGCATTCTTATGAACGTTTCAATAGACTTTTTATGTAATAGATGTGATATGAGAGGGAAGTTAAAGAAGCGTGAAATTATGTTTTTTTTTGTGTTTTGTGCACACCTCCGTTTCTGTGCACTTCAAGTCAAGCGAACTTAGGCTTATGTATAAGTTGAGTTTAAAGCCCATTATGTTAAAGGCCGTGCACAGACGGCTGGCACTACATAAATGCACTGTGCGTGCATTGGAATGCACTATAATATATATTATATATAACCCCCCACTCTGACATTTCATGTAAAGTTTTACACATTTATTTAAAACACAAATTGAGATCAGGAAGGTGATACCTTAGTGTGGCACGGGACACATTTATTTTTACACTATTATAAGAGTGTGATCGCATGCATTCCAGATTTTTGATCTGTACTCGATCTGCCCCTTAGTGCATTTACACCTGTACTTTGAACGGTCCACTTGTGATTGGATCACCAAGCACGTATCTATCGAGTATAAACAACCTCAGGGTAAGCTTACTTATTTCAGCATTGATTTTAATCAGTCTAAATGAGACCTTTGAAGACAGCACCGTGGGGCCCTGTGAATTTGATTGACATTTTTCATTAGCCGGTAGATGAAATGTTGATAAAAAAAATATATATATTTATGTGTTATTGCCTTTACATGATATCCCTGCCATAGAGATTGTGCTGAAACATTTAGTTTATTAGCTAAACAGTTTGTGTCATTTGTCAGGAACAAGGATGGAAGAAGTCTCAGAAGTTGTATATTTATAATTTCTATATTTCCAAAATGCATTTTAAACTAATGTTGGGATGAAATGAGCAACTTGAGTTGGAGGTGTTGTGATCAAGTATTTCTCAACATTTTATCCAGTTTTTCTCATATATTTGAACTGACTGATAATAATTGAAATAGTTAGTACAAATTAACTTGAATATTAATTAGCTGTAGCACTCCTTCAAAGATAAGTTTAACTAAGTTTTGAATTACTCTACATCACATATTTTTTCCAGTGACTCGGGTTTCAGTAATTAGTGTGATGTAGTCCAACATGATTTATTGTATGTAATGACAGTGTGAGGGATGAAGGGAAGAAGCCATGATGAAATCCTGCTTTGGTTCAAACTGCTGTCAGGACAGTACTCACAGAGCACTCAATCACACATTCTTTATTCACCTCTTAATTGGAAAAAATGCACTTTTTAATCTGACAAGCTGTCTCATGTTGAGATGTTGTTGCTGAGTGTGTGCGCTCTAAATTCTGAATGACACTGCGGATACCTGGCATCTTGGGCCGCGTAATGGAAGCTGGCAGCTCATCTTCTGCCTCTCAATCACTCAATGCTGAAGTGCATCTTCTGCACTTCTGGTGTCGACCAGCTGAGATGGCAGCTACTCTTATTTCTTTCTGATATTAGTACCAACAGTGTTTTTCTCAGTTGACTTTCTCAAAGTGGACAAAAATAAATAAATGAAACATTGTTTATCTTACACATTTGATGATATGTTGGAAAAGTTGCAAAGGTAATGCAGTATTCAGTGACTTGATGTAGAAATATCCGGATAGAGCTCGGATATAAGATGATGGCAGAGTTAATATAGTTGGAGTTGAGTTAATTACCATTTTCATATATGTTATGTTATTAGTTTAATCTACGTTATACCATGTAAATAGTGAAAGAAACTCCTAAACATGAACTTCACAATCAAAAGGGAAAAAGTTAACTAAAATATCATTTTAGTAAAATCACTTCAACTCTATACCCTCAGTGAATGAAATCCTTATCAGGGACGGAGTTCGGTTTTTGATGTCGAATGTTAAAGGTATTAATATTTTTATGTTCAGCATACAGAAAACTAAATTCTCAAGCATTTTACCTCACTCTGTTCACCCTGATCGAGAGATGAAAATTGAGCCTCATATTTTGAGTGCAGATCTGTCAGCAAAGAAAAACGAGAAGAGCAAAAGCGCATTCTGTTGTTTTCGGCTCTTTCCACAAGGCAAACCAACTTAAACTAACAGAGAGGCAGATGCATTAATCTGCAGACCGTCATCTTGCAGAGGTATTACCTGTCCATGTGTTATGACAGCCTACATTAGAGGATTTTCTCCCTGATACATTTTAGTGACTCTATGACCATTTTTCTATGAGTTGTTGGGCTCGAAAAAAAAAAATACTTCTCAGTCTTCCTCAAATTGTCAATCCGAATATTTTTTTAGTGAGCCACCAGCACATTCCAACCCAATGTTTGTACTGGAGATAGATTGCAATGTCCTGGATAAATGAATTCAGTTTTTGTCTACTGAATTAGAATAGTATGTTGTTCCCTTTTTGTCTCCAATCTACACAATTTCTAAATGAAAAGTTACATAAGTAGCCTGTGTCTGAGCATCAACCTTCATTCAAAGGACAGAGTAAATTGAAGCCTCATTTGAAGTCTCAACAATTAGTAAAATTATCATCGTCCAGCTTTTGTCACTCTGGGCAATGTGACATATTGATGAGCATGAAGTAGGAGCAAGGGTTGCTATCATCAGATTTAGTCCCTGTTAACACTAGAACTACCACGGAGGGGTCAATTGACCTTTTTACCTAAAAGACCCACAAGAGGGTCATTTGACCCTTTGGACCCCCTGCGGACACTCCTTTTGTTGTGGAAATGTGGGTTGAGTGCTGTATCTCTGCATCTTCGTTCCTTGGAGAGGAGCTTCTTTCACCACAAAATTCTTGAGGGAAATGAAGCAGTAGTCCACATGCACTGGTATTTATCCATCTAACAATTGCGATAGATAACCAATTGGGATAGATCAGCAAGGTACATTCATTTGAAAATTGTACTAAATGTAAGCTGATTGTGTTAACTGTAGGATACTTGTACATAGCCATTTGCAAGGATGTACTAAATGATTGAGACATGTACAAAAGCATTTGAAATTTGATGAAAGCAATGATAAATGCCATTCTGTTGTGAGGAACTGCAAATTAGTTTTGGGATTTGTCCATGTTTTGAGAATGACATCTCAGTTTCAAGAAATGAGCCAAACCAATGAAGAAAAACTGTAACACACTGTCCGCCAAACTGTGCTATCTGTCTTTGCTGCTGATATCTTCATACAAGTTGCTATTTACCTGTGGTGATTTTGGAGGCTGACAGCCCTTGGGAAGAAGCTGTCTGTCCCTGTTTGTCTTGGCTGTTACCACTGTAAGGTGTGACCCCCTCACCCCTCACCCCACACACGGCCCCTAACAGCCTCATTACCATAACAAAATGAGTGATTAGTGTATTCGGTAAAAGCCGCCGGGTCAAATGACCCCTCTCTGGTACTTCTAGGTAGGCAGAAAAATCCTGGTAGTTCTAGTGTTAAAATATATAACAAATTACCTACATGCAATTAATTGAAAGACCACAGCAGAGAATAATGTTACAGAGACAAAAAAACAAAAATAGAGAAGAAGGAAGACTTGTATCAAAAAGAAATGAAGGCTAAAGTTTGAAAGCAGCTGCTGCTTACATGCCTCTTTCATCTTAATTCTTAATGGTAAAGGTTTGATGTTGAGAAACTTTTCATAATGTGTTCATAAAAGTTTCATATTCAGAGGAAAATAGGCCTCATAACAAGTGCCTGACATTACCTCTCTATTGCTTATGATTTTTTTATTTGACCTTGGTATTATGTACGTGCGTGCCAGATATTTTTCGACCTGCATTTAGATATTTGTGCTCAAAAAATCTCTGCTGATTACAAATTGCCACCTAGTATGTGATTGTTGTTTTGATGTTTGGGTTCAAGTCTACCTTTGTTTTTTTTCTCAGAACGAACAAAAAAAACCTCAAAGTATTTTTTTCCATAAAGGACTCCACTTGCAAAACTCAGAAAAGGAGAAAATGTAAGTTAAAAAGTTAAAAACCATTCGGCTTCATTGCCATAACGGGTGTTTTTTGTGCTCTTATTTATCTTTGGAAGAGCGAGTGCCAATGAGTTTAGGGGTATCTCGAAGAAGGCATGAGCAAAGTTACACAAGACCGATATAGTCAAGGAGAGGAGTTGGTCACAATTTAGTAATAAATACATTTTAACTGTCATGGGTGATATGTAGCTGAAACTTCCACTGCATTGGGTAAAAACTTATTTGATAAGCTATATTTGCATTCACTAATGTACCACAAAAACATCTCTGCCATTTATTATCAAACTATCTCAGCATCAGAGTGCAGTCTGCCGCTGTCCGTGTCTTTCAGCTCTCCATATTCCTCCCTCGATGAATCAGGTTAGATGGCTACAAAGACTGATTAAAAACGGGTTGAAAACTGATCACCATTGATCTGTCTGTCCCAAGATGGAGAGCCCTACAATCTGCTGAAGGGTGCTACATTTTTGTTTTATGGTTCCGTTTGTTTCAGTCCGACGTATCTGTGCACATGCATGCACATCAAAAGAATAGTCTCCAAAGCTTTATTTAAACCATTTTCTGGAACAATCAGTCACTGTTTTCCCAGCATAGAAAAAAAAACAGTGACCACCTTGAGCTTGCATACCTCTGGCTGGGGATGAGATGTCACGTTTGATGCTTGTAACAGTCTCGAACCATCTTCAACCATCAACAATGTTCCCTTTGACAGTTTTTCCTTGAAATATTTATTTGACACTGAATCAGCTGAAAGGAGCAATATCATTTTCCAAGCTGAGGTATTACACATCCTTGAGGGTAGAAAAGGAGCATTAATGATTCTTTTGATATGAATTTTCTTTGTGGCTCCCTATTTGACATTTTTCTAACTCTGTTTTTGCATTAATAGCTTTCTTGCACTGCATGATATTTGATTCAGGAACTTGCATCTTCTTGTGGGTCTCATTTTAAAGAGTGATTGTGTCCATGAGATATTTTTACATGAGTCATGTAGTCACTGTTATTTGCCACCATCCCCTAAAACTCACAACAAATTTATCACAGTGTTATTTTCACTTCATCCTCACACAAACTTGATAATTCAGTACATTTGCTATGACTCTGAACATGGGAAAATCTCATTTTGTCAAACTGTAATCTTTTGTGCCTCATTTAGGGGCCAAGGACCATAGGTTGGGAGCCACAGGTTGCTACATCGAATGGTTCTTGTGTCAGCTACACACAGTAACACCTCATGGAAGTAAGAACATATGATGGGAAGCTACTTTAAAGAACAGTGCTGGGGGTATGAATAACTCAAAATGACCTCAGATGGATGTGATAAATCACTGAGGATAGCTTGCCCTCTTCTTACCCCAAAGCAGTGTCAAAATGCTGTTGACAGGAAGTAGCAAGAAGCCATGTCTGCCTGTATTGGAAGCTGAAATGTTTAAAATGACATGATTAATCATAATTTCACCTTTAAAAAGACCAGAGGGATTGAAACATTGATTCTTGTGTTGACAGTAAACACTCTTTGGGCAGATTGGATCAGAGTGCAGACTAGATCCTTCATTCGTTCGTTTTTTTCCCCCCAGTTTGTCATCTTTGTGATAAGTGTGTTGCCTTTACTTCACTCTTTCTTATAAATCAACACTCCCCCAGCTATCTCCTCAGTGTCACAGGTGATGGATGAAATGTCAAGGTTAAAACTGCCATCAGAAAAGAAGAAAATGGTGTCATAACTTTCATCTGAAACGTCCAGTCATACCTTCACGTTGACTGAAGTGCTACTCTGTTCATTCACAGTTCTAACTGTAGAAGTCTTATTGATATTGATTTGATCGATTGTGTTTGTGCTCATCACACATGTCCATTTGTTCAGCAGAGCTAAAGATGCCTCTGACCAAACTTTCTGTTTAATCACCGTGTTGTGTGTAGGTTGTGCTGTGTGGTCCATTTTCTTCACTAGCTCATACTTGTAGGAATTCTGAAGCATGATACTGTCTTTTAACAAGTTTGTAAAGCTTCAATGGATAACTGTACACAAACAATGGAACTGAAACTTTGAAGATGTTCAAAAGGGCAAATATTGAGTGCTTGCAGCTGGATGCTTTATCTCTGCCAAACTCTGCCAAATTTAAATCCATGCTGTTTACTAAGTGGCAAACGAGAAGGTGACTGCCAGATAACATGGGTAATAATTCATTTATCTAATGCAGCTTCCCATTAGTTTTTCTATTTCCTTAGCTGGAGAATAGCATGGCAAGGCTGGCACCTAGCATTATGAAGCTAGCTAGATTAGCTTGGCTGGTGGTCCTTCTATTTAGAAGCAGATTGTGCAATATGTTACAGCCACCAGCTGTGGTTTACCATAAAATGGGATAATTGAGATGATAGACTACTATATGTACTCAAGTTTACAATTTTCCTCTTAAATCAAACACTCAAAATCATGTTCAGCTATGTAGAAAGAAATTGATGTTTTCTAAAAGTCTATTTCTGCAGTTTTTAGTCTTTAGTTTTATATTAAATTCCTTTACACTTCTTTAGGTTTTTAGACTTTTTTTTTTTTTTTTTTTTTTTCTTTTTAAATGAAAGTCTGAAATGAGGAATCCAGAACCCGGTGAGGCTACTCTCTTTGTAGCCCACACTTAAAAATGTAGCTGTTAATGGAGAACAGATATTAAAACCACAGAAGCTCAGCTAAAATGATACATATTGTACACTTACTCATGAAAAACTGAGAGAGAGAGAGAACAGCAAATCAAAATTGAATTAATCAGTTTTGCCTCTCAGATTTTTTTCTTTTTAAACTTTGATTGATTTTACTATGATTTGTTCAGAAGTATCTGAAATAAATAATTATCTCAACTTTAAAGTTTACAGCTGCCAGGCTGTCTCTTGCCAGTACAATAATATTAAATCATGCTTTAAAGATTGGAGAGACACAGCGCGTATTGAAGCAGAAAACTGGAGGGAACATAATGGTCAGCAGTCAAATGGAGCACATAATTGCTTAATTGTCTCTGCTGAAAATATTTTTTGAGAATGTTTAGGCCAAGTTTTTCTTTATACAGAATTTTAGATACTTCGGTGTGAAAAGAAAGCAGCAGAGACATATGTACATAATCAACTTCTTTTTACGTTTGCTAAATATTTACCCAAAGTTAAAATTTGTGCCACAGCATCTGGCTGTGTGACTTCACTTGAAAGGAAAATGTTATATTAAAATTCACAATGCCATATTAGTATTTTATAAGTTGTACCTTTAAACTCTTTTATTTTATCTTCACAACTCAGCATGTAGCAGGCAGGCGACTGTTTCAAAACGAGACCAAAAGTCTTCAAAGTAAATAATTTCTGTTTTAATTAAACTGTTTAAGCTGTGCAAAAGCATGTAATCAATTTACAGTATATTGTGGAGAAGTGGACGATTGCAATTCTATCCAAAGTTTTTCTTAATTTTGTGCTTAACTGAGTTTTATCCAGATTTGATACCCTCCATGTGCGCGGTTACAGATGGACCTCACATGGTCATCAAAGCAGAGGTGGACACAGTTGGGACTTCTTTGGCACAGTGGAAGTGGAAGCCCAAAATTTCATGATAATCTATCCAATAGTTGTCCACATGTGATGATGTCAGAGGAAATATCAAACTCATAGTGAAAAAAATAAACTTTCAACAAACAGAAGAAAGTTAATAGGCTTCATTCTGTGATTACAATGCTTATGATTACCAGATTTCATGCCAATTCATCAAATAGTTGAGTGTGGCAGAGACTGCTTATCCTCAACTTTTTTTGTTTGAAATGAGCATGACTCAAAGTGAATACTTGTTCAGATGATTTTGTGTTGTGCTCGTTTTGCTTTATGGTTGAATATTCCATTATAAGCCTGTAAGTGCCATTACTCAAAGTCACTGTTCTCATTTGATTACTCCTGTATGGCAGATGGGACTACAAACAGGAGCAATTATTTATGGAAATGACTTCATGGGCAATTAGCAAGATGTGAGCGTAGGCGTAGTCATCAAAATATATTTTTTTATTCAGAATAAATAGTAATGTTGTCGACTGTCTCCAAGAATAGGTGAACTCGGAGTGCCATTGTAGGCTCTCTGCTTGTAACATTAAATTTAATTAATTGGATATGGTCCCGAACATTTTCTTCTTTAACCCACAAGTCTGATTTGTTGATTGTTGGATCACCCTCAGCCTATATCAAAAATTACTTTATACAACCACATGTAGGCCAGAGAGTGGAAAATCACAGTACTTAGAAGGATTCAAACATTAAAAACCATAGTCTAAAAAAATGATGATGAAATAAGAATGTGAGGATGATTTGCCTTGAGCTTCTTTTCCTCTGAAGATGGCTCACGGTTGAGCTTACATCTTCTCTGGATATCTGGTTATTAAGTAAATTATGTGGTTGAAGACAGCTTAAGATAAACTGTTGTGCAATGTGTGCTTCTGATGAAAGTCTCTACTTAAATAGACTTTACGTCCAAAAGAAACTAGTGGCTATGGTGAGTGCATCTTTGACTAGAACATAATGTTTGTTTCGCTGTAACAGATCCAAAAAACTTGACTGTTGACTGTTATAGCTAAACTTTGGCCTCTATCAGGTAAATAAACTAACTGATTCAAAACATCCATATGCACTTTATGGTTAATATATCTATATAATATCATATACACAACAGTACATTTAACCAATAAGTGTGTTTATATGGACACGTTTAATCTGATTAAATGCACGTTTAAACCGATTACACGTGTAAAGAGATTAAATATGCGTCATGTCAACAGTCAAATAATCTCCTTAAATATAAACGGGTTAAATATTTAAGCCGATTACAATAGGTGGTTTGGACCGTTCATATAATCCGATTGAAGGAGGAAATTCCCCATATATACAGGCGCACCTGGATAAACCGTTTATTAGAACACGTTTCATGTTACTGCGCAAGTGTAAGTGCGCGCGAGATGACGTTAATAAAGACTGTGTAGTTCTAGTTAAACGGCAGATAACGGAAGATATCGAAGTTAAAATGACGGCGACGGTGAAGAAGAACAAAAATTGGTCGCAAGAGCAAAATATCATGTCAAAACTGGACGGGAGGAAGATGAGGAACTCGGAAATCTTTAATGATGTCCACACAGCCTTGAAAGAGGCAGGGTTTGACCGGTCCGTTGACCAAATTAAGTCAAGATGGAAAGCCCTGAAGGCCGCCTACTCCAATGCCAAAAGGCAAAATGGTAAAAGCGGACCAATTTCGCGTACCAGACGGAAATGGACGACATACTGGGAGGCAGACCCCTTTCGGACGTCAGCCATGGTGTCGATGTCGGATTTGAGGAGGAGATAAATGTTACTAGTAAGTAGCCAAATATCTTTTTTCTATGTGTGTAGCACAGAGGCGGCGCTACAGGGTTGCTTGCAGTTGCTATAGCAACCCCAAGAAATTACTCAGCAACCCTAAAGTAACCCCAGACTTTTTGTCAAAACGACCTATTTAAAACAATAATCCACGCTTTGCTTGACATTTTAGTAAAACGGCATTGAACACGTCCAAATAAACCTCTGGCCGATTGGCATAAGAGACGGCATTTTCACAGCAATGAATGAGATGGACAGGTATGCCTGTCAGTGGTGCGTGTGTGCTTGCGTGCGCGGACTGGGGCTGTCCTGCCCAGGGCCTTCTATGCAGTTTTTTTTTAAAGAAAAAAAAAACAGAGCACCTCATTTTTTCATGTAACACAAAGCAAAGAAACAGCTCAGAAATACTGCAAGATTTGTTAAAACATCGTCCTATCGGATTAAATTGCTGTAACATGTAAACTCGGAAGAAATTTAATCTCTTTATTTGTGGCTCATGTATACAGTTCGGTCGAATTCTAATAAACCGATTACATGTAATCTCTTTAAACGAAACGTGTCCATATAAACGCACCTAATGTTTATGAAAATTCTAAACAACAGTAGTTAAAATTGCTTTGTAGAAAGAGTGGGGTTTGTACTACAAGAGATGGATATTCATATGCTAATGTATAAAAGTTTCTAAGCAAAAACGGGCCATTTGGGATTTAATGTAAAAGAAAAAAAAGAATGAATTGGCCTATATATCTGAAGCAGGGTACACTCTTATATACTCTTACAGAGTGACTGAGCAAACAGCAGCGTTAAAAACATCTGCACAAGATACATTTCTCATGTTGCTGGGCTTTTCAGCACTGATGGTCTGTCTGAGTCTCTCACTTCACTGTTGAATTTAAGAGCACCAAACAAGTTTGATAGATTTAATTATTAAAGTTGAATTGAAAATGCTGCATATACTCACTCAAATCCAATGCATTGGGCCTCTGGTATAATACAGTATACAATGTAATTCTGTAAGCAAACTGTAACAAGGTGACATCATTGTAAATAGAATATTTTTAGAGATTTGTCTGTTTGTAAGAATATATGTCATGAAGCGATACAGAAAATGATCAATATAATAATTTATTACAAAAATGATCCATTGTCATCCATCTGTGAACAAAACAGTTGCTACTCAACTGCTGCTACTACAATAGTGTACCATTATAGTGTAATTGTAGCTGTTTATGTTTCCTTTTATACCTTACCTGTAATGGTTGTTGTTTTTCTTGGCAGAGTAGTTTATTATGAGCCACAAACTTGTTGGACTTGTCGCTGCATAAGAAAAATTCTGCACAATTAGCAAGTTCTTCAGTGCTGTGTTTTTATTTAATGCAGGGAGGGACAACAGCAAGGCAGTCCTCAGAGAAGCATGGTGACATGATTAATGTAAATGTATTTATATCAAAATGTGGCGCACTGCAGACAGCCCGGAGGTGTTGGTTGCTGTCGGGAAGGTTGTTGTTTCCCTCACTCAAACTCTGTGTGTTCCTGCTGGCACTGCAAGTAAGGTCTTAGACTTCCTGCAGGAATCCGGCCCCCTGTTGGGGTAAAGACATGCTGATGAACAAGGACTGAGGCCCGATTTTTTTTTGTGAAACACTGTAAAACAGCAGCTTTTAAGTGTGAGTATCTGACTGTAGAATAATGCAATAGAAAATAGGCTTAAAAATGGGGACAGCAGATGGAGAGGGAACACGAGTGCCGTTACCGCAGGAGAGCTGCCCAATCATTTCTGAAGCATCATAGTTGTTTTGGAATCTCACGCATGAAATACTTTAGTAAAGTTGTTTTGTTTATGTATGTTTTATTGCCGATGTAGAGTTTCTCTTGGGTGTATGTGGAGTTTTGGCGGCCTCATTGTTGTCTCTTTAAGCTTTAGCATCTGTCTGTGCCTTCATTTACAAAGACCACGAGCGCTCCCAGCTTTTAAAAAGAATTGTTTTTACTGAGGAAAAAAACAAGCTGTACATTTGCATTTTGACTGATGCAGATAAAAACCCAAATGCTCTATATTCTAAACCAACAGTAAACAAAATGAGCACAGCTGAAAATGTAAGTTTTACCAATGTCATAAAGAAAAAAAAAGAACTTGCCTAAGCTTCAACAGACTATTCTGTAAACAGTTTTTATATTCAATTCCATTTCACATTCAGAGGATTCTCCATCCATTGGGAATTAAATCCATGCATAACTGAGTTGCACTCAAATTTATAAAAGTAGGTTTAATAACAGGTTGGACTGGTGTCAAAAACAGAAAAACTAAACAAACATCTCTACCTTCAGAACATAATAATTAAAGCTGAAACAACAACAGCACCTGTGCTGCATTCTTTTTTTGTTTTGCAGATATATATTTTACAGCATTGTACCTCTATTTAAACCCCTTCCATAAACACTTCTGGCAGGTGTCAGCAGTTTACTGTTATGATGCAAATTAAGCGCAAATATTTTAAGAGCTACTTTATCATGTGGAAAGTACAAACAATGCCAGCATAAAAAGTCAGTAACTGAAACCTTCAAATTTAGTTTCTCATTTTACCCTCGAGTAATATGAAGCCATGCTCATGCTGTAGTTGTGCTTTTTCTTTTTTTGTAAGCGCTGCTGGGATTGCCAGCAGTGCTGACACATTTACTGTTAATGCAGTGCAGTTGAGAATAATAGGTATTTTCATTTGTTAGGCTCAAATGAGCAAAAAATGTAGAAAAAGCCAATAAAGTTTTTGTTGCACGTGCAATGTGCATTTACAGACACAATTATCAAGCCTGATTGTGAAAACTCTTCACTGCTTTTATCTTTCCATGCAATAAAGACAGATTTAGACATAAAGGTAATGTGTTAAAGCTGTGGTGTATTTATCATGGGTGACCTAATGAACTCAAGTTAAAGCAGTATCTTGATGAAAATAATTAAATTATATGTTTTTGTATTTCACTGTCACAAGATGGGCTCCTTACAAAACTAAGCATCTTCAAAGCTGTAAATCTCTGCAAAGAGCAGTGAGCGGTGTGTCACACACACTCCACAGTGTTGGCAAATTAATATTTACGATGGTGAGAACCATAACAATTAGCATTAGCTTTCATCAGGATTCTAGGTTAAACTACTACACTTGCGAGGCTCCTCAAAGCCTTTGAACATTAAGACATTTAATTGACGAGGAGACAAAAAATCACTCTATAGAGATGTTAGATTCGGTTCTTTTAGTTGGGAGCTCAAGAACGGACCGGAGTAATTCAAGTGAAAATGAAGTCTTTAATTGATGGCAACAAGTGAAGCATCTCAGCGCTGGTCTCGGTATGACAGAACTCTCGCAGGAATCCGTCAGACAGAGCCACGATTTCCGGGTATCATTTGTATTTATAGCCTCATAGGTTGGACTCACACTCGACCGAGTATGATTGGACATGAGTAGGTTCAACATGCTTCGTCATATTCTCTTGATCAGCCCAAAACTGTGTGTGTGTGTGTGTGTGTGTGAGAATCTGCCCTTGCTTTCCCAGGCTTTCCTAATTATTTTGTCTTTCTACTCCTGGATCACTTTAGGTCATATTGGAAAAGTACTGAGACTTATTTCATTCATAATGTCTAAGAACAAAGCCAATTTTTACAGAGATGAGAAAATCAGCTTGAGGAATTTGAAATAGAGTAGTGTATCATCGAGTATCCCAACTATTGAATATCAGTGCAACACTGATTTGAAAAATATGCTCACTCTATATCCCCTTTTCTTAACACCTAAATTGTTCTTTAAAATCAACATATTTAAAATACGACAACCACTGACCTGAACCCGCTGTAGTGCATTACATACATTGCATATCAGTATCGGTTAACATGCTGTATACACATAATTAAAGAGCATATTTAGAGTCATTCATATGGTTTTGGATATATTCCGCTCTAAATAAGAGGGAAGGTGCTGCAAAATAAACGTAACATGGGAAAGATCATTAGAGGAACCTTCCAAGGTTGTCAAGCCACCACCGGCTCTTTGTTATTACATCTCAAGCTGTAAGTGTGCAAATTTGGAAACTCAATTTTTAATTTTCATCATCATATGATCAATATACCGTTCAGAGGGAGAAAAGTTATACACAGCTATTCCCTGTAAACTGTCCTATCTGATGTCAAATCAGTGGGTTGTTAGTCGCTTCTTGGCTTGTGTGATTATTTCTCGCTGTCCCAAATCTCTGGTGCTGTTGCCGCAGAGACTTGTGATTTTCAGCCACCGGGGATATCAACTTTTGCCCTGATGAAAACATCAGATGGATAGCCATGTAATTTGTTGGATAAATTCACATTTCCCAGAGGATGAATGCTAGGGGGGTTATGACTTTCATCCATCTCCCTCTGGAGTTGGACTGTTTTCAGTTAAATTCCTGAAAAGTTTCTGGATATTTAGTCATGACACTTTATGGAAAAAAAATATTTACAGTGATCAAAGAATATGATGTTTAAAGAACTTTATTTCTTCTGCTGATAAAATTGTATTGGTTTGTATTATAAAGCATTAACGGTTTGCATTAATAATATTCTTTAATGGTCTTTCATATAATTTGGTGCAGTCTTGCATCTTGTAGTAACTTCAGTAGTTTCTTAGCATTTCTGATGAACTTATCAGTTTGTCAGATGTCAAGTTTTCAATTATGAGTTTGAATGAAAAAAAAAGTCTGCACAACTACTTACTGCTTTTCTTTGTGTTTAGCTCTAATCAGATAGCGTTTGCCTGCTAACATAATCAACCAAGAAAATTAACTGTAAATTTTGGCATTGTCATTCATAAGCAGGTTTGCATCTTTTGATAAATTTGAACATTTCATATTATTGATTTAGACTCTGAAACTGTTTTTATTTTTTCCTTTCTTTCCTGACATTTCTTTAAAGTAGCAGCTACTATGATGCAAATTGTTTGGCTTGTTTGTAAACCTCTGGTGTAGTCTTCATGAAAAACCAATGCTACAGTATGACATGTTTTTGAATGTGTTTGTTTTCTCTATCGGATGATTTTCAGTCCTCCTGCCTCTGACCTCTGAGCTGAGTTATTTTTAGCAGTATTAGCAGCTGATTATGCAGTTGCATCTCCTTCTGGGCACCAACAAGGTGTTGGGGCAGCAGATGAGGGCAGCTTGGCAGACCTTCATGTGTTGGCAGTGCAGAGTAGCACAGGGTGTGCTGATGTGTCCAGACTAAAGCTACAGAGTACTCTGTCTGAAGGCTGATGCATCTGTTCACTCCCTGAGTTCACATAACCAGTCCTACAAAAAATATGCTGCAGGGACTCACTCTGTCACTCAGCATTTATAGTTAAGCGTTAAATTCCACTACAAGGAATTCATGGCTTGGAAGCTTATGACCCTGCTTCTAGTACATTTTAGTTAATCTAATTAGTCTATGATAGAATGTGAATATTAAATCACAGCATGGCTGGATAGGAGTATCTCCTCCATTCATCAGATTTTAGTTAATGATCACACAAGTTTTAATGGTCATGAAATTGGATAATGACGTGGAACAAACTAGCACAAGTTTCCATATTGCCTGCAGTACAGCTATTCAATCATCTGTCTATGTGCTAATCACTTATACTGATTACTCCCTCAAAAAAATCTGTCCAATAAGAGTATATCACAGCCAGCTCAGTCACTGTAATTGAAAGAATTATTTAAGCTTTTCAAAGTGAAGCGTGTTATCAGAAAGCATCAAACATGAAACATCTGTGCTGCTTTTTAGGGTTCCTCCCAGCAGGTCTGTCTGCATTCGGTGAGACTCTATATAGAATTTTTTTTTATTTTTTATTTTTATTTAATTTTTGGGCCATTGTGTAGAAACCATTCTTTTATATCTCCTTAGCAATGTAAAGGTACAGTTTACTGAGAGGATCGCTCACACCAACCCTGATAACTGGTGCTGCTGCTTCATCTGACTCAATGACTTTATGTCATAGCCAGATTTATTGATTTAATAGTTATGTTATTAAAGTACAACTTTTTCTTTTAAATAATTCTTAAAAAGGATCCCAGTTATAAAGCTCCCTATTTACATTCCAAACTGTATATATCAACCAACCATGACACTTAAACTATCAGCCTAACAGTGTTCTGTAGTACTTTAAGTACAACACTGACCAGTCAGGCCATGGTTATAGGATCTAGAAGTGACCTGCAGTGGCAGGCACCAGGACATTAGCATCAAGTCCTTTGGGTCTTGTTAGTTGTGGGGTGGAGAGTCCATGGATCAGGGCTTGTCCCGGCACATTCCACAGATGCTCAGTCAGATTGGGATCTAGGGAGTCTGGAGGCTGGATTGCCATCTCAGGCTCTGTGTCGGTGTTCCTTGGATGTGCCAATGTAACATCTACCTGATGTCCCCTCTTTATTAATTACTCAATCTCAGTGGTTTTGTTGTTGTCGCTGATCGTGCACATTGTTTAAATTTCTCTGGAGGGCTTTTTGTGTTGGTACTTCAGAAAGAAAGCTTTCCGGTCTTTCAGGAAGGCACAAATATTGCCAAAATATTTTTATTCCTTTCTCAGAAATGGGCAGTTCAGGAAGTATGTATTAAAAATATCTACTGTTTCTCTTTTCTGAAAGTGCCTGTAAGAAACTTAACATTTTATGGAAGAAAACAAATTTTTTTGAGTTGCACAAAACTAACAAAATTTTTCAAGGGGCATTTTTGTGGGCCTGATTAACCAGACATTTTTCAATTACTTGCAGCAAACACTGTAATGTCCAATCCGTTCATATTGCCTCCTTTCCCTTCTCTTTTACCAGAAACCCTGTCAGAAAATAAGTGTTTAACAAACCATGAAAGTGTGCCGACATGACCTGAAAGAGCTTGAAAGAACAGAATGAGATGAAAGTTTTGAATTAAATGTTAATTTCAAGGACTTTATTCCAAAAACTGACATGTTTAGTTCTCCCAGAAATTAAACAGAACAGCTGCAGGGATGAGGTGTCCAACTCGATGAATAATTTGCGAAGTAGTTCACCATCTAAAAACTTTCAGTGTCAGATAGTGACATTTCAGGTGAGATGTTTGTTTTAAGAACTGTGTGAGATGAATTTTTCGTCCCAGAATACATCTAAGGGATTTTGAAGAAAATTCTTTGATTTCAACCAAAGGTGGAGGTAGGTGAGTGCAGGGAAGGGTATAAGGAGACTGAACCTGTCACATCACTGTTTTTGTTACTGGAGAAGACGAAGCAAAGCTGCCTTGTGTTTTTATCATCTGCTATTTATGTTCTGGCATTTTTATCTGAAGTCAGAAACGTTTTGCATCCGAGGTGCAATGTAAGAGGAGCGTTGAGGTTTGTTTCAGCTGAAGGCAGATGAACTGCGATGAGGGAAAGATGAAATGGGATGAATGTTAGCTGAAGAGTGAATGTTGAAGCAGATGTAAGTTTTTTAACCGTTTTGAGTGAGCTCAGAGCAGGTGATGTATGAAAGATTTAATTTAAAGAGACCTCAATGAAAAAGTATTTGTCAGTTTAAGAACTTTATTTACTTCTTCACGAATGCTCTCTGGCATTTTCCTCTACTTATGTCAGATACGCTGGAAAAGTTAGGACTGCCCCTTAATAATTGGCTAAGCTTTAACCAACAATAAAAATCTTAGTCTATTAATTGCTGAGTGGGGGAGGTGTTGGTACTTTACCTTGACATTGCATATACTTAGATATTCAGTTATTGTTTTTACATTATAAAGCAACCTTAATTTCCCTCTCTTTCACGTCCTTGTCAGCTGTCCCCCGGCTCCTTTTTTATTGAAATAGCAGCAGCGCGCCTGTTTGATCATGATGTAAAGCACCGATACTAAGTCTCCTTATCTGTGCTTGAAGCAGAGAGGGACCGTCCTGTCCAGAAAGAAATGCATTCGAAACGTCGCTGTAGTCTTTGGAAGGAAAAAAAAAGAACAACTTTAAATTTCAATCTGATTTGGGATAGTGTGATCTAACGAGTATTCCTCTGTGATCATGCATTTATTTGATGTGTTAATGGGGAGAAGCAGAGCGAAAAAGAAAAGGCTGAATCAAAGCACTGCACGCATCCAACATTTGTGTGCAAGACCCCAAATACATTTATTATAATTGCAACAAACGGTTGACTGTTTGCTATTGAAAAGATAGTAAGGTTTCACTGAAATGTTATTGGCTCTATTTGTTAGTTTGTATGCATTTCAGATAAAGTCTTGTGTTTTTTAAAGAGATTGTAGATGGACTTGGATAGATGGACCACTCTTGGTTTGGATTATGGCACACATTCAATATGGCATTATTTTCGACAAGCTTATACAGTGTCATAAGATTTATTTACGACCAAATTGCATTCATTTCTTCACAAAGATCTAGTATTCATGATGGAAGAGTTGGATTACAGTCTGGAGTCTTAGATAGTCAATTCATGCTACTTGTGCCACTCACAAATTTATCCTGACATTGACATCTTAGGATATAATGTTTGTCAAAAACTAAAAACTTCCTTGAAGGAAAAACTTTGGTCATTGTGTATATTGAGGTAGTCAGCTGATGTCCTTTTTATTTAGCACCAAATGTTGGTGAACTGAGAACTGACCAACTGAAGCAACCCCAGATCACAACGCTGCTTCCTGTACAGGCTTGTACTCGTCTACACAGCTGATTAGTCCCAATACCTTACATTATGTTCTCATTGTGCATGTGGAAATACTCTCAGTATTAAACATTACTGCAACCTTTCTTTTTGGCCAGGTGGACCTTTTCTTTTAAATGGTCAAATTATGCTGACCCTACTTATAGAAGTACATTGCATTTGCAGTTTTTCCATTGATTGTTAGAGCTTAGTTCAATCGAATCAGATGATTATCATAGTATCTTCTAGAAGATGGCAGGAAGACAGAACTTCCACTTGTGTGTGGTGTTACCATTACACTGTAAAAGTTTGAGATCACATGTAAGCACATACGTGTTAGACGTAACAAACGTGCTTCTTGGCACACTTCAGGTCAGCAACAGAAAATAAGTGTAAAATTCTATACTCTGTTCATAAATGGTTCTCTCACATTTGTAAACCACACGCACAGAAGGGGAAGTTCAACTCTGCTTCAGAGTGGTGATATGCTTACTGTTGAAAACTGTCTGACCAATAAGACCAATAAGTAACAAAAGCTTTGTTTTCAGCAAGCTTGTATGTATTGGTACTAAAGAAAACAGCTAAGATGGGATGTTGCATGAAGTGAGATAAAAAAACTTTTAGTATTTGTGCCCGTACACCTGTGTGCTTATCCAAAGTGGGGATCTGCTGTCTTCTGTAGGTAATACACTGAGTATGGATAAACGACTCATAAAAGAAGAATCCATTTTAAGACTTTTTTGCTCTCAGATCCTATGCAGAGCCACATGAATGCAGTATACTATCTAATTAGGCCCAACAGAAGACAATAATTTATCATAGTGAAATATTCTTCAATAATAATGTTGTGCATTATTTTCTTTGGCTTTAATGAGAACAAAACATATTGTTTTTGTATTTATCAACAGGAGGTGATCATGCTTGTGCACAGACATGGACGATGTGCTGTGTTGATGCACTCGCATGTTGTTGTTTATGAATCCATATTCTGCTTAAGAGACAGTGTTGTTGCCCAGGCCATGCACATATATGGACTATAGAGGAGGGGTGCATATATTTTGGTAATTTTCAAATAACAGTCTTTCTAAAGAATGAGGCTCTTCCCTTAAGCTGTGGATAGTTGAACAATAAAAGAAGGCAGACTCAAAGAGGAGTCAATTTTATGTGAAAGTATTGCTGGTTGATACGTGAAGTAGATATCCGTGACAGGCCAGCTCTTCCCTGTAAAACTGCTGTTGGGGGTGGGACAGCTGGAGGACAACTGTGTCAGTTAAATAGCAGCGGCTCTTCCCACTTCATTACACATCGACTGGAGGTCTCGCCAAATCACACAGCAGTCTCGTCATTTCTTTTTTTGGCTTGCTGAGCAATTCTTGGGCAGAAACAAAATGTAAGAAAGAGGGGAGGGGATTATTTGAAGTGCTTGTCACTCTCTGATAGTCTCAGGTGCTTTCAAATGGTCAATTATCCTCCCATTTATCTCCATAGAAATCAGGTGAGCTCTCATATAAGGCTATACGTTGCGCTTCTTATTTCTTTTTTTTTTTACCAATGCTGAAGGAAATATGGTCAAAGTAACCCAGCTGCGGGAAGTAAGTTGGGTGATGTTTACATGTTACTCGTTTCAACTCCCACCTCAGCATTGGTTCTAATGTATGCAAATGGTGTGCAAAGCCAATGTGGAATCACTTCAAGGTATTACTCTGAAATTCTCATTCAGATAACAGCAGGTACGGCTGAATGACTTTGAAGTTTCGCTTTGTTGGGTTGACACACAGAGAGGTGCAGCGGCTAACAGCTAAATTCAGAAAGCCGAAACAGGAACATTAATTATTGTCATACCTGAAATTAAACAGCAACTGGAAGATTTAGAAACCTCTCATATGACCAGTCTCAGAAATTCAGTCATTTTTGATGAAGCTGTCCCTGGAACATCACTCTGAACGACTGATAAGTCACTGATTTTTTTTTTTTTTTTCATCTTAGAAACTTCTTGAAACCCAGATCGATGGTGTTCACTAGTGAATTTGAGATGATAATCCACGCTTTTATTTCCTTGCGATTAGACTACTAGTGTACCAGTCTTTTCACTTGTCTCAGAAAGAGGGAGCTAGCTTCGGCTGTAGGTTGTTCAGAACTCTGCAGCACAGATTTTTCACTGGCTACCAGTCAATTTTGGTTTTAAACTTAATTCTGCTTAAGCTGCTGTCCCCCTGACCCGATCCCCGGAGAAGCGGAAGATGATGGATGGATGGATTTCTGTTTTAACCTTCAGAGCACTCCATGAACAGGCCCCTCCTTATATTGCTGATTTGATTCAGTCGGACACCTCCTGTCGCAGCCTGTCCAATCAGAATCTTTTCTCAGTCCCTCGCACTCGCTTCAGGACACGTGGGGACCGATCTTTCCAAGCAGTGGCACCTAAATTCTGGAATGCTCTCCCTGTATCCCTACATAGTTTCCGTGGATTCTTTTAAAAAAACAGCTGAGGACATGTTTATTCCAAGAAACTTTTAGTTGAGGCTGAGGCTTTTGACTATTTTGTATTCTTTTTTTTTTTTTTTTTTGGTATTTTATGGGGTCACTTTCTGTAAAAGGTGCTAAACCACTCTATACTATACTAAACCCCTTCAGTCATTTTCTGATTGTGATTGCTTTGAACATTCCTCGACCCCAAGGTGTCCCCTTTTTAATTAAATCCACAATGAACTTCCTAGAAGCAAATACTGAAACCAATGTAAACAGCAGATTGTTTTCCTTAAGAATAACAGAATGTACCTTCGAGCTTCTAAAAATAACGTGAAGGCATTTAATGCGAGTGCTTTTTTTTAGGCATTGTAAACAAGACAAATAATTACACAACAGTGATTGTTTTAAATGTACAAAGTTGTACAGGTTTTTAATAATTATTTGAAAATATTTAACAATTAAAGTTAAATCAAACAGTAAGAATAAGTAAAAACAATAATTAATATCAGCAATAACTAGACTTAAAATCAAAAACTTTTTGATTTTTTTTTTTTTTTCCTTTTCTTTTTTTCTGAAACACCTGAGGGAAGCAAATCAATCAAGAACCCAGAAAGAAAATAACCACCAATAAAATAAAATAAAAATCAAGACAAGCTCATACAGGTGTCACTTGCTTCATCTGTATGTACAGCATATTTGCTCCACAACTGTGATGAAAAAACAGTGATGAAATAAATCATCATCTCTGCAGTAGAACGGCCTGCAACTTCAGTGTCAGCAGGCGTAGAGGTGCACATGTGAAGGCAGGGTAAAGCAGAAAAACCCATTTTAACATTTGTGTACTTTACTTATATGCTTGTATGACAGCAACATGATTAAGAGTAGGGCTGGGCAATAATTATCATTTTTTATCACAATATAGAGTTTGTTAATGCTGCCAATTTCAAAAGTATACTAATGACTGCAACTTAAAACACATAGTTCAACTTTAGAACATAGTTTATCAACCAAAGTTAAGTCACACCATATCAACTTTCAATTTAGAAACAATAGACCGTTTCTCCCATTGCAATTAAATATTAATCTATGAATGTAAAAATCTATAATTACAAGATTCTTGTACATCAAAATCATTAATTTTGCTGTGAAATTTGGAACCTAGTGTAATCTCTTTGCTTCTGGTTGAAGCTTGCACAGCAACAACTGGCCAAACGAGTCACATCAGCCAGCATTTCCATGCCTTCTGTGTAGTCGCTGGGGTGCTACCTTTGCAGGTGAACATAGTATTAATTTCTTCTGAATCCATATCACTGATGTATTGGGACCTTTTGTCTGCCATGGTGACAGTTTGGGAAGTGAGTTCAGTCTCACTTTCGTGGCTCTCTGGTTACACTCATTCTCTCCTACGTTTCTGCTCAGTTTCCTTCCTCAGTCCGCTAGTTGGTCATTGTTTTTTTTTTTTTTGCCTTTTCAGTTTTCTTGGTGGTTAGCAACCAGCTTAGAGGTGCATCAGTGCCAACTAGTGGACTGGAGTGGTCTGAGGGATTATACAGCAGGCTCTGTAGGTGGATCGACTGAAAATGTTGCATACTGATCATCGAGATCAAATTTTGCCATCGTTTTATCGCCCAGCCCTAATTGAGAGTACTCTGGATGTGAAAGGAAGAGAGAAAACACTGTTCTGTTGAAATAATTACCTAAGCATAAAGTGGAAATACAAAGCAACATTATTTTAGAGATAAAAATGGTCCCTGGATGGATTAGACACATCTGCTTTCCTGACATCGCCATCCTTTTAAAAAAAAGATCATTCAGACTTGTTTCAGTAAGAAACATGACATCAAAATTAGTCCAGAGGTGGATTTATCACATTTCATGTTTGTCTGTACATTAATGAATATTTAATTCTTACTGTAAATTTTAACCTTCCATCTCACCAAAAACACTTAACTTCAAGAGGGAAATAGAAATGCAAAGAAACCTTTGGTCAAAGAGTGTACTCACAAAGGAAAAACTGCAATAACAAGATCGAAGGGAATAATCTGTCACTCAAGATTAAGAAAAAAAAAAAAAACAAGGAACAAAACTCTAGTGGTCTTCTATGTTTTTCTCTTTCTGACAATATGGCCCATAGTTCAAACCTCCTCCCATACATTTGGGTCTGTAAGTTAAATTGTTTTCCTCACAGAGGAAAGAAGGAAAGAAAAAAGGTATCTTTTCATGAAAGTCATGTTTGTCTTGATTGTCCACAAAAAAGAGGTGCCAGCAGGAAGTAACCCTGGCAAAAGGATATACAATCACAGCGTAAAACGACAACGTCCTTTACTTGAAAGGAATTGAGAGTCAATAACACACTCTTGAAATGTCTCTGAACCTGCACTGAATTGGTGTTTGCATGTGTGTCTGTAACTGTGTCACTTTTTAAGTGGTGTTCGGTATTATTCAGAGACTGTCTGATCCTGTGTTGCTCCATCGTCCAGGCAGCTCTTGCGGATGATGGGCAGCGGATGGGCTTCAGTATTAAAGACCCAGTCATCCAGAGCGAGAAGGTCATCATCAGAGAAGAGCAGGTACAGATATCTGAGCAAACAAGAAAAATATTTGTTGTTAAATCAAAATCATGGCACGTTGCACTTCATTCTCCAACTGATAGCATGAACACAACAATATCATGTCATACATGGTAAATATTAGGGATTTGTATTTCAAGTGAAAATACTATTTAGAATTATGCACCTTTTTTTTGTTTAACAAATAACGCCTCCTCCCCCTCAACACATTCAAATTCTTCAGTAATGCTATAACTAACATGGCACCAGATGTGTCATACAATGTCCAAGTTGTCACAAACTAAAGAAAAAGCAGTCTGTACTTCTTTTGAAGAAGTTGAACACAAAGGTGTTTGACAGCTTTGGTCTTGTTGGAGCACCAAATACATTCTACTGAAGCCTGGATGTAGTGAAGCACTCTTCTGTTGTCGTTTTAATTGTGACTGGAAAACAGCGCTCTGCATTACTACCAGCTGCCAGCTAAAATGAAATGGCTCCACTTCATAATGATAATTGTATAAACAATTTAATTTCTTATAGTTTTTTCTCGCTCAGTCCGTCTATCCAAAGCTTCAGGCTATGACATGTTAGACAAAGATGAATATGGAAGCAGATTGGTTGGACCAAATGTTCATGGTAATAGAAGCATGTTGATAATGTGATTGCACAGAAGCTAAAACAGTCCATTAAAGGCCTCTCATTGCCCCCTATGGGAAGCAGATTTGAGCAAACTATACTGAAATGCTCCCATAAACACTACTGACATGTTTTCAGAAAACTTCAGTTGAACCAGAGGGAAGTTGTGCACATTTTATGATTTTGATCAGATGCTGTTTGTTCTCAAAGTGCACTGATGTCTGCTCAGTACCACGCAGGAACAGTTGAGAAGCTGCCAACTACTGCAGCTCAGAGTGCAGACACGCTGAACAGTCACTTAGCATCTCTTTCTCCATTCCACTTTTGTAATAGCTTGCTGGACAGGTGTCGTGCCAAGGTAGTTATCTCTGATAGGAAGTGTATACACTATATGCTGGAGTGGGCACTCGCTTAGTAGAGTTTAATACACATTACTGCATCGATTTCATCCGTATAAATGGAAAAATATTTCATGAAGATATTTTAAACATTTGTTTGAGGTTGTTTTTCTATTAGTGAGGTTTGCAAAGTCACTCATTTGTCTGTATGTCTTATTGAACTCTTAATTTTACCAAATTGAGAGGGTCTATTGACACAAGTGTAGAAATGTGTTTATACCTCAACTGTTGTGGATAATATCATATAACGCTGCTGCTTCAATTAAACTTCATGCTGAGCAGACATCAGTGTACTAAAAAAAAAAAAATCATCTAAATCAGAGTTTATGTATATGAGAGGAACATTTTCAGTCTAATATATGAACACATTTCACTTGTGTATGTGAGGACACTTAATTTGTATGTGTGCAAGGTTAGTAGCTTGCGAGAGAATTTGGTTTCATAGTGTATGTATTTTAATACATGAATAATGTCCCTCATAGGGGACAGAGAAGCACAGAAACGTACTGCAGGCCTAATCATCTCCCTGAATGTGGTGCTCTGGCACATCTGAAAGGAGTTCAACTTAAAACATAAAATAGGCCTGGACTCTGGCTCCTTTTAATTGTCGCTCTTGCAATGGACTGTGATATTCATTGTTATTCACACCGACCTCTCCCTGCACTGCAGCTGTCAGACTGAGTTGAGACGAGCTCACTCTTGGACAGTATGAGGGCAAGTGTACTCCGTTTGCTGCTTGTGATGAAACAAAAAGTCTTTTGGCAAATAGGCTAATGTTGCATGGTTAAAGTGGAGATGTGTTGTCATAGAAATAATACTAAAAAAAAAATGTCTGTCTGAACTGCAACATAAATTGCCACACTTAGTCATGGTGGTACTTAATTTGATATAATCATGTTTTTTAGAAGAAACCCACAAAATGTGTTTGCCTGCAATAAATACACTGAACAAAAATATAAACACAACACTTTTGTTTTTGATGAGCAGAACTCAAAGATCTAAAACATTTTTTACATACCCAATAGACCTATTTCTCTCAAATATTGTTCACGATTTTGTCTAAATCTGTGTTAGTGAGCACTTTCTCCTTTGCCAAGATAACCCATCCCACCTCACAGGTTTGGCATATCAAGATGCTTATTAGACAGCATGATCATTGCACAGGTGTGCCGCGGCTGGCCACTCTGAAATGTGCAGTTTTACTTTATTGGGGGGAGGGGTCTGCAGGGGTCAGGAAGAATTCTTTCACAGTACCTGTTCAAAAGTGTTATTATGCAGCCACAGTGCACTTTTTAGACTAAGAATACATGTTATTTTTAAGTGCTATAACCCTAAGTGCTTTAAGTTATTTGAACTTTTCAGAAAGTTGCAAATCTTGTCAATCGGTATCCATTCATCATGTTTTTTTGTTTTTTTTTCATGTACAGTTTTACTTGGCCATCACCCTTGTCCCAGTATACATGCAAGAGGAGAAATAGTTATTGACTGAAGTATGTCTGATCAAGCGGTGCTGTGGAAAAAATATAGTCCGGAAATGCTTTAAGTGATCACGAGTTGACACGAGTCTTAATAGGCTTGATTTCAGCCAAACTTTCTGAAGCATTTACAGTCTGACAAAAATGTGTGAATGAGAGATGCTTTGTTGGGAATTTGGCTGTGCATCTGTGATGCACTTGAATCTAGTTGATGGTGATTTCTTAAAATCATGTCAGACTAATACAATACTCCCCTCCCTCCAGTGTAAAGTAAACTTGCTCAGTGTTGCTAACTTTCACACAGTTTTGCTTTTTTTTTTTTACACTCTTGTCAGTATATGAAGGGTTCCACAGTGCCCTGCAAGGAAAAACGCTGTGAATATTGGCCATTATGAATTATACCAGAATTGATGTGATGCTTAAAACTGGGCAGAGCCATGCTCTCCATTTGAGGCTTTCAGTCAACTTTTTTTTTTTAACTTCTCCACTTATGTGGAGGTGCATCAGATGTGAAAGTGGTCCTTTAGTAATATTTGTCTACTTGTGATTGGATCGCCCAGGAGGCCCAACAGGTGTTGAAGTAGTGACATGAATATAAACTAACTGTAGTTATACATCCTCTTTTTTTGCATTGTGATTCTTGCTTTATTTTTTTTTCAGTGGCTGGGGAATGGACCACCATCCAAAGCACCATACTCTTATGTTGTCTGCAATGGGTATGCAAGTCCATAAGGTTCGATCACATGGCACTCGCTCACGAGCCTCTTGCTCAGACCTGGTTCCAGGATGAGGTAACTAGGTTGCACAAATTTATCGTCACAAGGGCACTTGAATCACTCTTTGTCTGGCCCCTGTCCGCAAGGTTTTTAACTCGCAGCTGACTGGTATCGAGCGACTACAAGGGCTGCAACATTGGTGGTTACTGAAGCTAAAACTCGGGTGTGAGAGGAATTCGGGGAGACTATGGAGAAGGACTTTCGGTTGGCCTTAAGGGTGTTCAGGGAAACCAGGAACCTTCCCATGTTGTACTTGACCTGGCTGGAGAACTGCTGAGGTGAACTAAGGATATTGTCAAACGGTAAGAAGAGCACTTTGAGGATCTCTTCAAACTAGCTAACATGTCTATCACCTTGACGGAAGTCCTCGAGGTCATCAAAAAGCTTCCCGGTGGTGGATGAGGATAACCCTGAGATGCTAAAGGCTCTGGACATCTTGGGACGGCAACACCTATGGAGTGGCAGACCGGGGTGGCGGTTCCCATTTTTAAGAAAGAAGACCAGAGAGTGTGTTCCAACTATACTCCAGGGTGTTGGAGAGGAGCCCCCCTCCCATTGTCGAACCTCAGGTTTAGTGTGGCTTTTGCCCAGGTTGTGGAACAGTGGACCTGATCTTTACCCTTGCAGAGTTACTGTGGGGATCATGGGAGTTTGACCATCCACAGTGTTCCCAGAGGGATTCTGGTCCCGGTATAATCAAAGCAAGAGGTGTGTCCGCATTCTTGGCACCAAGTTAAACTTGTTTACAGTGCGTACTGGACTCTTTTGTCAGCCCCTTGTCACCAGGGATGAGTCCTTGCCTCAGGTGGAGGAGTTTAGGTATCTGGGTATCTTGTTCAAGAGTAATGGCAGGTTGGAGCGAGATGGACAGATGAATTGGGGAGGTGAGCCAGAAGGCCAAGCTTTCGATTTACTGGGCCATATTTGTTCCAACCCTATGGTCACTAGATCTGGATAGTGACCGAAAGAATGAGATCGCGGATACAAGCGGCTGAAATGGGTTTCCTTTGGAGGGTGGCTTGGCTCAGCCTTAGAGTACAGCCACTGCTCCTCCACATGGAAAGAAGGCAGCTGAGTTGGTTCGGGCATCTGGTTAGGATGCCTCCCTTTGGAGGTTTTTCAGGAACGCCCCAGGATCTCCCAGGAGGAGCTGGGGAGAGGGATGTCTGGGTTTCTCTCCCAGATCTTTTGCAACTGTGACCTGATCTTGGATAAGCAGATGAAAATGGATGGATGGAGAGTGTGTTCCAACTAAAGGGGCATCACACTACTGAGTCTCATGAGGACTTTTACTTCAGGGTGTTGAAGACTATGTGCTGCAAGATTATTGTTGTGTTTTTTTTCCCCCTTGCATAAGATCTCAAGGCGTAATCAGGGAAAAGAGCACACCTGGGTTGGAATGCAAATGATGTGGTTCAGTTGGCCTCTTTAAGCCACGGAGTGGTTCGCAGCTGAGTGTGAAGGGGCCGGGGATGAAAGTCAGCTCTTCAAAATTAGTTAAAGTTAAAGTATCTTGGTCACGAGTGAAGGCAAGTTGAAGCATGAGGTCGTGGACATAAGAGGCTGAAATGGGTTTCCTTCGGAGGGTGGCTAGACTAAGTAGCGTGAGTAGCTCGAAGTTGAGCCGCTGCTCCTGTGCATCAAAAGGAGTCAGCGGAAGTTTTTCAGGCAGACCCAGAGCTTACTGGAGGGATTATATATCCCTTCTGGCACCTGTCGTCTCTGAGACCTGACATCAGGTAAGCAGAAGATAATGGATGGATTTCCTGTTTGCTTTCTTGGGCAGTGATTCACAGCTGAGTCGGAAGGTGAACACGTTGATCTATCTACCAGTGGTCTAAGAATGAGATTGTGGGCAGCTGGGCTCGCTCAGTGTAGAGTTACTGCTCCTCCACATCGAAAGGGGCCAGTTAAGGTGCTTTGGGCATTTGGTCAGACATGTCTAACTGGAGAGACTATATCTCTGTTGTCTTGGGAACGACTTGGTATCCTCCTATAAAGAGCTGGGAAAGGGAGGCTGACCTCCCTCTCCCAGCTGCAACCTAGTCCTGGATAATTGCCAGAGAATGGATGGATGGATTCTATTTTAAAATCACTTTTAAAGAGGTGCATTAGGGCTGTCTTTTGCCTCTAACATAAGAAAAAGGTGCTTTTAATATGTATATGCTGGAGTGTAACATGAGCAGTTTCCGTTACTTAATGATCTTGATTTCCCATACAAGTGGAAAGTATCCTATTCAAAGCCTGATTGGAAACACTTCTGAAGCAAAGATCTGTATATCATTAACAGCACAAGTGTGCTCCAGTGGCAGACCCAGGATTAAGTATTGGATCATGTATTACTGATGATGGTTTAGGCATGCAGATTTTAAAATGCCATTTCTCTCACTAGTAAGAATGTAGAGAGGAAATGGGACTTACTTGAGTGTCTCTGAGAGGAAGAAGCTCTGCTGCATGTTGTCTTGGCTGACCGTCATGGTGTAAACATCACGGATCCCAGAGAAACCAGACTCCACTCTGCAGTGCTGCTCCAGTGCCTGACAGGTAGACAGCGAGAGGGCACATTTAAATGAGAACAAAGTCAAGACTACTTCCAGTCAAACTGAAGAATACCTAATTTATTCATGCTGTTTAATAAATCAACTTTTAGTACAAACTACACTAAAAGGTATTCTGCCAAAATATTGGTGGAAAAAGAGCAAATCCTTTGCAAAGTGACAGTGTCCATAGACATCTGAAATACATAATGGAAAGTGTCACGCACCTCAGGCAGCAACGCAATTAACAAATAAAGCTAAATCTGAGTGCCTGAGCTAGCCAAGCGGATTAGCTCATTATTAGTCCAGCTACAAAGGACTGGTTTATACGTGCTAATTAACAAAGACCCTGACGTGTTAATGCTTGATGTTCCTGAACATAAGTGTTGTGCACTGCTTCCAACCTTTGTGCCCGATAATTATAGTCCCTTCAAACTTGTCAGCCTGATCTCTCCTCTTCTGTGCTTGCTAAATTAATGCTAACTCTATCCTGCCAGCCCTCCACAGTAAATGTCCTGTCTACTGTCAAATTAATAATGGTGATCTCTGCTCAGCCTTCATCTCCGACTTCTTGATCTACCAGCTAATGTATAGAGCCATGCAATATCAGAGAAGCTGGTGGAGGGTAATTGAGGGTGTTAAAGGGGCTTGGTATAATAGGTGAGTATAACCTAGAAAATGAGAATCCAGGTCACCAATAAGAGAATTGGTATAGGGCACAAAATTACACTCCCATTTAAATATAACATGAAATTTTTCTTGTGCTGGTGGAAAGTGTGTTGTCCCATTCAGTTAATTTGGCCTGGATAAAGGAAGAAATAATATAGTGGACTTACAAGATTGTGTTCACACTGGGTTTGTAAAGATGAACCTAGAGCTGCTAAATTAAATCATATTGACAGGCAGGTACACTTTTATTTCACTCACATAAGTATGTGTCATGTTTTCAGATGCTGGCGTCACAGTGGGAGCATGGTGTATGCCATAATGAGTTCTAGGTGTGTTGTCCCTTTTTCCATATATGAGGTAAGATTCAGTAAGTATATTAAACCATTTATGGAGAAATTGCAGAAATAAAGTCTTCATTAGCCGTACATATTGATTGGTTGCCTCATGGAGATGAACTGTAACATTAAGTCTGGTTCAGATTGAATATTAACTCACCTCAACTTTGTCTCAAAAGCTCCTTTTGGAGACAAACTGGGACTCTTAATGACATTGATTTTCCACTGCAAGATGTTCTATCACACATCAGTGGGACATTTATGTTTCTGGTGTAAAAATGTTAAAAGATGGATGAGTTAAAAACAGTAACTAATGTTTTTGTAGTCTATGGGGCAGTTGGGTAGATTCCTGTCATTTGGAGGCTTGAAATGCAAAAAAAAAATGTTGGTCTGTTAGCTTTGTTACATTTTGAGAGCGAAAAAAAAAATTCTACTAAACTCCAGCTCTGCCTATTCTATCCATGGAGATTTTTCTCTCCAATAAATCATCAATTATTTCAGAAACGGTACAAACAATAAGAAAAGTCATGTTAGTCATCACATGAACAAGCCTGTTGTCTTAAGAGTTTAAACATTTCTACATCAAACAGTGTATGACTAGTTCTTTTGAAGAAAAATAAAGTGATTATTTTCATAACAATGGTTGGATTGCGCCTACACAGCAGTCAAACCAATGATCTCACCTCAACAGCTTCCCACCCCCACTCTCTGTACTTCGGGTCGTGGGTCAGTCTCCACATGTACATGTAGCTCTCGATGACTTCTGGTCGCAGGATGTAATATCTGTCACTCAGTCTGGTTGCTGTGGCCTCAGCTCCACTGTCAAATCTGAATGCTTCAGGTCCCAGTTTAGTAGCTATGAGGAGAAAAAAAAAAAAAAGACAATGTCTGTTTTTAGAAGCAATTAATTTATTTCTAATTTCTATAATTAAAAAAAGATCTAACCAGCTGTTCAATGGACCTACAACTTTTTCTAATTTGTCTTTCTCCTCCCTGTTCTTCAACTGCATTTTATGACTGCACTGCAAAGAGATTCTGTTCAATGTACAGCACAAAATAATTTGTTCTTACCAAGGTTGGGTCAGGACAGAAGCATTGGCATGGAAACATAAATCTGGTTTACTCTATTGGCTCTGATTTTAGAGAAATGCTGTGTGGTTGTTTGGAAAAAGCCGGTACCGAGGTCATTGAGGGTCTGCAAGTCGCTACATCTGGTTGAACTAAAAAAAAATTTAGTGGGAATAAAAATTCATCATCACAGACAGAAGGGCTGCCTGGCTAGCTGACTCATTGTAAGACAAAAGGAAACATAAAGGCAATAAATGGTTTACTGTTCCTCACAAACCCCCATGATACATTATTCCTTCGTCACTATAGAAACAGGTAATAAAGGAAAACAGGCAACCTGTTGGTCATTTGGAAGATAAGCTGTTAGCTACTTGAAAATCTTTAAAAGTAATATGAAAACAGTTCAATTCGCCCTTGAACTAGTTGCCCAACAAAGGAAAACTTTGCCAAAAAACTATCATATGGGAGAGAGGAGGATGATTCCTCTTCAGGAACAGTAGTATAAGCACTGAGAAATAGATCACTTGTAGAAGTAGACCTTTTTTAAATCAACTCTAAACTTCTCCCGTGTTGTTCATTCAGATTTAATGACTCTATACAAGTCTGAGCCTCTCAGTAATTTGTATTAATGATTCCCAATTTGAGACTAAAAGCAGGTATAGAATGAGCCTTTGCAAATCAGAACTCCTCGGCTCTCCCTCAACCTGCCAGAGACGTTCAGGGAGGATAAAACGTCTATACACCTCTTCTAAAGAAAAGTGTGATTTTAATTGTGCACATGCAACAACAGCCCTTTACTTTTTTCCCCAACAACATCATAGCTAACTATGCTAATACATATAAGTCTCTATATATATATATATATATATATGTATATATATATATATATATTACTGGGTCATGACTTCCACAAAGGCATCTTACACACTGTTGTTCTGCACCAACATAATTTCAGATTAGGACTTTCCTCTATAGCTTTTAACTGATTTTAATGTGTTTCTTTCTCATTTATATATGCATTTTACTCTCCTGAAATGTTTATTTAAAACTTTTCAATTGGCTTGTTACAAGATGCCATATAAATTGTGTCATTCTATAGATCTACTTTGCTTTTAAGTTGAGGCTGTTTGCCATTAATGGGAATTCAAAACAACTTCTGCGACTCATCCTGATAAATTCAGCATTATTCATGGATAATATGTGATGTAGAAATCCAACATTCATGCTGTACAGGGCTTTCTCCTCAAATGATGCCTTCCCCCCAAAAATAAATAAATTAAACTAAATAAACACTAAGGAATATCAGACCCATTTTTAAACTAACGCTTGCCTCACTGCATGTTTTGAACCAATAAATTCTCTGGGCTGTTGATGTTAATACTAATTCCATCTCTCTCTGCACAGAAAGTAGAAGTTCCTCACACTTTGCATCAGATACATTTCAGAATTCAGTCAAGGATTTGCTTTGTTTTCTTGTGAATTGAACGGTAACTTTTTGAGGAAAATTTCATTTGAACTCAGACTGATTTATCTTCTTACTAACATAAGCTTATGCAAAGCAACCTTGCTTATGTATAAATCCCATCAAAATCAAAGAGATGTCACGGTGGTTACCTTACAAATGCGCAAAATAGATCCTTGGAATGCCTCAAGTCAACCATTCAAAAGGGCTGCAACTTTGAAATGCAAATTTCTAGAAACTTAAGTCTGTAAGCTTCAAACAGTTCTGGCTTAGAAATATTTAAAAGTGACTCTTCATGACTGTGTTTTTGTCCTATTAGCTGTGACTTGACTTCCCAGTTTTCTCCTCAAAGGTCAAGATTGGACATACAGTGCAAAGGCACGAATACATAGATGTTTATTTCTTAAGAAAAGAGGTTTCAGGAATGCTACATCTAGATATTCGGTTTATTAAAAACTTTCTTCTGAAACAGTTAACCTTTTCCTGCTGCTCTCTCGACATATGTGAGCCAAAAGCTGCGAAGATGACCGAAACCTATAGTCGCAGCAGTTGGAAAGCGTTTTGGTATCAGTATCTAAGAGACTGGTAAATGGCAGCTGCTGTACGCACATGCAAGAGCCAAACTTCACTTTTCTTTTTCCTGCAAAAACCAAATCCAAGAGGTGTCAAAGCTGTAAGAGAAACCTGGGTGCAGTGAAAAGAGAGAAGCGTTTTGGGTGTGAAGATCAGAAGTATTCAGAGTATAAAGGAACCTGTTATGGGGTGAGTCACATTACCTTACTGCTGAAGTAAAAACGAACAGTTGAGGAATTAGAGGGGATTTTCATCAGGGCTAGGGCCAGATACCAGGGAAGAGATCAAACAATGGTCTTCTTGGAAAATGAGGGCAGGTTTTCTTAAATAGTTTTTTTGTTTTTAAAACCAAGAGAATCTTTAGCATCTGAGTGCAGTCATTCTTGGTCTCATTTATTGGTTGGAGTGATGGCAAATTTGCTGCTGGAGTTTGTGTAACATAGATTACTCCTCACTAATTGATTCTCTTTTTCTTTCTCCCCACTAAGTACGACAACAAATTGTGATTATCAGTATCGGACACACTCTGTGGGGCTCCACTTCTGCTGCCTCCAGCTGTGAGACATTAGAAAATATCTTGCTCCTCATTTGACCTGTTGTTTCTCAGTTAAGGTGAAGTGATATTAAATAGAATGCCTCTTTCTTTGAGTCGGGACAAATTTACAATATTACTCTTCCTGAGCGAGTGCCATCGTAATTTCTCCTCACGTAACATTATAGCGTTTTTTTTTTAATGCACAAGCAGAAAATATGTAGAAACTAAGTATTCCAGGAATACGTTTTCCACTAAAAGGAACTTCATTTTTTGAATAAAACAACTTATTGCTCAGTTATATCCCCTTCAGTTCGACTTCATTTACCTGAAACAGAAGGGGTGCAGTGTTGTCAGATTGGGGATGCTGCACAAGTGTCAGGGTTTGGGTTGTATTACATTTAATAAGAATATTCTCTCCACCGCCCCACCAATTGTCTGCATCGATGCTTATTATGTTTTGGAAGTTGATATTGCATATAATGCCCAGGGGAAAGCAGGAAGAGACAGAATGTAACCAATTAGTTGTATTGGCCTGGCAAGCTAGTGCTCAGTAAAGGATGAAATGAAGCACAAACTGGCAAAAGGGGAGCCTCTTAAAAGTTCGATGAAGCAGTTTAGTAGTTATTTTGAAATTCTACACGGTTCAAAGCCTGTGCTGTGTCAACTGGTAGTTACAGAATTTCCTCAATTAAAATCTGGATCAATTATAGGCCAGGTGGGACTGCATATCTGTCTTTACTTTAATGTGCATGACAAAGATGAAAAACTTCTAATTCTATCTCTTTTGTTTAATCAATTTATCATGCTGTTTTAAGCATTTTAATATTGTCCACTGGTACTGTTTGATCCTTCATTCTGAGACGCTGCTGTTGTACATGAATTGGTACATTTAGAAGGGAGTTTTCATTTGAAACAGCGCAGGAAGTGTTTAGTAAGAATTTGTCAGGGTAATAGTTTGTTAGCCTGTTGGCTACTTCACTTATTTAACTTTCTCCATAATCCACTGCAAAAGTTACAATTTCACAGGGTACTCGAGGCAAAAACCATAGTAGAAAAGGCTTTAATGGCATGAAGAATGAGGAAATAAAAACTTTTTTTTTTTTTGGTCTTGGGTTTTGATGGAGTCTTGAACAAGTTCAGTGAGGTACGAAACCGTGCAATTCTCTGCTCTCTTTATAAAGAATAAATAAATAAAAAGAGCTAGAGCAATCCTTCATCCATTGTACAACTGCAAGCCACCTTAATGGACCATTGTACAACTTAGCAAAGCCATAGCGCACACTCAATACGCCTCTTTAAGTGCCCTGACATTTCCACTTACTTGAGCGAGTGTAGCTTTCATGGCATGTGTGTGTAATCTCTGCAGCAAGGTCAAGGTAGTGTTGCCTCTTCTCTTGCGCTCCATCATCAGCCCCGATGCCGATCATGCCCCCAGAGAAGCAGGCCAGGTGACCCATCTTATGGTCCAGGATCCCCCCCCTCCACTCAGCCAGATAGGTGAGACCACCTGGTGACTTCTGTACCAGGTTAGCTTCGATCGCCTGCAGCAACACATAAAGCCAGCAATGTTTAAACCTGATGTACTTGCTGACATGACTTGAACCATTTAGTGAAATTCTAGTACGAAAAAAAAAAAGACTATTGAAGTAAAACCATGTTCAATTCAAAACCTTCAACTCTCATCTACCTGTTTCATGTCTACCTGTGATGTTCATAAGAAAAGGTTTTAATCTGATGCAGTTTAAAAAACATATTATTTATGCTTATTTAGTGTGAGAATCAAATAAAAAAATCAAATCAAATTTATTTGTATAGCACATTTCATGTACAAACAATTCAAAGTGCTTTACATAAAATAAAAGCATTGCAGCAGGGAGTGGAAGAAGCATTAAAAATACATAAAAGAATATAAAGAGAAACAAATAAAATAATTTAAATGAATTTAAAAACAAGCAACAGTCTACATAAATTAAAAGATATCGTGCAGATTTCATGCATAGACACATGAAAAAAGAAATGTTTTTAACCTGGATTTAAAAATGTCTACATTTGGTGAAAGTTTAATCTCCACCGGCAGTTTGTTCCACTTGTTTGCAGCATAACAGCTAAATGCTGCTTCTCCATGTTTAGTCTGGACTCTGGACTGGACCAGCTGACCTGAGTCCTTGGATCTAAGAGCTCTGCTGGGTTTATATTCTCTGAACATATCACAGATGTATTTTGGGCCTAAACCGTTCTGGGATTTGTAAACCATCAGCAGGCTTTTAAAATCTATTCTGTGACTGACTGGAAGCCAGTGTAAAGATTTCAAAACTGGTGCGATGTGTTCAGATCTCTTAGTCCGGGTTAAAACTCCAGCAGCAGCGTTCTGGATGAGCTGCAGATGTTTAATGCTCTTTTTGGGAAGTCCAGTTAAAAGAGCGTTACAGTAATCGAGTCTACTGGAGATGAATGCATGGATGAGTTTCTCCTGGTCTTTTTGGGAGAGGAAACCTTTAATTGTGTTGATGTTTCTGAGATGGTAAAAAGCTGCCTTGGTGACAGCTTTGATGTGGCTGGTGAAAGTCAGATCTGAGTCTATCAACACTCCGAGGTTACGAACTTGGTCAGTGATTGTAAGGTCCCGAGTCTCAAGATATTTGCCAACGCTGACCCTCTTCTCTTTGCTAACAAACAGAATGATCTCAGTTTTGTCTTCATTTAATTGTAGAAAATTCTCTCATATCCAGGTGTTTATTTCCTCCAGACACTGACACAGTACGTCTGCTGGGCTGCAGTAGTCCGGAGACAGAGACACATAAAGTTGTGTATCGTCTGCATAACTGTGATAATTGATGTTAAAATTCTGCAATATCTGACCCAAAGGGAGCATATACAAGTTAAACAGAAGAGGTCCAAGAATTGACCCCTGGGGGACTCAACAAGTCATGGCCACTCGCTCAGATTCATAGCTGCCAATTGTAACAAAATAACTAAGGAGGAGATCATCATGCAATGTAGGTTCTTTAAGGCCTGTGGCATTAATCTCTTTAGGTTAGTTGTGGAAAGAAGTGACCTGCACACTACTGTGCGAAAACACACAGACTAAAAGTTTAGATATTAAGTTATTTCCAAGCAATATCTGTAGCCATGTTATGGAAATATTTTTGATTTGAACCAGTCAGATGTATTTGTAAATGTTGATCAATTGTTAACATCGCCCTCCAGGAGCAGCGAGCAGAGGTTTTCTGTTCTGGAGTTTACACGTGCATTACATGTAGGATTTCTACTTTTTTTGGAAAGTTTTCTTTCATTTTGTTCCATAGAACCTTGAAATGTACATTTTTGAGAAAATTCTTAACATGCTTAACACTTGGAAGTTAAAACAGCAGCATGCATGTGTTTCAGTCTAAAGTCTTGTTTTTTCGTGAGGTCCACATGAAAAATGCAAAAGAATGAAGACGTCATTCACTGTCCAAAGGCATTTAGACTAGGACAGCATTTTGATTTAATGTTTTACAAAAATTAACATCTGTGATGCTCTTTAGTCGGCTAGATGGATCAGGAATGAAGTGGCATACAGTTGGGATCCTTTAGGAAATTGATTTTTACTCAAAGCAAGCAAAACTGCATTGTGCACGAGTTATGGAAGTTGTTTCCGTTGTTCAAAATACTGTAGGAATGTGAATGTGTACTGAATATAAATATGCTTCAGTGGCAGCCGACCAGTAGAACTGAATCAACACAGCTGGAGCCACAGATCACCATGATCAAACTGTGACCTACAACAACTTCAATATGCTGTGAAGAAGCCAGTTCACACCAGTGTAAGAGATCCAACTTTTCTCACTAGATTTGAACAGACATGGATACAATTGATCCATTCTGTGAAAAGTGACAAATGCAGCTGCCTACAGTGGTATATTCAGCACACACACGGTGTTGGGCCCGTCAGGCTACTGCACAGGAGAATTTTAGGATTCATTTTGTACAATCACTCTTCTTTGCAGCTGTTTTTAGTCAGTACTTTATGTTTCACATGACAAAGTATGGGACACCTGATGATATAATTTCTGTATGAATCATTTTCTTTTTTTAGATTCCAGTACATTTTTTTTTAAGAGATCATCTTCCAACTTCTCTCTGTCTGGTTTGTTGCTCAAACTGAGCCACTGGTCTGTGACACTAAGCATTGCAATACAAAGTGCTGACAATACAAGTACAAACTCCCTCCTGATTTTTTTTCATCATCATATGCTTGGAAATAAAACATACTTTTGCTGTTCATTTTATCTTAATCTAAATTTTATATAAAGATTTAATGTGGAACAACAGTAAACAAAACATTTTATAAATACTGTGTACTCACAGGTTATTTTACCTCTCATTAGTGGTTTGTTGGTTATAATCATGGCATTGCATAATTTGAAAATCTTTTCTCGTTCAACACTGTATTTTAATTAGTTGTCTACTTTTGTTTCAGTGCCAAAAATAATGAGTTGTGCTGTTTCCTCACGTTGGATCTCTGTATAAACATGAAGCATATATCTTAGTCTGGTAGCACGGGATTAATCGGTCTGTATATGCCATGTCATGAGAGAGAGGAAGACTTTCTAATTACGGGTTTGACCACTGGTAAAACTGATGAAATCTCAGTGGCAGCCTTCACTTATAATACTTTTGTCTTTATATTTTTCTTTACGTTTAGAGTAATTGTACCAACAGTCGGTGTGCTTTGAATGCTCTTGAATTTCCTTCGGGATCAATAAAGTATCTATTTATCTTTCTTCTGACATCATCTCTATCAATGATGAAAATAGAGGTCCTGATAAATTTAATTATGTATAAGTATCTTTTGCAGATTTTGTGAGGGCTCCTGTATCATGTTCCAACATTGAAAAAAAAAATATGCAAAGGTGAGTTATCATCATTTCAGTGTTTGTTTCTTCAATCAAAACAAAATGTTTGTCATCCTCTTGCATTTTGCCTTGAACGCACAGCACTTTGTTGATGAAAAACCAAATGTAAATGACTGTAATGATTATTAATTTATGGACTGAGCTATGCCTGAGCAAGCACATCTTTTTGTGTGTTTATAAAAGACAAAGATTTGCTTACCTCTAGCGCGCTGTAGTACATCATCTTCGCATTCTCGTCTGTCTTGTCTGACATCAGATAAGATTTGATCAGATACTCGTAGAAACTATCCCCAAGGCCACCAATGGAAACATGATCTAAATAAAAAATAGAAGCAAACTGAGTTATATAGCAGGGTCACACACAGGTTTTTAAAATGGAGTAGATACAGATTTCTAAAAAATGATTACATTATTATTATTTTATTCCTTTCATTTGGTAATAATGTTATGACACATTTGATTCCAGGCTGCTGGAGGTTATAAATCTTACATTTGTGGCCGTATCTTTCAAGCTCCTAATAAGGGTCTAATTAAGCAAAGTGTATTTAGTTTTATTCAGTGTGCTATTAGTCTTAAAAGTCCATTTTTAAGATTTTTTTTCATTCTACATAAAGATGAATATGATATCACTGAGGAGGCATGAGCCTTCATCTTCATCACCATTCATACTCACTGCAAGCACAACACCTTTACTGCCTTCCTCACAGGGTTATCACAGCACTGCCATCTTTGTCCTCAATGGTGACAAATAAGAGAAGCCAAAGCATATTTTTCTTTGTGCTGATTATTATATGCAGTTTAACTTCCCAGTATGCTCATGCAAGAACAATTAGCCACTGAAATCCTCCAGATTAGCACCTTTTCAATCTCTGCATAGTTTTATCACCAGTTTCTTTTTTTTTTTTTTTTCCTCCCACTGCCTTTCAGGTAAATTGGAAAGATCCAATTTCTTGAAGTAATTGAATTCATTATCATTTCAATAACCCAGAGCAATGGGAGTCATATAGCCACTACTACAGTATGAGCCGAATATTAAAAATTAAAGGAGGTAGGACGAGCGAGTGAATGACACAGATGAGGACCTGAAAGAGCTTTGACATGCGAGGTGTCTCAAAGTCTGTCAGGTGTGTGAAATGCAAAGAAAAGAGGGGAAAATGTGTGTTCACTGCCCTCAAATTCTTTTATCCCAACCTAGACAATGGAAACACATACTGTCCAGTAGGAGATAAAAAATAATCTTGAACTTCCCAATGCTCTTCTTTTTTTAAGCCACTGGCTTTCTTACAAATCAAACTGTTAAAGGTTATGTCTAAGAGACAGCCTTCATCTTAACGTATAATTTCATGGAAAATAGAGATACCTGATATACATTAATTGCATTACTTACGTTGGACCCAGTTGCCGCTGACTGGACTGAGGAAGTTGGGGTACAGGCCGTGAGGTTTTTCAATCTTGTTAAGCAGTTTCCTGATGTTCATCACCTGCCAAAGACATGTCATTTGGCTGGCTAAGTACTACCTTGGTTTCACACAACAAACTTGTACTTTATCACTGCGTGAAAATATATGTGAAAATATATCATGAAAACAAGAAATAAGATGTCACAACAAAGACAAACCAGCATTTTCAAACCATTTGTAAAATGATAAATATTTGTTCCAACAGCTGTGATATTAGCAAAAGAATAAAATAAAAATTGTAATGTGATTCGTATATTGAACCTTCTCTGTGTAGATGGGATTGTTGGACAGCTCGCTAAGATGCACAAATTCAAGATGAAGGGTCCCAAACTCAGCCAGGATGCTGCTCCCGGCTGAAGCCCAACCCCAGCTCCAACTGGTGCCACTGCAACAGATCACATTCAAAGAGGTTGACCATGAATATCGTGAATTTCACAGAGATGAATACAGACAAAAACTTGCCATCAGCATCAACAGAGTTGCATTCGAGACATTTTTGGGAGGATTATTTTTAAGTGCAAGTACTGCTCGTCTTCCTTTACTGGTTTGCCAATTATCTGTGTCAGTGTGTGTCATCAGGTAGACATCGTTTGCAATGCTGAGTGGAAAGTAAGAAGAGGGACCAGCAGCCAGATGGTTATGTGAGCCTGGCAAGCTAAATCAAAAAAACTTAAAATTATGCCAGTACACTGTAGAATATGTGGATTTCTTTTAAAGCTGGATGAAAAGGGACCCTGAGCAAACACACCGATGATAAATGAACTAGTTAGTTGAGAAAGATTTTAGTCTGTGTACTTAGTGAGTGTAGCTCAGTATGATAAACAGTGGCTGGTTTTGCTTTTAAGTAAAAGATTTGTCACAGCCACTGTTTTTGAGTTAGTAACTACGGTGCATTTAAATTCACTCACTTAGTAGTATGGGAAAAATTTTTTCATGTTGTCTGTGTCGTGTAAAATAGAGCAATAGATTTTACAGGCAATTTCAGCTTAGGTGATCCTACTGCATCTGCAGCCGACTCTCATATCTGTTGTGCCTTACAGGCCAAAGGAAAAAAGGAGTCCTGATTAACCAGCCGCTGCCACACCGCTCCGTCCTGACCCACATTAGTCCAGCGTTGCAGAATCAGCCGAGTGACCACAGCAATGTTGGTTTGAGTGGCGAGTTCTGTGATGCCAGCTATTCTGCTGGCGGGCCCATTCCGCGAAGCTCAACAAAGGTGCATCAGTCCCGGCTTGAAAAGGCACAAGTGAAAGAGACTTCACTTTTCCAGATGGACCTCGGCTTAATTCATCACGACACTTTTCCATTTCCTTCCTTGATGAAATTCATCAAGCATCTTCTGTACAGTACATTCATTCCAAAGACCCGACAGAACATTTCAGAAAACCATCAGACCATTAAACACTGTTTTTACTTGAAATGCACATGCCCTATTAGTAATAATCTGAAACTTTAAAAAAAAAAATAAGATTATCTCGATCATAAACTGAACTCTACTTTTAGTTTGGTGCTGTGGTTGGGTAATATCTGCATTCAGAATTCATTACTTTGGGCTGTCACTAAGTGTTATGCATGTTTCTTTTTCTTTTTTACAGAACAGAGAAAACAATCAATGAACGAAGCAAGAAAATAATTGTTCGCTGATAATGAGAATCATCTTCAGTTTAGCAGTCAGAGTTGACAGTTGAATTACTAATGTGTTTGGTGGAAAGTAAGGAAGACAACCAGGTGACCTATAAAACTACAACACAGGATAGTGAACAGTTTTAAGTCTCTGGGTGAAATGCTGTGAGGCATAAAGGTGTAGATGTTTCAATGTTTGTGGTAGTTAAGACCTGTATAAAAATGACTGCATATTTATTACAAGTCTGTTGTATAACCTTTACTATCCGTTGGTTGATGTTTGTGTAAAGTTTAATGAACATCTGCAGTGTTGCTAAGTTCTGTGCTTTTATAACTGCTTTAAAAAATTGCCTAGAAATTATAAACAAGGAGATCTGCAAAGTAGGACACAACTAACGGGTCAAATCTAATTGTCAGTGAATATTTGCTCTCTCGTATGGTTAGATAAGCTGAGTGGATCACCAGAATGACTTTAGATACTCTCCTCGTGTTATTGTAGGATATCAGATTATAGGATAATGAATTTGGCTGGATTGTTAAGAGGGGGAGCAGATGTGAAATGGAAAAGGGTGGAGGTTGTTGTTTGCACCCTGATGAATGCACACACATTAAAGTTTAGGCCGCATCATTAGTAGCGGTAGCTCGAGTCATATCTGATTTCTCTTAAAGAAGAATCAATCTGAGGATCTGTGGAAAGGTGCAGAGCAGCAGGTGGTGCGTTTGTGTGTTTGGAGAAGAGTTGGGGTTGGGAAGAGTTCTCTGCATCACTGGCACAGATCCATTAGTCTTTTCACCTCCTTTAATAATTGCATGCTTCTCCACAGCTGCCAGGAGTATAATCTGGTGTTAGAAAATCAATATTACATGTCATGCAAAAATGTGTTGAGGAAATTGGCTTCTTATGCATTTTAACAGGAGAACTAAAATCATTTCAGTCTTTTATGATTGGAAACAAAATTATTTTGGCTTATACAATTTAGTTTAAAAGTGCTATTCATTAATGCAATTTATTAATTGTGCAAAAAAAATAAAAATAAATCGGAGCAACTAGTGATTCCCAACTAAACTTCTATCTTTACCAAGCCAAGAAAAGAAAGGTTCTCACAACTGTATGGAAGGAACTAGACAAAACTCACACTTTTTGTGTAAAGAAAATGTTCCTAATAACTTGAATAACATTACCTGACCAAACAGATTCAGGCAGCAAAGTGCAACACTAATTACATTAGAAGAAACTTAAAGCATCACCCAGCAGTTTCAGCTGCTGAGAAAACTGAAGGCCTCTTTGTGCACGGTGCTGACTGCATGATAATTTTGTTACACATCCTGTATGTTTACTTCTAAACTAATGCGACGCATGTGTGCCCAGGTTTGTTTTCGTGTGGTACGCCACAGGCAGCATGGTTTCTCCTGCCCATCTGTCCTATCGGCACATGTTGGCGATGTGGCAAGATTTAACTGTAGAATAAGGTAATTAAATCTGCCAGCAGCTGCCCAGATTGGCTGGTGGTGTAATTGGTAGCAGGTGGTTGACAGAGGTGCCAGAAAGTATCTCGTAAGAAGATGAGATTAGGAGATGAGGAAGACTAACTACTGTGGGATTTAGAAAGCAGTTTGAAAGAGAAAATCCGGTCAAATATAATCAGAAATTTCAGATCAAATCTCAGCGGAAGCCACATAATGTGCTCCTCATGCCGTGCTGTTCAGTCACTGTACGATGTGCTGGCAAGGCAAAACAGAAGCAGAGAGGCTGCAGGAATGAGTCTACTGGTGATAATTTGCCTGTCACAGTCACTGACAGAGTTATTATCTGCATTTATCAGTTTGTCAGATTTTTTTTCCCCCTAATTTATTTAATTTTCTTGCTTGGCTGTTAGTGTAACATCAGAACACAATATGCACATTTTTATTTTCATGTCTCCTTAAAAAGGTTCAAATCCAAATCTAAACGCGTAGAAAGGCAAAGATCCGTCGTCAAATAGCAGCTAAAAGGACAATAACTTGAAGTAGAGCTGCATGACCGTGGCATTAACCTGACTGTCAGATTAGAATGGCAATGGCTTGGAACAGATTAAAAATCAACAAAACTCATTTAAAGATATGCAAATATTATTCATGTGATCTTTCAAAGTATTTATGAACAAGATTTTTTCTTTTCCAAGTGTCATGAGTGTTAATAAAGCTCAGCCTTCTGCTGATCCGTTGTCAGTGAATAGAAACTTCGAGCCGCTTGTTGAGAATTTTAATACTTTTTAATATTCATGTGAAGATTATGTTGAGTTGCCATGGCAATAATCTAGATGAATTTATTTATTTTTTTTGGCCTTTTAAAAACATGTGAAACTTGGACTTTTGTTAAAACAGTCTGTGTATGTTCAGGTAGTTATTTTTTTTTGTCTTTTGCACGAATTGACACACATAACATATGGTGAACACATTTGATACATTTTTTCATAAGAAGCCTAATCATTTCCAACACAGAAAGGATTGGTCTGGACCTCCAAGCGGTTGACAGTCTGCGGTTCTCAACACGTGAGTGATGACACAGAGTCACTGCTGGCTAGATGTTTTATTTTAGTAAAACCGTTTACAAAACTCAAGCATATTTTTCGTTGGTGGTTATGTTTCATTGTTGTTTTTCCCGCAATATTTGAACTCTTTCGTGTTTTTGTAATACTATTGTGTGCATAGATTTTTCCCATGTCTTGGCTACATCTGTCTATTTTGAGATTATTCTGTCATGTCGGTCTCTCAACTGGAAGGTCAGTAGTTCAATCCCCAGCTGCTTCAGGTATGTTAGTCGGCATGTAAATGTGTGTGATACAGGAAAAAAGCATTATATAGCTTGTGACACTAGACTTCAGAGGCTGAATGTGTGTGTAGAAGCACTTTTAAGTGGTAAAAAGCACTACATAAATGCAGCTCATTTACCATTTTGTACCTCCCATGTCATTGGCAGCCCATTTTTGTTATAAAATAATAAAAATATATATATTTATGCATTTATATTAGGATATTTACCTTATTTATTCATGTTTTTAAATCACACTTTCTGGATGATATAAGTCAACATTAAACATACTCAACAACAAAAAAAAACTTTAGCATTTTGCTTATGTTATCAATTATTCTTCTACATTTGAAAGTTACCAGGTACCTAAATATAATAACCATTCTGTCCTTGTTGCTTTCACTTTGATTGCTTACTTCCCTGTTTGCATTTTTACCCCTTCAATTAAAAATGAAAATACAATCCACAAGAACGAAAATAAAACTTTAAAAAAACATTTGGTTATGTTGTTAATTTTTTTTTCCGACAAAAAAATAAAAATGGTTGTGTGTCCTCCTTGTTGGTTGAATATTTTCATTATTATCAAATTTAGTCTTACTTCGAACTGAACTGTGGCTGCTGCTGAGATTTAGAAACGTTCATGCACTGATTAATGTCAGCTAATTTAACTGCTCAGTATAGATGGAAGAGTGGTGCTGAGATTCACCTCCCCAGGTTGATGACTCCTCGGGGGATTCCTGTTGGAGTATTAAAGGCCGGCAGTAGCTTTTCTCCCAGCTCCATGGCTTTATTCTTGAAGAGCTGAAAAGAAAACAGAGGAAAGCCTCTTGGTGAATACACAATACAATTACAAGATGTGTGTGAATGTTTTATCGCTCCTTCTGTTTTTGTGTCACACATAAATAATTACAAACGTGCTTCTCATCTCAACCTAGCTTAAAAAAATAAGTGTGACAGACTGGGAATCAAAAGCCCGGAGCACATTTCTCCCCCAGTTTTCTCTTTAAAGCTCATTATGTGAAACATAAAGCCTGCTGCAACACAACTCGAGCTGGGTTAAAAACAGTCTAATCAATGTTATCTATAATAGTCTTCTTCCACATCACCGGCAGTCAATGTGTCATCTTATGAAGTGGATTATCAGTCACAAAAGGTGTTTGAAAAGAAAAGGAGATGGAAATACCAAAATGATGAAAAAGAGTGAAACTTCTGAGGAGACAAAAAGGAGGCAGAGCAGAGGTGAGAGGAAAAGTGAAGATTCATATAAAAGACCGAGAACCTCAGAGAGCTGACAGAAGAAGAGATAGTGAGTGAGAAGAGGCAGGTGTGGTGTGTGCAGGGCAAACGGAGTCTTGTCAAAGATGAAGCAGCGTCTGAAAGAAATACCGTGTGAATGTGGCAGTGTTGGAGAGCAGTGACTCGGCAGAAGACTGAAGAAGATGAGAAAAAAAAAAATGAAGAAATAAATTGCAGCCAGATAGGTGGACACCACAGGTCTTTACTATGAAGATTGTCATTATAGTACAAACGGTCTTTTCAATGTGTAGTCTGCAGTGATGTTGATGGGATGTTTTGAGTTTCAGTGAATACCTAATACTGAAACACGATAAGAGCTAATGGATTTTACTGTGATATTATTCTTTATTCCATAAGTCTTTAGGAGGTGTGAAGCGAGCGTATAATGTTGCAGGAGAGTCGATAAATGATTCTGTTAGCTTTAATCTCAGCACCTTTGTTTTAGCTTACAAATCAAATCAACCAATAAAAGTGGGCAGTTCGTATAGATGTGCAGACAACTATTTCTGACCTGCTTTGATCTCAAGCAAGTTGTGTATAAGTGTTTATTTGTAACTGACCTCAGGGACGAGAATATCCTCTGGAAATCAAAATAGATCAAGAAATATTCATGTCTTATCAATGTTAGAATCTCCTGCTTTGACTCTCAGTCAGCTGGTTCCTTTTTTACTTTTAGATCATTTTCATAAAACACATGGACTTGTGTTCTCACGTCTCCCCATCCTCAAGCAATAATGTCATGTTTTCCTCATAATTTCAAACCCCCTGAGAGACATTCATATTTACGAGGCCTTTCGGGAGAATTAGTCTTTGAAGCGCCCCTTTTCAGTTTGTACTTTAAAATGCATAAAGTATTCATGTTTGTGGCAACAACACCCACATGCGGCCATTATGCATACTCATTCGTGTGCAAAGCACGGCATCCCTTTATGTGCTTCCAGACCTTCCTTTAAGCTTTTGCATGAAACACCCATGCATGTTCCCAAACCGTTCTTTACAGATATGCAAACATACAAGAGAAGGGTTTTTCAGAATGCTCAAAAAGTACATAAACTCATTCATACATCAATGAATGAGAGAGCAAACAGCAGATGTCATTTTTCAAATCGGGGCAGTTTTCCTTGCAGCGTTTATAAAAAGATACTCGCACCAATGCCAAAAGAGTTGTCCGCGGCAGAACAGAGAGTGCTCCATTCACGAAGCTCCACGTCGGAGAAGACCTGTCATTACAGCTTCAGGTTATCAGCATTAACTCTTAAGACGCTTAAAAAATTACTTAAATGATAAGTAAATTGTAACCACCATTAGACCAAACTACAAACAAAAATGATAAATTATTGCATATTAATTATTGATGAAAATTAGCCGTTATAGACTGGATTTATTTATACAAAGTCCTTGTGACACACCGAAAATGTCTTAACGATGTGATGTATGAAACTTGTAGCTTTGCTCTCAGAATCTCAGGTATTATTCTGGATCTTTGTTAGTCTGTTTTGATCTCATACAGAGTAACAGAACAGCTGTGTGTGTGTGTGTGTGTGTGTGTGTGTGTGTGTGTGTGTTGTTGTGCACTCCTTTTCGAATCGCCTGGTTCTCTATTTTATCAAAGTGAACACTAATGACCCACAGCCTGGTCTCATCTCTCCTCATCGGTGCTTTGTACCACCATCGCTGTTCCAGCAAACCACATCCCCACAGACACACACACATGCACTCTTGTTTGGAGTACATAGATTATTTTATAAAACTTCAACACTGCAGTTTAGTTTTGTTCATGTCATCATTCACATTTAAATTAACTGTCTCTGCTACATTAAGTAACAGACAGACAAAGAGCAGAAGCGGCTGTAGATTATATTGCATTCATTTATTCTTGTTACTTGTTTATGAATTCCTTGATTAATTACAGTAAAACCCCTTTGGCTGGTATCTGCTCTGTGACTTACTTGTTGCAGCACACGAGCTAAATTAAAGGCTGTGTTCATAAATCAATCCACCCTGACACGCTGCTGGTCTCCTCCCTCTGTAACTGTAAATGGACTTTGAATGTGTGCACCTCGCGCTTGTCCAATCAGTACGTTAGACTATAAATAAATCACTATATTGGTTTTATTCACAATTCTTATTTTCAACATTCTCTCTGTAAAGAGCAACATTGATTGAATGTGACAGTCGAGTGATCGGTTTCTTCTCTTTTATTTGAAATTCTCTGTAGGTTAGTGGATGGGTGTCTTGACACAAATGCCTTTTCTATCAGCTCTTAACTGCCAAAGACACTCATCAGGTGTGCATGTCATCTCTCCCTCTGCAAACATCATCAAAGCCCAGAGGAGAGAAATCTTTCTTGGTCTGCCTCTTCTATTTACCAGTTATACCTCTCAGCCTTTGCCTGGGGGTAACAAAAGACATAGAAATAGGCCCATGCACTCTTCCATATGTCTGTGAGTGTATAGTTGTGGTAAAACACTGCATTGTTTTTTGTATTTTGATTAGATTATCCCTGCTGGTATTCTTTATTTTCTTTGATGTAAACAAACTCACGAAGAGACTAAAAAGTGAGTTAACGTCTTTGAATTTTCCAGTTTCAGTCCCCTGTCAGTGGCTCTCAGCCCCGAGCCTTTTTCCTGCTAGAACATAAATCTTTATATAACAGGGCAACAGATTTTATGTAACTCAGGATGTAACTGTGTCTCAGTTTTCCTGATATAGCAGGTCTCGGTTTGATTATATCCAGCAGATCCTGAATATTAGTATTTTTCCTACTTTTCATAAATTGGTTGCCTTCCTTGTGTTTGTTCTTTAACTATGTTCGCCTCACTACCGATAGTTCCTTCATATTAGACATGCTGTTGGATTACGATAAAGATCTTGATTCTTGAATAGCTCTTAACTTTGTCAGTGTTTCTCGAAAATACATTCAGCGTGTGGGATGTAGTGACATCTAGTGGCACAAATTGCAAAATCCGTCTTAATGAATACCCTCCACCTACCAACAAACTATTGTCAATTGGAAATTGATAAAAGTCCCACTTTAGAGCCAGAATTTGGCTTTTCCCTTCAGGGCTACTGTATTGTGGCAGAATAACGTGACGGAGGGGTGAGGAGGGCAAAATGCTGCATTTTTGGGTGTAAAAAGACAAAGCAGTTCTTACGTTCATTCATTTAAACACTAATGAAACACAGTTTTGAATGATAACCTGCATTTGTGATAACTGATCATTCAAAATGTTGCTTTAAACAATCAAATCTTTCACCACACACTCAAACAGGCACAGCACTGCATTTTATGGGGAATTTATCAGTCTGTGTGCTCTCCTGATAATGTATGAACAGTGTCATCAGTGTCTCTCTGAAATGTTTTTAATCGTTTATGGAAAACACTGAGCTTTATGGCTCCAAGTAAAAGTGTGGATTTTGCCAAACAACCAGCAGCTGTCTTTTTTTATTTGTTGACATTAAAAGAAACAGAAAATAACCATTCTTATCCTTAAAGATGACTCACACCGAAGTGTCTTAGTCATTCTAAGGTTTTTGGCTCCCCTTAATATTTTGTGGCTTGACAACTAACTCGGCCTGGCAGGCTGTCTCACCTGTATTTCCTTTCTTCTTCACATTCTCCAGTCTGACTAGACAGGTGATGGGCATCGTGAAAATATAATGTGGCAATAAAATGACAAACTGTGTGACTGGTAGCTCATGTGTTTTAGCAGCCAGCCAAGAGCTTCATTGGCTCCTTGAATCCCTCAATCACATCACTGATTCTGTGTAAAAAATGGGGGCTTTTAATGAGAGAACAAAGTCCCCCGTCTTTTTTATAGCTGCCATCATCTCCTCTTTACTCACGTTACAGAGATGGGGGAGATGAAGCAGGCTGAAAACCTGATCCGTTGAAGGTGAGAAATGGCTGGTAGGCAGCAGTGTCATGGAAAACCTTTCTCTCTAGTTTGAAGACATATTTCATCTGAGCTTCAGAGAACGGCTTGTGGTCTCCTTGATTCTGTCCTCTAGTTCTGACACCAAAGCACACGCAGAGAGCGTGCATAATGTTTTGATACAAGCTTTCTGTGCTCCACAAGTCACAACCAAATCTAAGTACGCAGTGGGGGATGTTTTGAAACTCTTCTGATGTTTACTAAGCTGAGAAAAGAGGGATTATCTTTAACCCACATAAGTAATTTTTATTATGGTGGCTTAAGAACACACAACTGCAAAGTGATTGTACAAATATACAAAGCCATTTGCTCATCTTTTCCCTTCGGAGTGAACGTACGTGAACTACGTCAACATTAAATCTACGATGCAACAAAGGGAGGCAACTTAACTACACTTAAAGCTGATCCTTCACTACCAGCATGTCATTAATAGATCCTTTTTAAAGCCTGTGGCACAGACAACACTGCTCAGCTGTGAATGAGCCAGGGGAAAGGAAGGGAACATAATGCCTGCGAAAATAATGACTCCATTTGTGGGGAGTTTTCATGGTGCATTTGGTTATTTTAAAGAGGAACGTTTGCAGTACATCTATAGATAGTGCAGGTCCTCCTCCATGAAATCTCCAATCCTGCACTGCCATGTTCCTCCAAACAAAGGCTTTTACACACCTGATTTTACAAGTTATTCAGGGGTATTCAGTTGCTGACAATATATTGCAAAATCAGATGTTTAAACATTAAATTATCAAAAGAGATAAGTGCACTTTATATGGATTGATTACAGCTTCACTTGACTGTTATTACATTTAATCTAATTCACCAATTTTAACTTATAAGCTTGTTGCAGGAAGCAGTGAGATCAAATACAGCATTCTGAATCCAATTTTTTTTCTTTAAAGTTGATCAATCGCTAACAACATTTCGGTGGAAAAAAAAAGGGAAACAAATCTGAATGTAATTTTGAGTGAAATAAAAGTCTGAAGCTCCTGCCAGCTTTTGTTCATCTTACCTCCATAAATCTTAATAATTTAACACAAGCAGCTTTCTCACATGCACTGCACCCCTGAGACTTTGGCAAAGATGTTCCAGAAGGGCAGCATGCAAGAACGCAACTTTGTTTTCTGACTTCTGGCAAAGATTTTGCAGTCAGCTCCTGAGTAAAATCTCCAGAAAATGATTTAGCGAGACAGTATTTGACCGTGGCAGTTAATCGAGAGCTTTTCCGTTTCTACTGACCTACTTTCCACCAACTCTTTGATATTGTGAATACATTAAAACAGATGTGGTATTAATATCAACACAAAAACAGCCATCATTCAACATTTCTGATGTAATGTAAACAAGCAGTTTCCAAAGCTTACTTTTATGAAATCATATCCTGCCTCCTATGAGCTTTACAGAGACACTGCTGTGAAATATTTACAGCCGTGAGAAGACTATCGCATCCTTTGTAACCTCATGTGAGAACAGCAACTGCGAGCAAGTGGACTGAATTGTCCTCATATTCTCCAGATCATTACTGGAGTTCAAACTCATGAACTCTTACATCATGTTTTCTCTCCCTGCTGTGGTTTCATACCTGCTCTGGGCCCCCAGTTTGAGAGCAACTGTTCTAGACGAGTAAATAGCTGAACTCTACAGCGTGTCGACATGGCAGTGTTTTCACAGAGACCCAAAAAGGCGCGTTATGCAAGTTGTAAGCCAACAGTTTGAAGAGTCGACTGAAAAGTTGCCCTGATGTCACGGATTTTCCACCTCAAAGCTTCTATCTTATGTGAAGTTGTAAGCCTTTGTCATCAAAGTTGCATTGCTCTTTCTGACCATTAAGGATGTCTGTATGATCAATAACTGGCTCTCAGGTGAGAGAAAAATTTAAATACAGAATACACATTCATCATAAAGAGAAAGCAATCATGTAAGCTGTATAGATACAAACAGTTATCAGATTGGGCTCCGTCTCCAAACACACAAATGAAACTTATAAAATATGTATCTTTTCAACAGTTGATGTTAAAAAATTTGTGTTCGCACTCAAGAACACATAAAAGTTTGATTCAAGTACTGCTTCTGGCTTAGAGTTATCTAAAGTTCAATTCTACTGAGGCTATAATAAGACACTCAGTTGCTGGAACAAATATCGAACGTTTACAAGCAGCAGTTACACCTGGTTTGTTTCGTTTCTCTCCCAGCGGCATTGATCTCTATTAGGATCTTTTTCCCTGGATCTCCACGGCCCTAAGGAATATTCAAAATGAAAAAGATTCTTTACAGAGGTCTCAGTCACAAACTGCAGTAATCACTGACTGAAAGGAATATTACAAGTCTCCGCCTCAATGGTCTTCCCCAATATATCTACCCTGTGAGCTGCATCTGACAGGACTGGCAGGAGGAGACCCTTTGTTGCACATTGATTTTGTTCTTCATTTCATAAGCTGCTGGTGTGACCTCGTGAGAAACGGATGACTCTACAGGTCACAACACTATAATTCACAGGATCTGAATCTTTGTGCCTCAGCACTGTTGTCTTTGAGAAAGCCACTGAGCTAAAGATGGCAGCTATATTGAGCACCAGTAGTGGTGTGTAACATTCATAATAAATAATCACAGCTAACACGCGCAGCACAGCAGAAAGCCTGCACGTGTCTGTGGGCTCTCTGCAAATCACCAGTTTAATTTGAAAAAACTCAACCTATTACAACCAAGACTGTGATTAAACTGCAAATTTCTGTTTCATTTTTTTTACCTGAAATATGTTTTAATGTTTTTTTTATCTTCCAGGCTGGCAGCGTGACACTGATGTCTTCAACATTGACAGCAAACTCACAGTCACACAGTCTCACATCAGCTGCTCGCTCGCTCGCTCCTGATGTTGGAAACGAAAGGTACTCTGCATAATTTATGCAGCACACCATCGCCTGAGAGCGAGAAGGCGAACATGCTAAAACAGATCCAATAAATTAGACATAGGGACTTCTCAGAGAGCAAACACAGTGAAATAATGGAAGTGCCCACCAAAGCCCAAATTGGAGGACAAACAAGTGGCGGTTCCTCAATTGGGCCCCCTTTGGAAAGGAGCAGCTTCAAATTAGTCCACATTACAGCACCCACGTTCTCCCTGCCCCTCCCCTCGCTTTACAAATTATTTTGGTTTGCTGACTACACCCTATCCATACTACAGTAGCCACAGTTTGTTGTGTTTCAAGGATCCAGTTGTTGTGCATACATCCCCACAGCCTTTCGCCTCGTATAGCTCTTGGTGTTAATACCCTCCATCTAATTACAATGAGTATGACAGATGATGTGGTTAGTTGTTGCTAACATAACTTGTCATTATTGGACTGTTTCAGCCTCAATATAATCTTTTTATATTACAGGTTAGCTCAGGAGTGGCAGTGTATGACTCAGGTTGTCTGGTGCTGGTTTTTATATCCTAAGCTAATTCCCACATCGCATAAATGAAAAAGTAATTCAAAGGGAAGTCTTCATCCCATTTATGCGTCACTGACAAAATACAAGGAGACTCGGCATGCCATATCTCTAAGCTACTTGTCAGTGGAAAATCAACTGAGAGTCTTGATAATTATAATGAGGGCACACTGGATCTCATCAGATGCTCCCACAATATAAAGAAGCTTCACAGCAACACAACCTGCTTACACATTAGTGTTTGTCATACACAATAAGCCCTTCCTGAAGCGACTGACCACACATACTCTGTGACCCATCAATAATTCAACCTGCAATTTTTCCTGTTTCCAAAACCTTTCTGCCATCCTCACTGTGGAAAGTCACAGGAAGAGGTGGGCGCTGATGGGAAGTAAAGAGGAGCAGTATTTGGAGGACATGTCAGATCCACTTCTCATGAGGACCCTGACAGGGCCTCACAGGCCTGGTGTAGGGGGACTACAGGCACCTATTCTCCCACTCAGCCACACAAAAGAGTGAAGAGATACGTTCCCTTGTGGGTTACAACTGACAACACACCGGGAGAAACAGAAAAAAATCAGAGAGATCTTGTTAAAGGGTTACAGAGAGAGATACTGTCAGTTACATGCAAGTGGTGGAGAAATTGGAAGATAGTGTGGGTTGATGAAATGGTTTCACATGAACTTTAAAAAAATAATAATTTTATATATACCTGTCAGCAACTTGTAATCACCAACTGAATGTTGCTGAATCTAGCCCTAGAAAGCCTCACAGAGAGATAGTTATATTCATTATAAACCTCAAAATAAAAATGCAGAGGCACTGCATTAAAAAGAAGGTTCTGCCTCGAGGTGCTGGAGAGCACAGCGCTATCATTAAAAATAGTTAACCCTCTTGAGAACATGAAAGTAATCAGGAAACCCACCCAAAAAAACTTTTTAATCGTCTGAAGAAAAACCTTATTGCAGAAACTAAGAGGGGAAAAGTCTGGAGATTTTGGATAGAACTTTTTTTTTTCTACTAGATTTGAAATTTCTAATTTTCCTGTTCAAGTGGTCATTTTGGTCCACAGTTAATTTCACTGGCAATTCAAGGAGAAGGTGCTTTATACATACATTTCTGTTTAGATCTGAAATCTATTTATTATGTACTTTTTCTCTCCTCATTTGCTGTCAGCCACTCTTTTGCTTTCTTTTAAAAGGCTAAATCACGAAGTGTTTACAACTATACGAATCGCCCTGTGTTTCTGTACTCATGCACATAGCATGGTGATAAATTGAGTGGGCGATGTTTTCACATCATTCATGTACCGATTTAAAAAAAAAAAAAAATACCAATATGAGCCTTCTTAAGAGTATCAAAGGAAGGACCTGCAGGAGCTATCTTGAACGGTCCAAAAGGGCTTTAAATGATACAGTGTTTCATTAAATACTTTAATGAGATTAAACTTTCACCAAATGTAGACATTTTTAAATCCAGGTTAAAGACATTTCTTTTCTCATGTGTCTATGCATGAAATATCTTTTAACTTATCTAGACTGTTGCCTGTTTTTAAATTCATTTAAATGATTTTATTTGTTTCTCTTTATATTCTTTTATGTATTTTTAATGCTTCTTGCACTCCCTGCTGCAATGCTTTTATTTTATGTAAAGCACTTTGAACTGTTTGTACATGAAATGTGCTATACAAATAAATTTGATTTGATTTGATTTGATTAATGTGTTTAACATCTGTCTCCATCTTTACACCAGTGGTCAAATTTAAGTGCATTCACTCGAACATGAAACTTACAAACTAAGGAAAATACTGCTTTTATTTTTGGTTTAACAGCATTACTAATAGTCTTTTTCTTTAGCCTCTTTTAGGTGATTTTTACGTTCAATCCCTCCACAACTGAAATACAAAAACTGATAAGAAAAACTTCTTAGATATTTGAGGAAAGGGTTTTTCATGAGCTTCTAAAAAGATGGCATAGTAAAGATACTGAACTTATCAAGTTTAAATAAGGTAGCTGTGATTAGTTCAAACCAAGAGATCAAAATTAGTAAAAATACAATATCAATATTCAAACTCATGGATCGTATATGATGGCAAAATACTACAGGAAACATTTTTTACAAAAGGACTGCTTCTCCTGTTATACCAATTGTAAATTTAGCTGATAATACTTTATGCATAATATTTATTGAGTAGAGGTTTTAAGACTGAAGTTAAAGTTGCTTTTTGGTATTGGTACATGAGAATATCCTTTCCACTGCGAGCACCAACAATGATTTGTTTTCTAAATCAACCAGGCTGATTTTCAGACTGATTGTCTCTTTCCACCCTCTTTTTAATGATTTAAAATGTGGGAGTTTTATAGAGAGAAGTGTGAAGAAGCTCCAGTTACTACTGTGAGGTGCATGCATCTTCAAAGTGGCTGTTAGGATATTTTAAAAAGTATTTCTTAATTAAAATCAGTACAAATGTTCCCATCATATAAATGCACATACAGGAAAGGAATGTTTTGAATGCTTCCCATTTTTATACTACATTACTTCCTCTGAGACGTTTATGAATCACAACCAACGTGCAGCGAATACCTGTTGCTTTTTATCAGAAAGAGGTGAAGATGATCTGCGAGAAAAGCCCCTGCAGATTTCAGGAGAGCGGTAATGAGATTGGAGGAACACAATGTGATGAGGGGGTGAGGACGAGTGTCAAAGATAAAGCAGTCAGCCGCAGTGGGAGAGAAGAAGAAGAGGAAAAACGAGAGGAAGAAAGGGGGTGAGTGAGGTTTGTGTCTAAATCCTGAGGATGAGAGGAGGCGAGGCAAGATGAGGAAGATTAGATTTGGGTTATCTGTGTGGCCTTGCGTGGATCTGTGGTTCAGTTGGTGATATCAGCTAGTTGTCTGTGGAGTGAGAGGAGCTCCTGATTGCAGCGCCAGGCTTCAAAGCATCGCCTGCCTCATCAAAGACTTGACTCAGTGAAGGATATGGCCACTGTGATGTCGTGCATGTGAGCGTGGAAGCCAGAGAGAGATGGATGTTAGCCGGAGGATGTGTTTATCTCAGCTGTAAATTAAGATGCCACATAACCCGCATTCAGAGATAAATGTTTATAGCATGAATCCTTCACTGAAGCTATTGCAGGACGCTATTGTGTTATCATGGCTGGAAACAAATAGGAATGCTGTTGGCAGCAATTTATGCAATTTAACCTCACTCTCTAAAATGTTTTATTTGTTTTCTGTAAAATTTAAATTTTTAAGTTGCACTGAAATGCAATTTCACAAGATCTTCAAAAGGAGTGGGAGCAAAGGCAGAAACTTACTTCAAATAATAACACGTTTCATCAGCATGCTGTAAAGCAGTGCATTTATAAAGCAAGACAAAACTTTGATAGAGGCCAACAAAGGTCAAACTGCATTCTTCTTGATTTAAATTGGGGACCTAGTGAGGATGTTAAAGGCATTTCTTCAGTGAAAACTCTTTCAGATGTTAATCTATGCCATGCTTAACTTGTGTCACAGCATGTTTTAACTTTCTTAGGCTAAACCCATGAGCCTTTGTATCCAAGGTGTGATGGTGCTGCAGGGCTCATCTGGCGGTGCAGAGACTGTAGTTTATCTTTTGGCATTCGTAATTTAAGTATTTCTTGCACATTTGTCAGCAATGCAGGAGAGCCAGAAAATAGAGCAGACAGCCTGAAGAATGGGGTTGTGCAGGGGTTGCTTTCAGCTTCAGTTTCAGGCAAGTGGACCTCAAATTTAATGGAAGGAGTGATTTTTTTTTCAACAGCGCACATTCAATTAAAAATAATAGATTGTCTCATTGTTCTCAGAGTAATTTCATGGCATTTAGCTTGGCCTTACACAATAAATCATGTACATTTCCACCGGAAGTGGATATTGCAGAGAAAATTTCCACAAGCAGGTGCTGTAAAGTTTCTTGACAGAGAATCTTGAGTAAATTATTTGGCAGCTAGAATTTTTGACTTAAAAGTCGCCTTTCAAGAGCCAGCTGCTTAGTTAACAAGGTGGTTTACTGCATGTGGAACTTCCACGACTTCCACACTGCCAAAAGGCCTGAGGTCATGCATGCTGACGTATCCTTGAGTCAAACCCTTAATCTCGATCAGTCGTGAGTGAAATGACAAATTCTATGTAGGCAGCAATGGAATGGTACAATAACAGGAAAAAACGGGCTGTGCTCAATCTAGAGATGCACCACTTTCATATAGCCTGTTGTATAAACCATAAAAACACATCAACTGTAGACATGCCTTGAGGCTTTAGTCTGCTCCTGTTTAACAGGCTTTGGTGGTGTGCCATTTCGCTTGTGATCTAACATACTGGTTGTTGCAGCCTATATCAAATCATCCCCTCAGGATATGAAACATATGGTGGTCAATTCCTCTCGATCCTCTGCTACAGTTAAGATGGATCTCCCCCGATTTTTTTTCACCACCAACCTCCATCCACCAGGCCATCATCCTTTCTCAGTCTACCTTGGGGACCTACTTAGATAGCACTGCGTTCTTGTCTTTGATTGGCCTGGCATGCTTCCTGTTGCCTCACTGTTGCCATGGTTTCGGTGGTGGCTGTGCTGCAGTGTTCACTAGATCCATCTGTCTTGGGTTTCAGCTGGGTGGAAAGTGCTATGATTCCACTCATTTTCTCACTGGGGGGCGGCATCCATCCTGCTGCCACTCTTCTGTCTCCTGCGCTGGTACGCATCAGCACAAGTCCTGACTGCAGTGAAGACACATGGCTCGTCAGTAAAGAGGATTGTTGTTGAGACATGCTTCATCAATTTGAAAGCAAAACAACGTTAGGAAGGCTGAGCAGATTTGCTTGGCACCTGCCAAAATACCCAGGTGTAAGACTAAGGCACTGAGAGTGAGGAAAACAAATAAATACAGCAGAGCTATTCTGATCTGAAAGAGAAAGGAGGACACTCTTATCAGCATTGTGTTAAGCCAGCTTAAATTTCATGATTAAGATACAAAGCCAAGCTGCTGTATACTCCACATTCCAGCCTGCTAAAAGCATCACAGGTGTTTGTACTCTCTTTCTATGTTGCTGTGTATTTGCTACTTAATAATAAACTTGTATGTTTGAATAATTTACACTTGATCGTATCAGCAAATCAGAGGTGACACGCACAGACCTGGTAACAATGACAATGAAATGGCTTGTGTGCTCACTGAAGTAATACCAGAGAACAGCCATGCTTGAGAGCATCCACCTTGTAGGTTTCCTCCTGACATTATCACCAGTGTAAAACTGCTAGTTGGCTCTCAGCCACTTCCGGCCATGCCGGCGTAGGTCCCTTTGTCTTCACAATGTTTTTGATTTTAGAGAACAGCTTGTTTAGCAGACAAACTCGCATTGGACATAAAATCGAAATTGCGATCAGATTTCTAACTAAAAACTAAAAAGAATGTGCACTGCACCAGCTGGTAAAACACAGCTAAAGGGATGACCAACAACACAAACAACAATAAATCTCTCCAACACTTCATCATAAAAAGAGCACTCTGGGCTTCGGATGCTCGGTTGAATATTCTTACAAGATGGTGAGTAATGGTGTCTGATATTCCCAAGACCCCTCGATGTGCGAGACCCCTGGGGTCATCTGAGGGATCCCTGTCTTGAAGCAAATGTCACTGTTCATAGATATTGCATAGGCTTCTGTCTTTTGATGCTAATTAAATGTTACTGCTCACCAAGTGCCAAGATAAAGAAGAGCTGCAGGAGTAGAGAGGGAGAAATGTGAGGATGAGATGTATAAATGAGTGGCTATGAATATGTGTATATGTACATTCTTACCAGTTTATTTATTTATTTGCTTCAAGAATGATAATTGAGGGATCACTGCCAATTTACTTTCCCAGGTACACATAATCAGCTAATGTTAAAGGTACTAAAAAAAAGACATCTGCACAGATGTTGCAGTGGATCTCAATAACATGGCGCAATCAGTAAAGTTGTGGTTCTTCATGTTTTAACTGACGTGCCTAATGAGTGCAGCAGACAGAGGTATTGGTACGGAAACAGCTCATTAAAAGTGTGCCTACATCCAAATGTGGAAATGCGACAGGAGCAGGTGTGATTGAATTTTGAAAAAAAAATCCATTTGTACTCTGTTTTTCAAATCAGAATTAGAAAACAAAATGAGGGTAAAAGCGAGGGTTTCTTAGTATTACATCTCTGATCAAAAGTTTTACAAAAGAGTAAGACGAGTGTCTGAAATAGAAGGCACATGAATGATTACTCTGAGTTGCAACACAAAGATATCTTCCTCGTGAGACTTTCGTCCCAGATTTTACACAATATTGAAAACTTATCTCTCAAAGACAGCTGGCTTCTTGCTCTGCCTTTCAGTGCAGATCAGGCTGAAACAGGTCTAACCCTAAAAAACTGTCGTCATTGCGATTTCCAGAAGAGAGGTCTTAGATAACATTACTCTTATTCTGCCTGAGAACCATTACTGCTACTCATCTCAGTGCAGTGCTGAAATGGACACAAAGACAAATTGTGATGGGGGGGCTGACCTTGACAGGCAACAGTGAGGCAGAACACCACCAGGCGGCAATCAGCTCGGCGCTTGGCTGAGACACAGCTGTTGATCGCATCAGGAGGTCCTCAGTTGATGAGCCAGCAGAGCAATGTCGAGCTGCAAAAAGGCTCTTCGTGAGGGTGTGAGTCGTGAGTGTTTGCTTCTGTGTGCACTGGCTGGATTTGTTACATCCGAGTGCCTGTGTTGCTGTGTGCATCAGTGGTTGGCTCTGGGATGGGACTCAGATGCTTAAATGCAAGTTATCGGTGCGTGGAAAACAATCAGCTTAACACGGTGCGACATTCCCAATTATTTGCCCCTCTGTAACAACATAACAAATCCCAAAGAAGAATGTCAATGTGTGGCAGTGAGGCTGCAAGTTAAAACATGGTCACTCGAGGGATTTTTCTGGACAAGTTTGAGCTTTGTGTAAGTCACCTTGTCGCGGAGATTTCACCTCCTCAAGCCAGCGTCAGCTGTAATCTAGGGAGGGCTTCATGTAGAGTTGCATTTGTTAATGTCCCAGTCCAGTCAGGACATACAGGCTTTGCTGGGACAAGTCACAGGCTCTGTCACACTGAATAAGTCTGCTGTCCCATTCGAGGCTGAGAGAGCAGGCTAGTGGTCAGCTTATATTAATTTCAGAGATGTGTTGTGTCCACAGTGGTGGCAACAGCAGAGCCAAGGTGTCTCCCAAGAAGTCATGCTGTCACTACTGCCACAGTAATGTCCACACAGAAGGCTTAACGTTCCCTTTTTCTTCCTTTTCAGACTGACCTGGCACAGCTTGGGCTTACTTAAAACAGCAATAGCATGTGAAAAGAGCTCTTCTGTTTTTGTTGGAGAATGTGCGAGAGGGAACCAGCAGGACCCAGTTTGAGGTAGCAAATGTGTCACATTGTGAGGGCAGCTACCTGCAGCTGCGAAGCGTCTCACAGCAGCTCCGTTTGTCACTTTTGTACATCCCTTTTGCCTTTATCTCTCAGTGTGGCTTCTTAGACCAGTGATCTTCCAATTTGCCATCGCCTCAAACATCCTAATTAGCAAGCACACTGAAAACAACTTAAGTGCTCTAAAAGTCAGGGTATAAAAATGTTGGAGAGGCCATTAGATGTTTGAATTCAGTCAAGCGTGCAGAGCAGAAAAGTTCTGCGGATGGCAATTAAAGTGGCCTGAGTGTCTGGCAGCAACTGTACCTCACTGCACGTCTTCACAATTATGATTTAATTGTATGAGAAAAATCTGATTCTCAACCTAATTTACATTTCTCTCTGCTATCTTTCTCCTGTTCTTCAATATTAAAGACACACTAAGAAACTTATGAAACTCTTTTGTCATCTATTCACTTTTTTTCTTTCTGGTTGTAGAATTAGATTATTTTTATTGATCCTTTGAGAGCTATTGGAGTAGTCTGAAGCGGCTGCAACCTTTTGATTAAACAGACTCAGGCTAAACGTATCGTAGCACTGGGAATAACGGCCATTCATGTGCTAGAATTTTTTTTTTCAAACACTGTACTTAGCATTACAGTACGTGCCATGGTCTTAAAATCTTTTCATTATGTAATGGATTTATTGTGTTTTTGAAGAAATGTACTTATGCCATTATATTTATAAGGCATGCACAATCATTCATTATTCTAAAGATTAGCAGAAACCACTGCTTTAAGCAAATTATTTAGTGTCCAAAACTTACCGCTGTTCAAATGTTCCCAGGGCTTATGTAAACTCTTACTTCTCAGACCTTGTCCTAAACTCAACAGTCCTTAGCTTCTCCACACAGCTGCCAAGCACTCTGAAAATTGAAATAATTGACTCACAAAGCAGAAGAAGGATATGAGTAAAGTGTTTTAAAAAAGGCATTTAAGAGGAATGTCCGTCAAGTTTTATTCCCTTATTTTGTTCACCCCAAAGGGCTTAATCAGGCTTTGAGCTTAGATTATTTCCCTTAAACAGCTACAAAAATGGTAAACCTTTGTATTGTAAGACAAATGTAATCAGTGAAACATTTCTAACTGAACTTTTGATTCTAATATGTTTACATAAGTGAAAGTAATCCATATTTGTGATGTTCAATATGAAATACTGTAATATCTTTTGATGCTTTAAGGTACTGGTCATAACACATAACATGTTTTTTTTTGCAGGATTGTATTTTCATATTGTGAAACTGCTAAATTAACTTCCACCACTACTGCCAGCATCCAACATGTCGTGTCACACCTAAGAAAGCTAGAGAGAGAGTGGTCGAAAGTTTGTGAATTAGAAAAAGAGAGAATGTTTTTTTTCCCTTCAATGTACCTTTAGTAACTGCCAGACTGTGTCCATGCTCTTTGGGATGAATGTGAGGATTTGCAACGTGCCAAAACACAGTTTGGCACAAAATAAAAAGCACTTCCCATCCCTACTACACTGGCTCTCTGCCCAGTCACTGCTAGCCTTTGCCAGTACGAGTAAGCGTCTTTACTTTGAAGCTGCGAGGACATTCTCGACATGAACGTCTGACAGTCAAATCAAGACACATTCCCCACTGAGTTATGTTAACTTGATCAATGCAATCAAAGAGCTGATGACAAAATCGTACAAAGATGGAGTTCATCAAGGCCCAAATTAGTATGCAACTTCTACAGGGGGCATCGTGATTGGCTCTGATTGATATCGTTATGGAAATGTTGATTGCAAAGCCACAGCACTTAAGACAGTTGGCTGCAAAAAAGAATAAGCTCTTTCTCAGGGAGAGAAAGGAAGTCATGACTTGATGTGGCAACCGGGAACTGAGCGGAGGTCACCATGTGTTCAATTTTTGGCTGTAATGAAATGTCGTGCTGGCCAGAATTGGCCCAATCTCAGCCTCCAAAACGGTTTGGAAGATAGAAGAGGAATTGGTGGCAAATGAGCTCAAGGGAAGCAGAAACAGTGGAGGAATTGGCTGTGGAGAATTGAAATGGTTGGGATTCACTTTGAGGCAGTGATGTGGATGATCAGGTGGAGTCGAACTGAACAGTGGGAACGTTTCCTGATATCTCTTGAGATGTAATAAACAGGTTAATTAAATTTATCTGTTACTTTCAAGCAGGATGGTTATTTTTAGCTTTGTTGGTGACAAGAAATAGTCTGACACTTGCACAACTAAGTCTCATATACTATGAAGGAATGGAGGAATCACACTGTTGATCACTTGTACCAAGGATGTCCAAATCCGTTCCTCGAGAGCCGCTGTCCTGCAGGTTTTAGATGTTTCCCTGCTTCAAATCAATGCATCATTAGCAGGCTTGTGCAGAACTTAATCTTTTGAAGAGATCAATTTCATCTGAATCAGGTGTGTTGAAGCAGAGAAATATCTAAAACCTATCTAAATCTAAGACAGCGACCCTTGAGGACCAGATTTGGACTTTCCTTAATTGATACTTATTTGAATAACAGAACATCAGTCCTCAGACCTTAAGTTGAAATTCACGGATTTAAACAGATAAACATGGTTTTGAACTGTTTGTGGTGATTTCTAGTAAAACCAAAGATGGTTTTAAGTCCTTCTCAACTGAGCTATTGTTTTTTTTTACTAAAAAAAAAAAAAAAAAAAAACATGACACGATTCAACATACCAACCTCATCTTGTGTATGTTGTCAGTTCCTTCTTTAACTCTCAGGAGTGATGAACTCATAAGCTTCCTCACCAGTAAAATTGTTTCTATTAGAGAGATGATTCATATAATCCTACCTAAGATTATCACTGATGTATCATCAAAGTGCAACAGTTTTAGAAGTATCTTTAGAACCTGATTTGCATTTTTGCATCTCTCTGAGCTAACAACAGCTAAAGTTTCTTCTAAACCATCAACTTGTATTTTAGAACTAATCCCAACCAGACTGTTCAATGACATTTCCCCCTTAATCAACACTTCCATATAGGATTTGAATAATCTGTCTTTGTTGACAGGCTATGTACCACAGAGTTTTAAGGTTGCTGTAATCACATCTTTACTTAAAAAAAACCTTCTTGATCCAGGAGTGTTAGCCAATTGTTGACCTATATCCAATCTCCCTTTTAATGTCTAAAGTTTATGATCCTTTTGAGTTGTGGACGTCTTGCGTAAAACGCAGCAGCTTGTCATGTCAACAGTTCTTCACACCGTTATGCTTTCATCCATCAGGTCCCACCAGGTAACAGCAATGTACTCAGTGTTGTTTATTCTGTATACCAACAACATGTGGGGCTTGGATAGTGTGAGTATGGGTGTGAATTTTGCAGATGACATTGCATTGATTAATACCTCAGTAGCCTTGTCCACCTTGAGGGGATTAAGTTTTATCAATGGTATGAGGAATATTCTCTCTGGATAGACATGAGGAAGACAAAGGAACTCCTCAGAGTTCTGGAGGAAAGTTGATCCTCTTTCACAGACAATGCTATTTGGAGAAACTGTGGGAGGGTTAATAACTAGAAGGACCTTTGGACAACCATTGACAGAAAGCTGATCTTAAGTGATATCATCTAGGACATCTTAAACAAGTGACAGCAATAAATCTACCTCCTACAGAGGCTGAGGCGGCTGGCTGATGCACCTCTTATCCTCCACTGCTTCAACAGGAACCACATAGAGACCCTCCTGTCCTTTTCTCTTTTTTTTGGTTTGATATGAGGGGCTCTCAAAGACTAACAAGATAAATCTAACAGAGGGTGATAACATTGGGGTCTAAGCTTTGCCGAAAGCAGTGCTTAACCCTCCAGTGGCTCCAATGATCACAGGATGGTAAAGAAAGCAAATAAGACTCCAAGGAATTTAACTCATAACCTCAACACCTGCCTCCATATCCTGCTTCCTAGAAGCCGATCAGCTGCTGCTGTATTCAAAACAATCAAGGGCAGGGCCAGCTTGAATAGCCCCTTGGCTATGAAGCCGCTTTATAAACAAAGTAGTCTCCACACGCACACATCTTTAGATGTGGTAAAAGTAATTCTTTATCAAATTTTATATAATTATGTGTGTTATCCATCTCACTGACAGTGAGGGAGCCCAAAGCATTATGTAGACACACTTAATGGATCCCACATTTTGTTTATGCATTGTGAAGATTTCAAAACAAATATGCACCTCCTCCCGACCTCCACTTCCCTTCATCTTGTATAATGGCCTTTGGGGTTGCCATGGATACGGGGATACCACAGGCTAAAGGTTGGGAGAAGGAGGAAGATGAGGGATCAACTGTGAACTGGCTTGCACGCTGCTTTGATTGTCATAAAATGTTAATTACTAGAACCAGCGCTTTTGGGTTTAGCAGTGACCAATTCCACTTTTGCTGCTGTAATTATGAAAAAATTCGACCGTCACAAAGGCAACAGCTGCACACACAAATCATCCAATTATGGCTCCAAAGCAGACAGAACACACAGATTATTGTTTTTACTGGACTTTACAGGATAAACATCCCCTCAGAAAGATTATTCATCAATAGAAAAATAAAAATAGCAAATTGTAGGATGATAAGATAAAGATGTTTGGTGTATTTCTCATTAAAGTTCACCTCTGTAATATCTGATCCCTGATCTTGTTTTGGCTTTGTCTGTCAGATTAACTAAAGTGATATTATACATCATTTAATCATTTAGTTTATGATCAAGTTACAATATCAAGTTCGAGTTCCATAAAAGACAAATAATAGGTTTAACCAGTCTCCATCATATCTTAAGGATCTTATAGCGCTTCCCCCTCAAAATACCAGCTTGCTTGTGGAGTAAAATAGGAGGCAGAAGCTTCAGCTATCAGGCACCTTTCCTGTGGAGCCACTTCCCACTTTGAATTCTGGAGGCGGACTACTTTTAAGGTTAGACTAAAAACTTTTCTTTTTTCTCATGACCTCTGTGGAATGTGGTGGTTATTGTCTGCTCCGAATTATCAGTGGTTTTACTTCTTATCTTTTTATTTCTTGTAATTCTTTTTTAACTACCTTACTTTACAATTTGAACTGACTTGGTATTCATATTCATCTTTATGTCTGAATGTATGATGTTATTGTGCATGTCACTTTTTCTTGTTTCTGCCAGTTTAGTCTGAGGCGCAAAGGAAAAAAAATCTTCATTTTGGGTTAGGGGATCTTTTACATTATTGTTGTAAATTATTAATCAAAAAGTTGTCAAAGAAAGTCAGGAATAACTAGAGACCAACATCAAATATAAACCATCTACTCAACATAACTGAAATTCAGAGATAGGATGAGATTTGATCATTACACATAAGATATTAAGTTGATTCAGACTCTCATTGATCCCAGGAACCAGTTTTTGGTGAGCTTTATGAGCAGAAAAAAAACCAAAAAACTTTTTTTTATTTTCAGCGGGCCTGTCTTAGCACAAACATGATTTGAACAATTTTAGATTTTTTTTCACCTTAGTGATTATTTTATACAGAAAGTACATTGCACTCTAATCCTTCCTGCTTGGTCATAAAAGAATGCAATCAGGTGTCTGTCAGTTGGAAGAAAATCTAACTCACGTCTGTCTGTCTATAATATCTTTATTTCAGTCTGTAGCTTTCTGAGGCCTTAGTCACTGACATTAGCAACTCTAAACTTCTAGAGTAAAACACAGAAAGTTCGGCACAACTTTGTAGTTGATCAGATTTACCTTTAACAGGAAGAAAGGGAGAAAAGCTAATTAGGATCTGAGACCATGTGGACTTTTCAAGTTACTCCTAGAAGCATAAAAGCAGGAAGGGTAGCCAGATTGAACTTTTAAGAAATGATGAGGAGGACTAAAAAGAATTTTCCACTGATCGATGTTATGGATCTTAAAAGTTGGAAACTGTTTCTTAATACCAGAGTTTGCAGAGAAGTTTAATAAAGAAAAGCGATACGAGAGAGCCCAGAATGGTTAAGAAATAGACAAATGATTTACTTTCTACTTCCTACATGAGAGTAATAACTTTGTGTGTTTCTGCCAAGCATTTATAGTTTACACACACACACACACATATAAACTTTCAAAATGCACATCAGCTTGCTTAAAATTTCATTAATTTGTGGCCTATTTGTAACCTATAAATGTGATAACCACCACCTGGCTACTGTCACCTGGTGATAAAATACTGACCTGCAGAGGTATAACTTGTCCGACTTTCCAGAAAAGACCACTTCTGGCTTTTCAGCAGAGTTAATATCTGATCTTCTCACCTCTCCTCATAAGAGCAGGTTCAGAATTGTGGATTTAAGCCTGTGTGCATATTAACCAATATATCAAACTCCTTTTCGCCCCAGACTGTCAGAATGCCCCATAATCCTATTTCTAACCTACACAGAGTTATGGGTTCACTATGCCTTAGACATCAGAGAGAGTGAATACAGCATTTTTTTGTAAACTCAGCATTCACCCTCACCTGCACATTAAAGTGAACAGAAGGAAGCAGAAAGTAGCCTGATATGAATGTCATGCAGGCCCACAGGCACTTCTCCTGAAAGTAAGAAAAGAAAGGCTCCCAAGCCTGGCATAAAAGTATCTGAGAGGGGTCAGTAAAAAATATCAATACAATGTTCATGCACAAGTTTACAGCCCCCAGTTTGAGAGGCAGGTTACAGTGGGACACTCCCTCCAGTGAAATATTGAAACGATGACTTACATGAGGGGTATTAGACAGAAGTAAAACCTATAAAAGACTCTACAAAGGAAAAAAACAAAAGGACAAATGAGGATTTAATGACAATTAAACAAATGATTTCCACATGAGAGCTTACCAAATACAATGGATGTCTGCAGGTTAATTAAGATAAATATTTGATTTAGCACATCAAGATGGTGTGCAAATGGCAGCACTTGCAGTAGAATGCACTGTGAATATGTATTACACAAAAGAGCAACACTTGCGCAACACAATGCAATCCAGAAGCCCTGCAAAACATATAGCTGTGAATCCATATACAAGAAACAAACAAACAAACAACAAAGCATATAAGGCAAGTTTCCATTAACTAGTTTGAAGTAAATCTAGACTGTGGAGTCTCATCAGATGGTGAAGGTATAGGTGAGGTTACATATTGCTGTGAGAGACAAAAAGGTAATTAAAGTCTACCTCTAAGGAGAGGACAAACAAATTCAGTTTCCATCTAAGGGAAAATAATGGAAAGAGGTCTAAGGTTTATATTCTATTGGGAATGCAATTCTTTTTCAGCGACTATTAACCTCGTTCTTTTTTTTTTTTTTTAAAGTTGAAACAGCTGATTGAGTTCATGAATCATTTTGTCAGAACTTATACAGACCAAGTGCTATGAGCAAAAACTACCCCCCCCCCCCCCCCCATCTCTATCAACCATTTCTTAACAAGGAAAACCAGAAACACAGCTCACTGGTCCAATAAGTAATTTATCTTGAGGTTAACAAAATAAATAAATAAAATATAAAAAAACTTTTGCCTTGTAATTATTTATAAGGAGCTGTTCCTGTTAAGACAAACGTTAGCACACTCCTCTCCACAAGATGTCCAAAACATTGTAAACTACAATTACCACTTATAATTATCTTAAATTAAATGTTTTTGTCATCTTTTTCAAACAAAAGTAAAAAATACCTGTTGTGTTCATTGTACTTGATAATAACTTCTGAGTATTTTTTGTATATTTATTTCAGGGTTGGTCAAACAAAACAGCTGAAGATTGAGTGGCTTTGACCTCAGAAAATTGCAAAATAATTGCTAGATTAATAAATACTGATAAATGTCAAAGCAAAACAAGAGAAGTTTGTGAACCCTTAAATGATATACTTCTTTTAAAGTAAACACTGATGTTTGTTATGAACAGTCCCGGACTTGAAACTGTCTTGGAGTTGATAAACCAAAGTCCACAACTGTGCACCACACCACTTTGCTGTGCAGACTAACTGCTGCTGCTTGACATTTTAGTGGGATTTTTCTTTGAGTCTTTGTGGCCTCTTCAATATTAGAACCAATTCATGTGTATGCCTATGAACAAGATTAGTTTTTTTATGACAGTTGTGTTAGATCCCACAAATATAGGAGGAGACAAAGGGGTTAGGTTAGGGGTTCTCTAGTGTTACTTAAACCGATGAGCTCATCTTAAAGTTATTCTTAATGTTGCAACTAAGTTAATCTTCTGTTATTTACAAGACCAAACTTGATATTTTCAATTGCTTTCTTTTGGTGAATTAGTCAAAAATCTAAAGATATTACTTTTATTATTACTTAACTAAAGGCAAATACCAAACCTTCACTCTTGAGAAGCTGAAGGTATGAATACTTGGCAGTTTTGCACAAAAAAAACAATATTTTCATCATTCAAGATTAAGTAATTAAACAAATATAAAACAAGATAGTCGGGGAGTTCATTTCAATGCGCAGCACCAGTATTTATCATTTTTACACCATTATGCAGCATGTGGAACCCAGTGAGGTGTAGGTGTATTCTGTATTTGCAACTGTAAACATGAAGCTTTAAGGAAAAAAAAGCACTCTACAATACAAGCCCCCTCTGGAATTATAAAGCGCTGTGAGATCATACAGACTTTGTATTTCCTGCATGGCTGGGCAGGACAACTGCATACTGAGACCTTGGGTTTCGACTGATATGTGGCTTTCTTTCAAAACCTGAACACCGACTGTTGCAAGCACAGTTGTCAGAATTGATTTTCTTTTTGCGTGTTTTTCCTCGAATGACCCCTTTTCCTGCTTGCAAAGAGTGATCTGCGCCTGCCATAACTAAATGGTTTCTCTGACTTTAATCAGACCACCGAGTGAGATGAGAGTGTGGCACAAAGTTACAGTATACAGGCTGACGAGCCGTGCGACACGAGCTGCATGTCAGTCATGCTTCATGCTTACTGAGACACCAACTACACCAAGAGATTGTGAGTATTAAAAGCATTTCATCCAGAGAATCAAATCAAGTGCATGAATTCACAGTAGGAACCATAACACCAACTGTTTGAGAGCAATCAATCTTTTCTTTAATCTCACTTTTTCATCTCAACAGCTGATATACCACTGAGAATTACATTAGCAGATTAAAATGAGTTGGAAAGGGCCGACATTTAATTTACATGCTGGCGAAGAGGTTATCATTAATAGTCTTGTGTCCAGATGGAGACTTTCTTTGAAAAACCCTCGCTTTTTTGCCATGAAGTGAGATTCAAAAGATAAAATAACAAAAACTCTTTAAATTCTTGTAAAAAAAAAATTAAATCTAAAAGCAGACATAAATTCATCCAACTGAGTTTATTCAGTTTTGTATTTTGATTTGAGGCACACTATATGCGATGAATTGCCCACAAAAGCAGAGACAACAGTGAAAGATCTGGAGAAAGACTGCTGCCACCCAAACTTAGAGATGCATGGACTCTTCTAGTCAAAGGGGCGCTGTGAACAAAGACTCTGCCACAGGCCCCAGGGATACTCTGTTTATGTCTTCTGTTTCCTAAGATGCACAGTGTAGCGTGACTGCCTCGGGTGGAGTTTGTGAGTTGACTCTTGTATCCCAGGGCAATCTAACTTTGTGTGCTCCATTCCAGGAGTTTAACAAAGGGGATAAAGAGGTAAGCCAAGCATTCAGCCAATAGGGACGTGGAGTAACAATGCAAATAAGAAAAAGAAGATTAAAAAATTAGCTGAGGAGAAGGGACAGAATGAAATCAAGCAAAACCTCATTTAATGTTAAAGGGCATGGCCACAACTCTGTTACAAACTCAGTGTATACCATACTTGTTCAATAGTGATGAGGTCCCAGCTCTGGGGACGATCCATCCCATTGCCACTGATTTTCAGTCCACTTCTTGTGTCATTTCCTCCCCATTTCCCTTCCTTTAGAATGGCTTCTTGACAGCTACGCTTCTTGGGAGACCATTTCTGATGAGGTTCCAGCCAGCAGTAGGTGGATCAACTGAAGGGCAAGATGCATTTCTCTGGTCCTGTATCAGGTATTTGCTAGATTGTTTTCCTAATTCTTAAGGACATCAATTTCAAATACTGTTTATCTGCTGTAAATAGAATTTTTTTTTCTAAGCATGCCACTTTTCACAGTTTCTTTTCAAGGACATGCTGCACACCATGCTGAGATATGTCACATTTCCAGATATTTTAGCTCTTTGAGAATCACCTTGTTGGTGCAAAAACACTACTGTGTTATTGTTGACAATTTTGGAACAAATTATGTTTTCTTTGTGACAATTTGCTAGTAACAAATTACCTAAAGATGAATGATTCACTGGCCAGAGTTAAGTGGCTGAATTTAAAAGAATACCAAAAAAAACAACACTGGTACAAGGACTGGACTGAAAATTAGTTGGGAAAAAAAAAAGTAGTCAATGTCAAAAGAAAAACTTCAGAAAGCTTGAATAACCATAACTCACTATTAATATTACTTCAAAAGACTGAACATATGGCCGCTTGAAAGCAAAGTATTATGATATTAGAGGTGGGTCTGTATGTTTTTATTTTAGATTGTAAATTAGAATTGGACCTCTGAGGAACCAGTCTCTGGAAACGTCTTTTTGGTTGACTGCTGAAGGTCGTCCCAGATGCAGCAAGACTGACCTCCATTTCCCACACAGCTAGCAGGGGTACATGCACTTTAGCCATAATGGCCCATTTCAGTCAGGACGGGGCTATTTGTTGGTGAAGAAGAGCGAGGCATCCTGCTGCTCATTGATCGTCCCCAAACATCAGCTCTCATGCTAACAGAGGCCTGACGCAGTAGCTAATTGAGTTTAACATGAACAAACAGAACAACTGCTGCTTCTGGGATTATGATCATGCTGTAGCGTGTGCAGTTTGGGTAAGGGTGTGCTGCTCCATGGACAAACCCTCAGTTGTCTGTGATGATGATGCTAATCCACTGATTTGCCTGAATGAAGCAGCTCCTCTAGTGAAGAAGTGAACTTGATAAATAATTGAATTTCCCCAGGCCGCGAATGGTGAGATTTTATTCATTCTTTACCTTCTAATCGACTACTGCATGTAGAGTTTCTAACCTGTCTCCCTATTAATGTGCTGCTTTTTATGTGCTTAATAAATGGCCAATGCAGCTTCATAAAACCACTCAATTACATCTGGAATTGAAAAGCCACAGCAGATTGTGCTATGCTGCACCGCTGGGGATGCCAGGCAGACATTAATCAGCTAAATGGAAGTCAGTGAGATAGACTTGGTCCTCTGGACCAAATTCGACTATTTTTCATATTGTTGTCATCTTGCCTCAGTGGCAATATCGCATCTCAAATTTTCCTCTTGACCCAAAATTCACTTTGAATCAACTTAGCTGTCAACAGTCTTTGCTGCTCTGCTCCAGCTTGTTTGCTCCGAGGCTGCGACTGTCCGGTCGCCTGTTCCTCCTCCCCACCGGAGCATGGGAAGTCATTCAATGTGCTTATTTGTTGAAGACTAATTGTTTTGTATACCAACAATATGTGGACACACATACACACAAGATGATGACAAACTCACAAAGGCACACATGTTTATCTCTGTAGCTCATGTTTAGAGAGGCAGCCACCCAAACCAATCCCGCAGGGTCTTGTTTTGAATAAAAAGCATTTATGGCCAACACCATCTGAATTCAAAATACCTTCTTGGCTGTAGGAGCCACACTGGGATTGAAAAATAAATGCTATCAACTCAAATTTCAATGTTTTCAGTTTCAGCCTCTCCAAAGCAATAAGCGTAATCCCTAAACACACTTGTTTTGGCCGTAAATCCCACTTTACTGGATTCTGTACTTTTAGACAACTAATACTGAAAAGGACAAAAATATGACAGGATATATGGGAATATGAAATAAATAATAAGGTGTGGGAGGGTTAAACCAAATTAGATGAAGTACAAATGAGACTAAAAATCTAATTTCTGTAGACTTTAGTTGCTTACAATAAAACCTCCTTTTTTATTCTTTATTTTACTGACTGAAAAAAAAACAATCAGGCTCTATATGCATCACTGAGTCTCCACTGCAACAAATAAACCACCAGTCTCACCATGCATAGATCTCCATTTCCAGGAAGGCATTGATTGTGGCCACAGCCATCAGGATTGATAGTTTTACGGTTAAAAGCCATTTTGTTAACCCCTTAAATAATGCCGCATACGGACTGAGGCAATAAAGAAGGCTCTTGTTTCTAAATCAAACTCTTTTTTCTTTTCTTTAAAGGCTGCAAAAAAATAAAAATAATAATTCTTGCCCGAGAAGAAAGAAGAAAACCATCTGAACTGAAATGAAAACTAAACTCATTTTCAAACAGAAGTATACTAAGTCTACCATGAATACTTGGAAACTTTGTTTAAATGTCCTCAGTTCCTCCTCAGAGGCACAGATAGGCTCTTTCTGGATAGTGAGGAGCACCGAAGCCTATAAAATGAGACCCAAAGGCAGTGAGCCATGCAAAGCCTCAATAAAAAGGCCTGGATGCCACAAAGCTGACATCATTAAGAAAAGCCTAATGAGCCCCTGGATTTGACTTGTTTGGCCTGTGTCACATCCATCCCTGACTGGCACAACTTGTGAAAAAAACCCAGAAGCATGGGAAAAAAAGAGCTAAACAAAACACACAAACAAATTTCATCAGTCTCTCAACAGGGCTTTTATTGAGGTTTGGATTCATTTGGACCTGTGCCAAAGCTCTCTCAGGCTGAGTGCAATTACTGTGGCAAGAATGTTATGTATAGCTTAAAAAAAGACGAATTGAATGGCTTATACAGGAGGAAAACTAACATTCTGGCTGAGAAAATGTGAGACAACATCACGGACAACAGTTGGGAAAAGGAAGAAGAAAAAGACCTTGTGTTTTCCTTGCAGGAGAAAAACACAGTTCGCATCCTTAATCGTGTAATAATTCAAGCAGTCACAGAAACGTATCCTTATAAGCTCGGCTTGGCTGCAGGCCTGGAAAACAAGCCATCTTTGAATTGAGTGACAGATTCATTCAGGAAGTGAGTTATTATTAGCAGACTGGACGCGATGCAAATAAATGTTAAATAAAGCTGCACGGTCTGATACACGTAACATTTCAAAAAGCCATAATTCCCCGATGTGTGAGCTGCTGGTTATGAGGCGTTGTTCTTACCCAATGCCTCTTAATTCTACAGCAAAACTGAAAAGAGTAAGAGTGTAGGTGAAGAGTTATTTTAACCGTGCACAAATGAGATTAGGTGTTTGTACACAGAGCAGAATGGGGTTTGTGGAGCTTTCCTTTCACTGCTAAGCCTGCGGCGGAGACCATGAAGCGAGCCAGGTTACTGTACGATTATGATGATCCACTTTGATCTGAGAAAATGAAATTTCTTCCAAGAGCACTTTTCATCTGTTTAGCAAAAAAGACACAACCAGATACAAAATTCACAAGCAACTACACTGTGTACACACATGCAGGCGAACACAGAGTACATTCAAATGATACATGAACTGAATTTATCTGACTTCAGTGTTGAAGCAGCTGTTATTTTACAACAGAGCATGATGTTTTCTGAACCCAAACTAAATTTTTTTTTGGTGCCTGAACTTCAACCCAACAGTGAGACACAAACTCAAAGAAAATCTTAGACAAAGATTCACTGACCCAACCAGTCCCGCCTCCAGCCTTAAAACACGGACTTGTGTGCAGTGTTTGATAACAGGCATGCTTGTTTGGAATATTTGATGTGCTTAAAAAAAAATGTACAGTACAATGCAAAAGTGCTGGGCCATCCCTCATTTCTTTATATTTTGTTTCAAAGGATTCAGACTTACTTGTATTCTTTCAAAGAAGTCTTGAGCAAAAGCTCTCTAGGCTTTCTGAAGATCGTGTGAAGCTTTTCTTTTACCATTGGCTACTCTTTTCATTTCAGTGGAGTCCTAGTATCAGACTATTTTCAGAGTAATTAAATTTCTTATTTGTTAAGCTGACCTATGAATCTTTCAAGCATAAAAAAAAGGCCACCGAATTCCAGGTGTGAACCAGTGTAGCATCGACAAATACAAGAAAAACATTTATTTATTTTTTAATTTTTAGACACTTTGCTTCAAGCAGACGGTTGCTAAGATGCATAATTTGTTGCCATTTATTTTCTCTGCATCTAGAATAAAGATGATGCCAAAGATGAAATAGTTCAAGAGACAGCTGAAAACTTGACATATCTCAGCATTGTGTGTTCTTAAAAATGAATAGAGGAAACTGGACAAGTGGAGGACAAAACAAGTGTCAGGTCTAAAACAAATATCTACACTAGATGAACAGTATCTGAAAGTGATGTCCTGAAGAAAGAGGGGAAAAACCCATCAAAGAGCTGACACAGGATCCGAGAGATGCCTCTGGACCTTCAGCTGATCCATCTACTGTTCACTGAAGCCTCATCAGAAATGACCTCCCAAGATAGGCGACTGTCAAGAAGCAATTCTTAAGGAAGGGAAACAGGGAGAAAAGACCAAAGAACACAAAATGACCCAAGAACTGGACTGAAAATCAGTAGCAACAGCTTATGGAGGGATGAATCCTCCCCAGAGCCCGGACCTCATTATTTTTCAAGCACCATGAGTCAATTAATATGAAAGCTCATATTTTAAAGACAACAGACTAGCAAACAGCTCTGAACCAATATAAAACAAGAAGCTACAGTAGGTCCTCCAGACTGTATTAGCACAGGTGCTGTTTAAAGTAAAAACGTATTTCAGCTTGCCAACTCGCCCACAATGACAATGTTGACATGGTGATCATTAGCAGGTATAGGTTGTCGTCTTTTTAGCTTAGGAAGGTTCCGGCTGAGTGAAATGACCTGGGAATATTTAAGTGGTTTCCATGATAAGAGCTGGTTGAATTTCTTAATTGCTACGGAAATGAGATTCAGTATTTCCTTTCTTATCTGCTTTAGTATAGAATGCACAGGACTATCCTTTATGAAAGTAAAGGAGATAATGCCATCCCGTAATATTCAAAGCGGCACTAAATGATTTCCATTTAGTCAAACTAATTGGGATTAATGTAGATAAATTTCACAACAGGAAGGCGAGTGTGAGCACCCGTTCTCAATGTGTCTTTTCATTTTCTTTGTTTTGTTTTCTACTCCGACCACATAGTGCACATTTATGTATTACTGTGAAACGTATATAATGAGCCCAAAATGGAACAGTCAAACATGTCATAATTTACTGAAGAGGCAAATAGTTTTACAATATTAAGGTGTAATTGGTTTTTGGAAGTTTCATATCCCTTTTTGTCTTGTAAAAATAATAAAGAAAAACACATTTTATGACACTTGTGAGAGACAATTTATTTTAATGGCTGAACACAAAAATGCAAAAAATATTTATAAAAACTCTAATTTGCTTCTTTTTTTCCCCCAGATTACGTGGAAGGAAACAAACTATGGAATCAGCACATTTGAAGATGTTATTCAACTTTTTTGACTTGTAAAAATAATAAAGAAAACACATTTCTGACATTTAATTTTTTTTAACGGCTGAAAACAAAAAGGGCAAAAATATTTATAAAAACTCTAATTTGATTTTTTTTTTCCAGAATACATGGAGGAAAAGAAGTATGGAATAACTTTGTAATTTGCAATTCCAAAACAAATGCCTGCACAAATCCAAATACATACAAATGCATCTGCAGCAAAGAGAGTGTTTGAAGAGCTTATTGAGCTGTTGCAGCTGGCAGACGGGCAGAAAACATGGCCCGAACTGTTATAGAGAGCTGTTAGTGCAACAACAGAAAGAATTATAAACCCCCTTCATGAATGGTATTCAACCAAATGCTTCACCAAAGATGTCGGTTATTCCATTAACTGTTTCGGAGAAAAAAAAGTGGATTAAGTACAAAGAAAATTGGTAGGTTGTAAAAGAACTTTAATGTATTTTTTTTTTAATTTTACACTAATGGTCAAGAAGCACCCATCATATAATTAATGCACAGAGATACTCTGCATATTCTACTCAATACATCAACTCCATCTTTTCACCACCATCACTGGTGAACCATTTATTCCATATTTTCTTTGCCTCTCAGCCTTATGCAAGCTTAAGCTTTTATGATGGGGGATGGAGTGTCAGAAAAGAGATCCCTAACCTTCAGCTGGCAGGAGAATATATCCATGTCTCTCCCCACAGGATGACTGCAGAGTGATGCATATCTTAACGCATCTCTTAATGCACATCATATTCTGATGACTATCAGCGCTCACTGGGTCATCAAGGCTCAGATTTATTCATTTGGCTCCCTGTCTACTGTAACTGTCAGTATTGTGGAGGAAAATTAAAAAAAAAAAAAAAAGACTAGGCATAAATTTGTACCCATGACAACCAAATGTGCTACACAGTTATATACGGTAAAAGCAGAGAGGTTGACCAGTTGTGTTGCTGGCAACTGTTGTGGTTTCTGAACTTGATTTTTGAGCAGGAGTCAGAGGAAAACAACTGCTTCATTGGTTTTCAACATTGTTTTCAAGGTGAAGTCCGAAAGGTTTAAGAGTTTGCCAGAGCTGGAGTAACACCGAGGATCTGCTCCAAGAATCTGTCCCAATATAGGCAGGGAATAATGTGAGACCCTCAAAGCAAACAGTGCATGCAGCCCTGTTTTTCAAATAGGCAAAGCTGCAAATCTGAAAGAAGCAATTTTCCAAAAAAAGATGGTTCCATAAAGCAAGGGAAAAGAATAATAATTGCATAAATTCTTACACCAAGACTTAATTCAGACCACATTATGTTTTTTTTCATGATAGGCACAAAGTTCAAAGCACACATTCAGAACAGCATGGTCGCATACGGCCTGGTCGCTGACATTTAGTTAATGCTGTGGCCAGAAGCAAATAGTGTAACTACAGCAGAGTTAGAAATTAGGTCAAATGAGGATGAAACGTTACCAGGAGGTGTTGTGTTGCCTGGTATCAGTCTTGACTAAGCAGGTTACCTGTTTTCTGTTCTATTAAAAGCAGAGTGCTTCGTAACACAGCATGCTGATGTCAAAGAGTGGGAGTGACTCACCACTCGATATCTTAAATTAAACTGGCTTTAAGAAGAGTTTTAATATTAGACTGTAGCAGTAATTTAACATAATAAATGTTTTGGATGATGCATTTATCCGTCAGTTGGTCTTTGCCATCACATGAAGAAGCATGCTGCCAGGAAAATATCTACTTTATTAAACTAATACCGTATGTCATACCATCCATTGTTAGGATAGGAAATGTAATTGCTGCCTGAACTGTGTTCAAAGGAAAGATTTCTATAGCTAAAGATATACATCATGGGTTTTAAGAGAGACCATTCTTTGTGTTTTAAACTTTAACTCAGTCAAGTGATTGTAATGAAATGTAATTTAACATTTAGAAGCATCTTTTAATTTTTGTAGAATCACAATAATTTTATAGAAACAGCTGAAGTTAACCCTCTTCCACAGTAACCCATAACAAACATAAGCTCTACATTTTTTCCCTCACTTTTAGCAAAAATCCGTTTTCTCTTTTCCGACAGGTTTGGAAGGCAAGGGTTAAAAAGTGGGGCTTTCAGCTGGTTGCAATCTGCAAGTTGGCCACCAGATGTCACTCAACCCCTCATACTTCCCTTTAAGGTAACAGTCCAGTGTCTTGCTCCCAGCATTCTGATGTCTCTCTCTGGTGTGCCTCCCCATCTGTCCAGCACATCTCATGTGGTCATAAATATATGTTAAGTAGCAATAGTTTAAGGCTTGTCATATATATAAAATACATTTGCTGTTGCAAAATTCCAACTAAATATCAATAATTTGTACGTCTTGCCACATACACTGAGACGATAATTCACTGCACAACATGTGCAAACAGTGAGGGACTTCATGCATCTCCAAGTCAAGTTGGCCAACATATTCTCAACAAGCATTAAATGGGTTTTTGAACATGTGTTCATGTCAGCATCGTTAGTTAATCTATTAAGGATGTAGTTGTACATGATTGTGCCACAGCAGTTGAGCACAAGCACAAATACCGCTAATCCTCACGACTGAAGCAACACTGAAGCCTCTGCTGTGCCACTCCTCCCTCTTAAATGTAATCAGGCTCACTGGTTTGCACAAGAAATAGCTTGGGTGTTCCCAACAAAGATAATTCCCACCAACACATGAGCCTTGTCAGACACTATAATGATGTAGAAGCACAGAGGGTTTCATATTTATTAAGAATGCCAGTATATTGGCTCCATTCAAGAGTCAAATCTTTGCCTTTATCATAATATAAAAATATATTAAAATTATTCAAATATTTGAATTCAGCTGCATCACTGCAGAAAATAAAGGGAGGCACTTTAAAATTTAATTTTAGTTGAGCTTTAAGTAATCCCGGTCATCATTAGGAGGTTTATGAATATATGTTTGGTCTACACCATCCTCTCAAGCATGGTGGAGGTCAAAGACCCAGCTTCACTCTGCAACAAAGACATTTAAACCAGGAAGTGTGTGTCAGTTGTATGAACTAAAAACTGGTTAATGTTAAACACTTCCATTGACACTTGTCCCTAGAAAATGTTCCTTCAGACAAAATGTAACTTTAATGAAGTGATTTCATGATGCCATGTATAATGCAAAAAAGGGACAATAAATTCATCTCACAGCACTTTTAAATTCATTTCATTTTTTACAGTGTTATTTTTTATTGTTTGTGAAGGCGCTCTTCTGTGTTATGACCCAAAATAGAAGCACATTTGGAGACGAAAGTGGGTCACCCAAATTAGAAGGAAAAACAACACGAACTGGTAAAAAAAACAAAACAATACAATCCTCATCAACTCACAAAAACAAAACATCACAAAAGATTGACTTTTTAAGATTTGGCTTGAAAAAAGAAGCCATCAAGCCATAAACAGATAAAAGTTTATGAACATTAGTGGGGAAAAAGCCACATCTGAATGGTAAAAGATAAGGTTAGTGGCCCTTGGAAACAATTAACAAATTCTACCTCCCACATTTCAACATCTTAAACTGAGGTGGATCCAAGTTCCTGACAGGTTACCGCTATGAATGTGATTATCCCGTAAAAAAAAAAAAAAAAAAGCTGATTACATAAGTATGTATTCCCTCTTCTACACAAGGAAAACATCAGTGTTTCCTTCCTCAGAAAAGATACGACCTGATATCGTAATTTGTGTGTAGTCTTGTTGAAAGTTTATTTTAAGAGCGAGCGCTTTGACCTTTGTTTGCTGCTTGACAGGATTGTGCAGAGTGAAATGAGATAATGTGACAACTACCAGTGATTGCCCTGTCTGACTCCTAATCCTTACCTGTCTACCAAAATATGAACTCTCTCCTGAATTTTCATTCTTCTCCTTCTATTATCATGCTTGCTTTGCCTCAATGCTAATTTGCATCTTTTCTCTCTGTCTCCGACTTTCCTCCCCATCTGTCTGTCTTTCTTCCACTGTGCATTTTGCATGAGCAGAAATAGTCCATCACTCATGGGAGACGGCCAATTACATGGGGAGTGTGGGAGCTTTCCTTAGAACAAATTCTGCAAATCTTAATCTAAAACTACTGCTTTTTTCTTCAGGCCACAAAATATGCAAAAAATAAAATAAACAATTCTACCAGCCCGGAAAAATTAACATTGAGTTTTATTTGACCAGTTTAGGCTTTAAATTTAGATTTTGTTGACTTTACACTCAATACACAAATAACTCTTACTACAGCTTCTATAAATATCTTTGCTGGAATCAGTTTCAAGCTGTTTTTAGATTTATATATTTGTAAGAAACATATAGTGGGGCAGACAGCTGGCTGCTATCACCTGTGTAGCAGTCACAGTGCCGTGTAGATTAAGAGTTTTTCAAACTTTGACAAAACCAACATTCCTGTGGGGGATGTTTACGTATGTGGATAAAAAACAGATCTTCATTTTCTTTCCACAAAGGAAAAAGAGACAGAAACTGCCTAATTTACAACACCCTTAAGAGCTTTTGGGAGTGAAAAATAAGCAACAGACACTTGCCATAAAAATTGGAAAACTCGAATGAACAAAGGATCTCTCTGTTGGAAAAGTGGGAGACCTCAATATCTTATCTTCACCATAAATCGAAATTGACATTTTAACACCCTTTCCCACCACAGAACCGACCAGATGGCTACACATGAACTGAGAAGACTTCACTAAGACTCACTTTTAGTCGAATCTTAAAACTATATTAAATGTGTTTGATAACCGTATACAATTTCTTTCAGGTTTCCAGCTTGATCACAAGACGCATATAGAGACAATTTGTACGATTCTGGCTTAAATATTGACAAAGAACTGATCTTGGTTGAAAATGCCCAACCTGCCTGATGGAACCACATTGCCCCCTAGTGGTCTGCAGTGTTGATTAGTTGAACATTTAAATCCCCGAGGACTCAGTAAAATGGACAAGATGTATGAAACAATTAACTTCTAACGATGTCCCTTCGGTATCTATTTGGTATTTGTTTGGTATCCCCATTGTTAACACAGAAAATTAACATTGTGTGGTTCACTATTCATATGTCACGATTTCATAGATATTCATCTGAATTTTGAAAGTCATAATCATCAATTACGTTGTGTGTTATTTTGATGTCTTTATATTGCAAGTCTATGTTATATCTTTAATCTGCATATCTTAACAAGATGTGGTGTTTTCAGAATCACCGAGACAAATGTTCTATGAGACAGAGTAATGGAGAAATAAGAGTTTCTTTGTCTCATCCAGAAATCCCCATATAAAAACAGATCATCTTACACAGACACCCAGGCAGACGTTCACCACAGTTCAGGCATATCATTGGCTGAAAGAGTAGTGTAAGCTTACGTCACGCCCCGCCTCCGAGAGTCAAAACCCGGAGCCCGCGAAAAACACACGCTTCTTGCGTCTTGCCTCTTGTTCCAGAAGAGTTTCAACCCAGAGTTTCAGATTTGAGCAGAGAACAGTTGCTCAGAGAGATTTGGAGATGATTTGAGAAGGAGAGAAGAGCTCACCAGAGTTTGGGAGTTTTCCCATAATCTCAGGAGAGAGCGGAAGGACGTGAGGATGAGCGATGCAGAGGACGACCGGAGGAAGCCCTCCAGAACCCAGTGAGACCCCGGAGACGAGAAAGAAAGACCCGAACAAAGATAAGAACAGAATGAAGTTTTCCTACCCAGAAAACCAACTCAAGCAACCTTTTATTAATCTTCTGTGAACTTAAGTTCACTTCATCAGAGAAGCAACGGACCCACTGACACTCGGAAGATTCGATCATCTAACCACAGCCCTCGGCACCATCGTTCCCGTTTCCCAGTGAAAGAAGCAACTGAGAAGTCCGCTAAAGTCAGCCACCACAACCAGGAAGGCCCAGAGAGCGGAAGAGAAACCCCCTCGGACCCCGCGTGGCCGCTGCCGTGTTCCGAGCTGACTAAGCAGAACTTCAGCACAGTAAGACCGACCCGTTTTCACCTTAAAGTGGGTTTGATGGATGTCTCGAGGCTTTCACAGAATGATACATTAATCCGAAATGTCAGTATTTAGCGTCAAATAGTCAGCCAACCTAAACTATTTGAATACATCCAGTATCTCCCCATTCCCCATATTTTATTTTCCATTCACTAAGTGTTTTATATAATCACCCATATTCAATGCATCTCCTGTTTGTTTTAAAGGTTCATGTTTTGGTCATATCATTTTAATAAACAGTTCATATATCTATATATATGTTATAATCACAGATTGTGTCGTATGCTTTCTTTACGTAATGTCTGTCCAACCAAACGAGAACTTCACGAAAGTAGCGAGATATGAGACTGATTATTAATTGATTATTAACTGACTATTAATTGATTATTAATTTAACATACCAGGATCGTAAGATTTTAACAGTTTTCCTCCCTGACTGTAACTTAAAGTTAAAATAACGGTAGGTGGTGCCCTTAATTCGAGGTTTAAGATAAATCCTTATATTTGATGCATATATAATTGCCCAATAACGCTACACCTGCTATAGGTTATGTTTCTAAACAATAAGAGAATCCCAGCTGGAAACTCAATGAGATGCAGAGACAAACAAAGTTAAACTGTAAACCAAAATGATAGACTGCCACTGGCCAAACAATCATCAGCCAGAACCATCAGCATCTTTCTTTAAAACTTACTATAAATCAATATTTTTTTCTCCAGTATGTGGATAAACAGAAATCTGGTATCTGACAGACAGCCAGAATGGATTTACATATACTGCTCATTATCGATGCAGTGAAATAAAACTAATTATGGAATGAAAATTAATGATTATCATACCCTCTCTGTTTGCATATTAATAATAGTGGGGGAAAATGCAGATGAGTTACAGATCTTTGTGAATGTACATCTTTCCTGCCGTTTGGTTCCCATCACACCACATTTTCATCTAAAAACAGGCTTTTTCTCCCCCAGAGTGAATAAAGACTCTCACTTTCGCTCCTGTATGAGTCATTGTAACTAATAACAGTAACGATCACGTCCAGCCAAAAATAAGTACCGTTATTACACTGTAACAAATGCCATACCATTGAAAAGCAAAGTAAATCATTTTAACTAATGATTCGAAATTGTATGGACATAAAACGAAATCATCTTGCATCCAAATATCTTACAACTAGTCAGCCTTTTAACCTACATCTTCACACAAGCAGTACTGGTCGGGAAACAGACTGGAGCTGGTTGAGATATTGATTACTGTTCTAGATCAGTTACGCTTAATTTAAGGTTTTGTTTCTTTTGTTTAATCATGTTTCGAAGCAGGAATGTGCTAATTGTTTTGCTCCTTTTATTAAAAATTATTCTTTTGACAGCATTGGCACATGTTTTGCAGCACCTACAAGCCTGCTGTGACTGCAGGTTTTTTTTTATGTGAACTGTCTGTCAACAAGCAATCATTGTTTCTACATACAACCATTAACATTCACGTTAAATGTTACTTCCCTTATCTCTAGCAGCTTGGTTGTAACATTAATGGGGTGCTTGTCTGAGACTGTTACTTAATCCTGTGACACAAGGTTATTAGTTGTCGAGTGATTAAACTTTAGGTCTTATTAGTCTGCAGCCTGTTGCACCCTTGTTGTTGGCATGGTGCAGTTTGATCTTGAGCTGTTTTTGGCAAATATTGTCAGTCAACTTGAAAGATAATTTCTGGCACAAATAGTGGAATGTAATATCAAATGTAAATCTAAAACTGAGAAATCTAGATGAGTGCGATGCATGAACACAGCTCTTGTGAATACTAGAAAGAAATCTTTCAGATTGTTCGAACATTTTGACTCCACACATCCCTTATTTTTGAGCTTGCACATTTGCTGATCAGCTTAAGAACACTCCTTGCATCTTCCTCACCTTTACTGATCGCCTTTGCCTCCTTCCTCTTTTTGATGATAATAGGAGCACAAGCCTTTCTTCTCTGCCGGCTGCTGTCTCCCTCTCTGCCTGCTCTCTCAGCTCAGCTCACGAGCAATTTTCACACAAGGCTGATTGAATTAATTCTCTATCCCCTTGCTTCTTTTCCTTCACTGTTCACCGTTCTTGCTCAGGGAAGGGAATGAGGCAAAAATATTATCGACGCTGACGAATGAAACATGCCACGCACAGAGAACTGGTAGAAGGGATGCAGTGGGCACGCAGGAGGCAAGGAAACTGAAGTAGAGTTGACATACAAACACATACACACACATTCTGACATGGTGATGCATCTGATGCACATGAACCTGCTTTCTAATGAAAATGTGTGAAAGGAGACAAATGCAAATCTACACACAGTCAAACAGATGATTTGTTCCCATGATAACCTGCAGGGGGATGTTAAAGAAAAAATGCTAAGCATGATATAATATTTGACACGTTATTCAAATGCTGAAATTAAAAGGTCGACATGAAAATAACTGACATTTGCCACATTAAATATCTCACATTTAAGGATCCATCTTTTTTCACAATTTTACATTGAAAATTTGGAAAGTTTGGAACGTTCATCAGATAAAACGAGCTGTTCAAATCATTCTCCTACTCTTACTGTGTCCGTTTGTGCACAGTGAACTGAACACATTTCCAACAGGCCCAAATGGTTGGCCTTGAAATTTCCCTTAAAATATTTAGGATATTGTGAACATTGTACAAATTCAAGGATAGTGATTACATTTAGAAAACCAATTAAAGATAAAAAAAAAAGAAAGATTTATGGTCCAGCCAAACCAAACTAGGATTTCATTTGCAGTTTGGTGACGAGGATGATTAGTTACTGGCAGAAATCGCTCCTGAGTAAACTATTTATTGAGCAGGATTAGTACTCGAGTGAACATCCAGACAAAACTTGAGGAAATTTGCTTGGCTTTGACTAAATAATCTAAACAGAAACTGGAATGACGATAATTGCTGCACCTTTAGTTCATAGATAAATTGACATAAAGATAGCCACACAACAGTAGGACACACATCTTCCACCTCTTTGAATTGCCAATTGATGTCCAAAACATTTGGCCTTGCCATGAATGTGTGCTGGTGACTAATGAAAGTGGGGGTGGGAGCAGCCAGACCCCTTTGAACAAGACATTTAATGTGGGCACTGTTGCCATAAAGACCAGCCTTGAAGCTTCTGGGGATCTAAGAAAACACACACACATTAAAACCACATCCCACACGGTCAAAACAACGGGACGTTATTAATGGTCAGGTGCTGCTGCAGTTCGGCTCCCAACACTTCTATGGCAAACTGTGCCCCGCAAGGAGCCATAATCATCTCCCGCTTCTCAGCAATCATTTATAGCAGCACCAGCTGCCCAATATCCTCTGGTCAAACTGGATCCACAATCTCGTAATAGTCTCCTGCACGGTGTCTCAGCTGATTTAAGTCTCTGAAGCAGTGGCAGACCTTCAATCTGTTGGTTTTATCATCCGAATAGAACAGCAGACTGCTGGGAAAAGTCTCTAATGGGGGACTCAAGGGAAGGAGAGCCCAGGTAGCTATAAATCTTGCTCTCTGTAACCCCTCAGAAAGCACATGAGTGGGCCATGTGATGGATATCAGAGCAAGGGTGAAGGATATTGATATACCTTGTCAGGAAACTGAAACTTAGAAGGATGGTGTGCAGTAAACAGTATGAAAGTCCAAATGCAAATAAAAGAAAATGAAGAACGTCTGCAATTACTGATTTGTCAAAAGATGGATAGTGAGTCTTATTGAATTAACTGCCTAGCAGTAATAAAGTCTCCCTTTAACCCAAACTTCTCTGCATTTGTGAACAGAAGATGTTGCACTTGGTGAGATAAAGGCAAACTTAAAGGTGAAACTGTCATTATGCTTCCCTCATGTAGAAATTTCCATGGATCAGTGAATAAAATAGAATATCTTTTGCATAGTTTTAATAGTAAGCAAATGGGGAATAATGGATCCAACGATATATTCTGCTTCAGTGATGTATTCATGTTTCACTCATTCAGCAGTGGTGGACAATTTTATGCCGTTCTCGTCTCAACTTGCGTGGCCTGAAAATCAATGTCCATTAAAGTGACGGAGGGTTCATATGTCACTGCATCTACTTTCCATTAACTCTGCTTCTATTAAAATCTCAGTGTCTTTCTGTGACTGTGGTGACCAAATCAGTACAGCTGCAGTGTATGATATGTGGACGCTCCAGGAGGCTGCTACAGGCAGATGCTCATTATGGTGACATATTGACCTCCAATGACTTCACAATATCCCAATAATGAACTGGACCACTTGTGCTGCGTGCTTGACAAAGGCAATTTTAAACCATTATTTATCCAGCCAAGGCTCTCACAGCGTTCATACTTCTTTTCTGGCTAGGCCAGGCTCAGCACTCATAAGGTTTCACAGCTTTGCACCTGGACGCGATCCACTGTAACCACATGATGTTGCATTGAGCAGCTTCTCTTTCTTTCAAGGACACATTTACTGCACCTCCTCAATTTAACCAAAGTGTTTAAGTTTGTTTTTCCAAGCAACAACCTAAAACTGCAATGGAAATGTAAATGCTGGTAAACATATACTGTACTTAGGCTTGATTATTTTCTTTGTATCATCAGGTTGGATTTTTCACAAGGAAATTAAGTTAACACATGCACAGCACTTCCCAAGCCCACATCTATTGTACACTTATTATAATTTGTTATGACTCCATCCTAATCATTCCTGAAAGTAGAAGCAGTGTAGCAAGTTATTTTAACAGAATCATTTTAAGGAACATTCAACAGCGTTATTCTTTCTTCACAGCTCCGTCAAAACTGCTCTAAAAAAAACTTCAAAGCCTTTGTATCCACATGTCATCGCATATTTAACACGAGGCAGAAACAAGACACATTGCATTCATTGATTGTCAGTGATTTCATAAAATCTATAGAGCTTCTGTCCAAAAAGTGAAGGCTTCATAAATGCTCCACGATACTGAGTTTAACTATGGACTGAGTAAAACAGGTGGATGCTAGTCACAGTGACATCATCCATTGGTTTTTGAACTCTGCCTTTGAGGCATCAAACTCTACACCTTTGTCTCTCAAAGCCAAAAGTTAGAAGTAAGCAGTGAATCTGACAAATTACACACACTCATAGAACAAGAACTTGTCAATCACATCTTCGATGCATCAGACTGCACAACGGTACAAAATCCAACATGGAACTAGTCGCGCACATCCCTGGTTTTTGACCTGTCGAAACAACTTTGAGAATAAAATGGTTGTGGTGAGCTGCTTTACCTGCACACTGAGAGGAAGACATCTATGATGACATCACCTGTCGCTGAACTATTTACCTGGCGAAGGGAGATGACGCATGACCACGAAAGCGGCTTTGACAATAATATGATGATTATTACCACTTATATTCTGTGTATGAAAAACAGGGAAACCTCCGTTTTTAAAAATATCTGTGTTAGGGTGTATTCAGCTTTAAAGTCAAAATAGTGTGATATCAAAAAACCGTGGCAACAAATAAGTTCACACAAACACACTCCTGTCACACGTACGCAGTCTGTTCATCATTCAAACACAGGGCTGGTTGGAGATAAAGGAAGCAGCAGATCTCACCAGAGTAGAGCCATAACAGACATCGATTAATCTTACCTCCTCTCCTGTCAGGTAGTACGCTGAGAGCAACCCTCCGACGTAACGAATGTTCACCTCAAAGAGTGATGCCTCGCCGTTCTGTTGAACCAAAAGAAAGAGATCAAATTGTCAAATGTCCCATTGAGCCAATGCCTCCAGTGGGGGGGTAAAGCAGTGGTGAATGTAGGGGGAAAATGAATACACTGCAGACATTAGTAATTTTTCTACCTAGATTCCTGATGTTATTGGTTTGGGAGATGCCTCGGGAATACTGCAGTCCAGATGTGCAGATAAATATTTCACACAACAGACTGTAAAGTCTCTGAGATCCATAATAATGTGGGCAATATTTATCACTTCCAGGTGTGCGGATTTGCATTCCATGATTGTTTTATATGATTTGAAGATGCATCAGATGGTCTAATACATCTCAAAAAAGCCTGTTTCAATTTCAGTCTTTGGTCAGACTTTTGTTCCTTTTTTTTTTTCCTGTTCGTCTTTTTCTTGTTAAGGGGCCAGTACATTTTTTTTGTTTCAAAAAGTCAATTAATGAAACAGGTTTCTGCACTACAAACTGCTCATATCAGGACACAAACATTCTGTATGTAGCTGATCACGGAGATTTTGAGTTTTTTATGTTTACAATCCTTCAATACTGATCAGTTCAACACTGAGGGTATTTTTCATGGTATGTATTGACAAAAAGGTGTTTTTATCCAAAGATAGAATGACCTCACCCACTGGACAGTATATTAAGATGGACAGAAGGTTAATACCTAATCTTGCTGTTCATAAGGAAAACAAAAATAGAGCCGATATGGACTCCGCTGCCTTGTGTTTGTTATGTCATTTCCAATCAAAATCTGTGCAGCCGTCGCTGGGAGGTCGGAAACACAGGCTCATTATACAGTGGACTAAATAGAGCGCTCGCTATTTTGTCGTGTTGTCTGAATCAAGTGTGAAATTTTGTATTTCCCATCTAGTCTAAGTATTACAGAGTCGAATGTCACCAACACAGCAAATATATCCCATAATGCATTGCACCAAAGTAAGAAAGGTTAATGATCAAGCAGACCTGCAGCAGCGCAACTAACTGTCATACGATTGTGTGTTTTTAAACAATTTCAAAGTAATACAAATGACAAACTAAAATTCCTGTTATATATGATAGTCGTATAAAATAACTTAAAAGATTTATAGGCTTGTTTTCATTTTAAATACAAGCATGAAACAATTATTTGGTAGTAGCACAAAAATTGTGTAATTTATTATGAATTATGTGAACAAAGCAGAAAATCACAAACAAAACAAACAAAAAAAAAAACGTTCAAGTAAGTTATTTTTTTTTTTTGTTAAATACACTCGGTACATCACAGAAACTCATAACAGTTCTAACCTGGTGTGTTAAATTGTGTGACTGCACTCAGGTCAAAAATTACCAGAGAATTGTCCAAAATCATTCTTTCATGATAATGAGTTTATTATACAGTCCTCTACATACAGTTTACTATGTAGTCAGAAGGAATTAGTGAGTCAGTGATTTTGGACACAGCCGTGGTCCCACTTCTGAACCAGTCTAAAAGTGAGCAAATGGAACGCACATCTGTTAAACTTTACTGTATGTCATAGAGACAGTCCAACACATTTCATTCAATTGTAGCAGTACACTATAATTTAATTGTAAGTGCTAGTTGTCTAATCATCCAGCTACATGTAAACAACTTTTTTCCTTATAGATTTGTTGTGCCTTGGCACTGAGGATCAGGCAGGAGGACCATGATAACATGACTCCGGCTCATGGGCACAACTGAACAGTTGCAAATTACCACAACTCTACAAACTTTACACAGCTTTACAAAGTTACATCATCTTTACTTACTTCTACAGAGTTATCTTATACCACACTTTTATTGAATATGGTATTCAGTTTGTTCATTATGAACAAAAAGGCAGTTTTCCAATTCAGATTCAGACGTACTTCATAAATCCCAAGAGGATTTTTTTTTATATAGTAATAGTAAATGTTGATTGAAGATGACAGGACAGAACTACAAAAAAATATATCCCATATTAGGGGATTCTGTTGTATTCCTATCAGCGTATTCTTTCAATTTATTCTAATGCTTTAAATACTTTGGGTGATGATCAAAGCTCAAACTTTTCCAGTATCCCTCCCAAAGCTTTTCAGGGACAGGCTCTCTGGTGTTGGATGGACTCACTTGTCTCTGTGTAGTAAAGCCGGTGTTCTTGTGCTTATGAAGACGTCTCTTACTTTCAGGCTTCCCTTTCTGTGCATGCTTGTTATAAAGAAAATTTCCTCTCCAAAAAAATCTCATTACAGCCAAGTCAGTTTTAAAAAGTCAGGCCATGGTATCAAAGCCATGTAATCATGTTCCCCAGTGTTTCTCTTAAAAATTGGTATTGATTAAAAGAGTAAGATCACTGGTTAAAGCTGAATTCTGTTCTCTGTTGTATTATTTTCAAATTTTAAAAGTCGTTCAAGTTGAATCCTAATTGATATCAGAGAAGTTCGGGATTTTTTGACTTGAGTAAAGTCAACAATTATTGGATGGATAACTTTCACATTTAGAAGTTGGGACCTTTATTTACTTCAACAGCTTTAAACAGCAATTGGAAAAAAAGCAATGAGTGGAATTTCCACACTTTAAATTCAAAAGTTGGGTATTAGTATTTCTACTCCTTACCGTTTTTTTTTTTAATAAATTTATAGTCAATCACATTTGTTAGACCAACATACACTTTCTATTACACCAAGTCTTTTAAGGAAGTTGGTTTGCATGCATTTACTCTGTGAAGTTAGATAATTGGATTTTATAATGTGATTTAAAAAAAGCCTCAACTGATTGATGCGTGTAACTACTCTGTTGTCCAGATGGAATAAGTTCAGAGGAAATGTAGGAATTAGGAAATGTAGTGTGCTGAATTAATAGTATTTGAGCATTAGGCCAAAAGCCTTGAAGTGTTTCAATAGTAAACAAGGGCTACAGTACAAAAAGCTTACAAAAGTTTAGTATTCAGCCATCTTCAGTCTTTAAACTACATGATTACACTGCAGATTTGTGCTAACGTTTACACTTTTCTACAGGATAAACAGTCATGATTCACTAAGACTCTGACTTGCCTAACAAAAGATTTGAATTTGATGGGGGGGGGGATTCCATATTTCAAACACTGGACATTAAGACAGAGTGTGCAGCATTGCCATTTCAGCATGACATACACAGCATGGTCCATTTCCTTTTCTAAATGAAGTATGAAATAACAGGTACCACTGCATGTGTCTCAATATGTCACTATAATTATTGCCTCTTGTGCTAGCTGAGGGTTGAAGCAGGGTACTCATTGACTTGGAGACCCATTGAGAAGGAAATTGCTATCTCAAGTGTGGATGAGAAGGAAACTGTAATTGGGTTCCAGAAAGGGCAATTTGCTCCACTTTGAAGCATATGATCAAGATGGGGAGTCACTTCCATCTGTTCATCTGTTCTTTTTTATCTCCACATACATTTTCACGTTAAAATATTTAGATACTCAGGCATCGTCTTATTGGAAGATTTACTTTAATAAAAAATGTGCACATAGATCATCTAATTTGTTTCAATCTCTAAATTTGAGGCAAAATGTCCCTACATATATTTTCTTTCATGTTTTTACAGTTGTTGGCTTTCCTGCTGATAGTTTGAGGAACATATCAATACCTCCAATGATTTCAGAGCAAATGTGACAATTTTTAAACTTTTCGTCCTGATTGAACAAACAGACATGCATGTAACTCGTAACACGCATGTGAACAAAAATATTTTCTGAATTATATTATACTTTTTTTGCCAACGTCGTGTTTTATTTCAAGGGTTAACTCTAATTCAGCAGGACTTTGCCACCATCAAGAGGCTGTGAACTCAGCCGGCTGGTGACACTTCCTGAGACAAAGCACCGCCGCCTGTGGCCGGGCAGCTGAGCGGTCTTTGCCAATCCAGAAATGAGTGTTCTATTCAGTAATGGCAGTGATTAGGAATGGAGTGTCTATTTATCACCAGTGATAGTGGCTCTTAGCAAGACAGGTAGGAGGCACAATGAAAGGGGACGAGTAACGCTGACAAAGGTTTGTCAGTCAGATTTTCACTTCCCAGTGAAGCCTCAATAAATCACTAAGCAAGCTTTGTGTAAGACTTCCTTTCACACTGATCTGAAGATTTATATCACGTGCATTTAGACATAAAGATGGCACGTATAGGCACAATTTCTTTTCAAACAGCTTTGGTTGCCATGTCATATGAATCAAATATTGGGCAAATATCAAGATTAAAAAACCCTAAAGCTCTATGAACAAACACTAAACTCAAATACACAGACATATTGATTCCACTGTCACATCATGAGCAAATTCTCAAGAGAAGAGATTTGAAACAATGTCACAGTCCTCTGAAAGTCCTCTGTTCGTTTAAGACTGAAGACAAATTTCCTCTAATCTATCTTGTTAGACAATGATTTATTTATTGCTTACACCTTACTAATGTCAGTGGTAATTACAGGTCCTAAACAGGTCACGAGTTACAAATTCTGTTCCTTCTCATGTAAGTGCTGACTGGAATGACAATAAAAACTCCTTGAAATTCTGCTCGTCTTTCATCTGTATGGAGGGTGAAGATGAATAACTGTGTAGGAGATTGGATTTGACTCCGAAGCCTGAGAATCTGAAGTTTCTTTTTAACCAATCAGGTGCCGTTCGTTGATACTGGTCAGTGTGAGATCCCTGAAAGTCCCTCAGAAAAACAAAACAAAAAAAAACAAAAACATTGGTTTTGGTGTTCATAGACTTCTATAAAATCTGTGAACATTTCCTTTGAATGCATTTTCCAAGCTGAACATTTTCATTTGTTCAAACTTAGAAGCCAATAGCTTTGCTTTAATTTATCATTGAAATTTTGTTTCTGATTAAAGCACATAAAGCAAGTCATAAATATTTCAAAGCTATTAAGGCTGTACACTTGAGTCATTAATTGGACAAACACATCCCACAGAGAAAAATAAATGTATTTAAGTATTATCCCCTTAATACAATTCTGATGAAGGGCTGACCAAATATAGAAAAACTCAAATGTTTGTTCTGTCGTCTGTTCTATTTATAATTAAAACATTTTCATTTATCTGAAAAAAGTTGATTGTCATGATAAGACATCCAGTTCCTGGGATATTTACATGTCAAATTGAAATACAACACAGGCCTTAAATATAGTTTCATACAGTTTAAGGCTTCTGAAATTGCTTTGATCTTTAATTGTCTTGATAACAAATGTTGATAAATGATAGACAAATCATAAGGAAACTAAAAGATTCAAGAATCTTTTCCAAACGAGGTAAAAACTTTGAGTTCAATTAAAGTTAACACATGGTGCAGTGAGCATTACTGTCAAGAAATCTGCTAAAGTAAACAACAAATTGTTTCTATTTTTCTTCTTTTCGTCTCCCTTTATGGTGCTCAGGCTGAGGATCTAATGAGGAGACAACAAAAGACTGTCAGGGTAAAGACGAAAGCTTTTACCACCGAGATGAAACCCTTCCTGCAGTTTATCTGTCTAGCTTTTCTAAAAGTGTTGCAATGGAAGGTGAAAGAAGAGACTTTCTGAAGAATGACTACTCAGCACTAAAATAAAAATGTGCACTGCAGTGCTAAAATACAAACACCAAACATACCCTGCTTACTTGAACAAATATATAAGATAGATACCTTCTCCAATGCCTGAGAAGAGCCAGATGGAATCTACAATAAAGGCTCATCTGGGATTTCACTGTATACTGTACTTTTCTTACCCCCCTCTGAAAAAATAACAGCAAAATACAAGACAAAGGCAGCTAAATACAACTTTTAACATTTCTCCGTGTATTTAATGAATAGTTAATGAAAAATTAGCATTTTAATTGCTGAACATAATGTAATATTGTGCAGGAGGAGCCACAGCAGAAAAGAAAATTGATTAATGAGGGTAATGACTCATTGGGTACACTGCTGTCTAAGCTCGTCACTGCTCTGCTTCACCAGCAGCATGTCGTCTTGCTGACTGTACAAGTATTTTTTTTCGCTGGGTTCTCTGCTGATGAGTATCTCAGAGTCGTGGCAAAGACTGCCACCATGCTCAGCTCAGATTTGTCTGGGATATGAGCCTGACTGGCAAGACGGGCTGCCGTGCCGTGGCGGCCAATGCGCTGACTAAACTGTTGTCTATAGGGGTGTCCAGCTCAGGTGCTAATGCAATGATTTACTGCTAATAAAGAGGCATCATTGTCAGTGGGCAGATTACTCTCAGCATTGCCGCCATCCAGGTTTTCACAAGCTCCCAGAGTTTAAAGCCAAATTAGACCGATGTGCTAGAAAAAAAAAAAAAATGACCCAATGAGCCAAGGATGAAAATTTAGCAGTTGATTGCCTCTCTGACTAGAGCTGGTGATTCATAGTTTCTCACTGTGATTTAACTTAACACTGCTAATTAACATGGAGAAATCATGAAAGGGACCAGTTTGATCCTGTAACTCTAATCTGTCAGTATAGCAGAGCTTTCTGCAGATTTAAAGATGCTCCTTCAGCTGAAAGTTTCCTCTAAGCTGCTCCTCTCCACCCAGCATCCTTTCCTTTTTTTTTTACTAAGTGTAGCATAATCTTGATCAGTGTACAAGCTGTACGAGTAGTCTACGACATAAAAGTTAATGACTGCCAACCTATGGAGCATACTAAACAGCATGCGATGCCACAGAGATTACATCCACTTCATACATTAAAAAAAAAAAAACAATGGATATGCCAAAACAAGGAATCACACACACACACACACACACCTTTAAGGGGCATTGAGATTAACAGAATCAAATAAAAAAACAAAACTATTTCACTACATTGATACGTGGACCCCTGGATCTAATAAAAATGTACCATAAATTCGTCAATGTCGTGATTCTTCATTTAAAATCCAGTCAACCAAAGTTGATTCTGATTCTACACAGAGTCAAAATGAGATTTCCACTTTAGTGTCAGAGTAAACATAAGAGTGGGCCTGCACTATCACTACATCAGCAGTGTGCTGAATGACCAGCATCTTCACATAATTCAAACTGCTCGCTGGATGCTTACATCTAATAGGAACAGAGTATAAGCCAACCTTCATTGCTTGAAAGGTAGAAACATATACAAATTGTCAGACAACCAACACTGATGCAGTGTATGATGCACCATTAAGTCTAATGTCTGTGACAAGCAACAAATCACAACTTTCATGTGGTGAGACGTCACGGTGAATAAGGAAGTCGAATACTCGAATTTTAAACTCGATACCATTTTCAATACCACAGGGGGGGAATGACACACGAAGAGTGATAAAATGGTTTTATTATACAGGGTTCTAGACTACCTTTATAAAATTATAAACTTAAAAAAAAAGAAAGGTAGCAGCACCACTTGCATCAGCTATAAAGCATCACTTTGGTGATTTCTTTTCAACTTGGCTGTATAACTGATAAATTAATATATTTGTTCATAAAAACACCATTTACCAAAAATAACAAATTTCTGTTTTTGTCTGAAGAGGAAATGTCTGGGTAGAGTATTATCTTAGAAGAAAAAAAGACATTGAGTTCAACTGATTGTGTATTTAAACACTGAAGCCAAATAAATAAATAAAAAATATAATATTAATTCCCTCATTTAATATAAAACAGCTGTCTGTTTCTCAGAACACTATTTGTCAGTAATGATGTTTAGATGGAATAAAGACTACGATGTTGAGTAAGCTGCATACGTACCATGTACTTTGTGATGGTCAGAGACTCAACAAACTGGTATTTTATGCTACCATTGTTGGGCCACAATGACAGGGTACATAAGAAAAAACATCCCTTCTTTGTAACAGTTTTACCATATAAACAGTGTGTTTTATGCTGGAAGGAGGAACTCTTTGCCTGTTGATTTAACCAGCTGATTCCACATCAAAACCTCATCATTAATCCGTGACGGTCCTGTCACAGGTTCTAATGATTGTTTAAAAATCAAAAACACACATTAAAAATGTCTGAGTGAAGAGAGTGTTAAAGACAGCTGCCTACTAAGTAGATAAGATGGATTAGACTGAGGTAGACGACCCGCACAGCTTTAATTATCCCCAACCACATTCTTATGATGACTATGAGGGTCTCACATTTTCACCCCCTCTAAGTTTCATGAGACATATAGTATCGTATACCTCGTCACATAGTTGCATTTTTTGACCAATTTGTGAGACTAAGTGTTAGCGGTTAGGAGCTCTTACAATAACAAAAGTTAAGTTACTTTCATGCAGCTGTAGCAGCAGCTCTGAGCCGTGAACTCCACAGTGTTCAGCTGTTAGTCGGGGGGGTTACTGTGTGTCTGTCTGGTATAAATTAGTATCGGAGTATCAATTATTTTGACGACCCTAATGGTGACTACCTGGATGCTAATATAGATAGAAGAGCCATATTAGTAATTATTTCCAACTTAGCCACATCTCTGCAAGGTTAAAGTTACTTACAGCATCTATTGACTGAGTTATGATTGTGGCGGCTTTATTGATATGATGACGATGTTAAACAACTGTAAAAAAAAACTGCATCAGACAGACAAATTCTGTTTAAAATTGAATCGTATATCTTACTATATATATATATATAGAGAGAAACTCTTAAATGATTGATGCGCACCCTCAACAGGTTGTGAATAAGCAGGTCTTTTTAATGTTGCGGCTGATTGGTATAACTGTGATTTCATGAAGATTTCTTTTTTCCGAATAGAAATCAGTCATTACAGTATTATTAAATGTTCCAGGAGACCATTCCCTTGCCATTCCCTTATTTGTTTTAATTATTGTGCATTGCAATGTAATTCATTGAATCCATGCTTGTAAAACAAATTATTATACTCAGAAGGGCTTAGGGTGAGGGGCTCCTTTTAATTTTTCAGCAACAGGCATCGCATCAGAGTCATCTCTCTTTTCTGAAGTGTTTTTTTTTTTTAATACTAAGAATTTGAATTTAAAAAAGGGACTGGTTCATTTAGACAGACAGACATTAGACTGTAATGCTTATCTGCTGCAACACATCAAGCTGACTACCTCAAGCACACTTGTGATATTCCCATGATGCATTTTTACAGTAGCCTCAGTGAATTCCTAAGCCCATCTCAGACCAACAGAGCTCGATTAGATGGTTGGAGCAGAGGGATAGCATTATCCGCTGCTGGTTGGAATCTTATTGGAAATGATTTACATTTTATTTCTTCTGTAATACTTATCCTTTAAAAGCCAGTAATTAATAAGCATAGAACATCTCCCCAAACATCCTCAAATGGGTGTTTGAAGGCAGTGAATGTATTTATACCATAAACAGCCACTAAAAGCATTTATTTATATAGTCACAGCCTGGTGAATAATTACTCAAATGCTGCATGGGTCATACATAACAGCTGAATTACAACCGAGCCAATCACCCTGCATTCCACTTTTTGAATGGATGTTCTTTTTTTATATATCTGTGGAAACAAAATGACAGTGAGCAGGTTTCTGCTCCCTTGGAGGAATGCAGTAGCCCCCCACCACGTCCTCTATGATAATGCACCAATCTCATGGGACTTTGTTATGCTCTTGCTCTGTCATTATTATTCACTCCACTTTAGTCCATCTTCCTCCTACCTGACAGAGTGCAACTATCTGCCTGTGTCTCTCATCATATACCTCTCACTGTATCCAGCCATGCTGACTGAGGCACATCTTTCACTTTTTCTCAGCACCACTGGAGGCTGTTTGCTCACAAAGCTCCAACAAGAAGAAAGAGGTACTTGAGCTTTTCTATCTGATAATACTAAATGTCCAGTTATGTGGAGGAGGCCATTAACTGAGCTAAATAATGCTTCCATTATAAACATATGTTTCAGAACACATCTTTACATAACTGCTGTAGTATGAGAATGGAACTTATTTGAGAAGATCTGCCAAATTGATTTACTTTCCTCTTAGCTCCCATTTGTTCCCCAACCCTTGAAACAGATGGTTTAGGTGCCATCACATCACCAACTATGTATAAATGCTGTTCAGTGCAGCAGAAACACACAGTAGACCAGAATAAAGTCTTGTATTTTACCTTCTTGTTGCATGTAACCTGCTTCTTTCTTTGTGCCATCAGCATTTGTGGTGCAACAGAACTCAATATTACAGGGTTTTTGTTTTTATCCTCCCGGTAAAAGTCCAAATTGATGCAGGCATTTGCTAAATGAGCAGGCAGAAAAGACGTTCATTAATGATACAAAACATGCTGATAAGTATCCGTGGCGATGCAAAACCCACACAAAATGTCCTTCACCCTCTACATCCCGAGACATAATGTCAGCTGATCTTGACAGCTCAGGGGCACAAAGCCTTTGCTGAACCATCTCCCAGCCTTATAAAAGACACAGTTCTTCCTCAGATGTCGTCATGTCTGGAAGCAAGTTGAGTCTTTTTTAAAGCAGACAGAAGATCAGCAGGGGTCAGAAAACAGCTTTGTGGAGGTAAACAGCAACCTCACTCCGAGTCGCTTCATAATATATTGTCACTTTATCTTGTCATCTTATATGCATTCTGAAAATAACTCCTGATTAACCGATTAAAACATGCTTTGACATGGGGATGGGGAATCACTTATTGTACGGGTCAACAATGTGCTCAGAAGTTAAAAACTGCACTCACTAAAATATATAAAACAAAGTGACCAATCACAAAAGATTCAAGGAGGGACTAACCCAACAACCAACAGGACCCAAAGGATTCACCGTGTCTGATGGGTGTTTGTATCTTGTTAATGTTAGGCTGTATTACATATTTCAGGATAACCTCCACATGCTTTATTTATTTGCCTGAAGCATCTGCAAAGTTAACCTCAGTCAACAAAAGTTTTTTTCAGTCAGCATATTTTTCTCCATGTCTGTCTTGTGAATTTTGCTGTAGTTCGGTATGTACAATGTATTGTTAAGTAGTCGGTGAGAGACTGTCGGCAGTCTCAAACAACTTGATGAAGTTCCTATCCTCCAATCCTTCCTCATCAAACTTTCTCTCCTCTGTGAGAAGTGTGTTGAATCTGAAAGTAAACTGTGTCTGTGCTGGCAGCATGATGTTTGGTCCCAAGGCCAAGCATCCCTCTCAGTTTTACCAAATCAACAGCAATGCATCGGGCTCAGTCGAAGACATCTAGATTCAAACCACAATTGTAACAATACATTTGGGCTGTTTCTGTTTGCTTTCTGCTGCTGCAGAGCTGATATGCATGTAAGGAAACTAAGACCTTTAGCAAATGCAGATCCAAAGCTGAGAAAAGAGGCATTAAGAGGATTTCAGAAATAGAAAGAAAAATGAAAGCAAAACTGATGAAAGCAGTTCTCACTCATGTACTGTAGCTGTGGACTTCATTAGCCAGCTGAGTTATGAAGACCGTTTCTATGCTGGAAACATGGCCAGCACTCGCTGACATTAAAGGATAATTAGAATCTACTGAATAAAAAAAAAATATGTGACCACGTTTGTTTGTCCTCTTACTAAATTGCAAATGCGCCACACCTATAGAGCTCCTATTATCCTTATCAATGTTCTGTAAAGCCCTTTACAGTGTTTCCCCATTCAAACAAACACTCGCACAGTGTTTATTATATATTTTCATTCAATATATGCAGTGATTTTACTCTAAAGTCGCCCACAGATGAGCAAATATGGAGGAGAAATATGGGGTTCAGTGTCTTGCCCGATAACAATTCCACACGAGTAGGGGCTGGAGATGGAAGTACTGATCTTCCAATTGCAAGGTAACATTTTTTATCACCTGAGCCACAATTTCCCCTGCAGCTGCTACTGTCAATGTTTATTGTAGCCATGCATAATGGTCTTCTCAATATTCCAGTCTTATTTGAACGTCAGATGCGTTGTTCTAATAGAAAAACGTATGGTCTTAAAGCTGCACAGATGTCGCAGACTGCTAGAAGTAGTTTGCTTGTGATCCAGCAGAGAGCACTCAAGAATCAGCCTGGCTTGAGGCGTGTCCTGCTAGCATCTTAGTAAAACAAGCTAATGTTGCTAATGTTACACTTACTAAGTGGTGTTTATAAATGTGGATTATTGCAGCATAAATGGTACAGTAACGAACAAAGATAAGGCCATTTGTCAACTTTCCTTTAATTTGCAGATGTACTTCTTTATTTCTAATTTGTTTGAGCTTTTGGAAAAAGTGACAGCCCAAAAATACTGCAGGAACCTTTTCCTGTTTGAAAATACAGCTGCGTAGTGCAATGACTTTAAGATTAGATGGTAACCAAGCAGTCAATGATTTTACAATGATTTAACGTGGTCTGATTTTTTAAAACATTTCAGTTATACATACAAAATGTCTTTGATAATGTTAGTTGACATGAAAAAAAATAAAAATAAATACTGTTTAAGCCCAACCAAAACCAGACTTCTAATATACATGTAAACATGTTGGTCCAACTAAAATCGTACAAAATTTAGTTTCACAGAGCCAGACTAATACGTTCACGTTTTCCTGTTTTTTTTTTGTTTCACGGCTAAATGTGTCAGAAATTGTGAATCTCCTCATTGAGACTACTCATCAACTTGCGGTCATCAGACTGTCACTCTGCTCCAATATAAATGCTGATTTTGACTGGTCATTGGTCTTTGTGACAGTAACTGTCAAACCTGCCACCTTAGGAACGATTTAAATAAAAAGCACCACACCTCTAGCTTTGATATAGCAACAGATTAATCGCTTTTTGAATTTATTGTAGTTTTAAGTTGAGCTTTCGTGGCATTATGTTGCAAATGTAGCTGGTATTATATTCATAGTGGCAGCTGCTCCATGTCACCTTTCATGTTGGAGTCCCAGATGCTTCAGGATAAAAAGCAAAGTCCATCTTCTCTTACCCTGCTGACTCTCCATTAACATCTGGACAACTGGATTGTTAACGGATAGGAGGCATGAAGCATGGCAGAAACACTTAACGCAACTACTCTCTTCAGGCTCACCCAACTACACCCACAAGACCTCACAGCCACTTATCTTAGGTGTGGAATTATAGGCCTGAATTTGCAAATTATCCAGACAATTTGCCATCCTGAGATTTGCACTGTGGTGTATCAGAAGTTATTGCTAGCAGATGTCTCTAGTTATACTAAAGAGGCTTCATGGGAATCATCAACAAAACATAGTGGAACCCTTTAATCTATAAACGGCAAATACTGTAAAATCCCAAAAGTTTGGACTTTACTGAGAAGATGAGCACAAGTCAGCTTCTGTTCAAGATCAGTTTGACGGCACATCTGCACTTTGTATATATCAGCTTAAATCCAGTGTACAGCCTGCAGGTTATCACATAAAATATATATTTTTTGTGGATTTCTGCCTAAAGCAGTGAAGCAACAAGGGTTATGTGCAGTTTCATGAGGCTGTTAAAAGGAAAAGGAACACAGCCTTTATATTGGATGGTGCCACGAGACAGCAGGTTAAACCTTACTGTCAACAAATTTAAAAACACTTTACTTGATAAATTAAATAAATTCCTTCATTAAGATTAATCAGCAAGGGCTACAAAGCTCAGTAATTTTTATTACAAATTAATTAATCTGCTCTTGATTTATATTGGTGAACTTAAAGTACACAGAAAGTTAACATAGTAATTCGTCACAAGTTTGTCAAAAAACACTCTTGACTCCTACAACCATCTTAACAATCAGCAGCCACTGGCTCTTAAAAGTACTCGGAAAATTAAAAGATGATGGCCACAAAGTAGGAAGAGGCTAAAATAGCCTTTTCAGGCCGCCGTTTCCCCTATTTTTAATGATGTAACGAGTGACAGTTGAAAAGCTGATGTCAAAATGAAGAGTGAAAATCTAAGAGAACTTTCCAGAAAAACTGCTCATCAAAATGCTGTTTTGACTGTAAAGAACATTTAAAAAAGATTCAGCAGACTCTCGAGTTGTGGTGCACTGTTTTACTATGCAGGGACACCTGCATGGTGGAGTCTTTAGAAGAAAACCTTTCCTGCATCCTCACCATAAAACTGAAAGTCTGCAGCTTAATCTCTGAATAAGCTGGATGTATTTTCATAGAAATGGCAGCAAAACTATGTGTGGAGCAAGCACGGTTGAGATTTTCATCACATTCGTCACGTCTTTTCTGTTGTTCAGTACGGAGGTGGACTGATCATGTTTAAAGGTTTCAGAAGCAGTAATGGGTTGCAATGACACAAGGAACATTTTGCTGGCAAAGGGTAGAACTGGTTCACTTAGATATAATAAAAATCTGAAAGAAACGATTCATTTGAAGAGAGGTTACACACACGTTCAGCTTGGGTTAGGAGTACAATGTTTTGCATAATTATCGTTGGATATTTCATCTATTCTAACTTTAAATCCATATTTATCTCTTGATATTGAATAAAATGTCCAGAAAACACAAAATTTTGCAGTTGGATAAGAGCAAAAGAACTCTAGAAACAGAGCAATGTGCACTCTTTGTGTGGTTTTGTCACACACTGACAGTAAAGCTAAACAGTAAAGTTGCTGAGGTGAGAAAAACCGATTCTTACAGTCTTGGTAATAGAGAAATTAGTAGTGAGTGAAAGAGTAATAAAATTTGGAAGGTGACATGAGGGAATATAATCCAATCTTAACGTTCTCATTAATCTTGCTCCATTACTCTCTTTAATGAGTATAGGTCTGATGAGCTACCAGAGGGCAAATACTGCCTCAGACCAAAACCTCGAAGTCACACCAAACAAACTGTTCGCAGAAGATCCTTAAAGCAAAGCCATGAATAACTCTCTAAACACAATGTTGCTCTGCAATGATGTTGCCAAGTACTTTATGCAGCAACAGCTTGTGGAGAAATGTGAGAGAAGTCAACTCTGACAGAAACCTCCGGGAGCCTTTTTTTGTTCTGATAATAGTTCCAGTCAACAGAAACGGTCCAGTCTGTTGACTGAGCTGCTCATTTAATGCTCATGCATCAGGGGCATGTCGTTCATCATGAAATCACAAGGTCAAGATGTATGTCTAAGAAGGTCATTTGTTCATTTGGCAGTTTTATACCTTATTTCTCTGCCTTACTAAGTAATTTAGTGACATTTTGAAAGTACAGGATTTAGTTTAATTCTCACAATAAGCAAAAGTCTTGTGAAAACCCATAACGAGTCACGACTGATGTCTGGGCTTCTTAGTGGAGAGAGAAAGGATGAAACCTGCTGCAAAAACTGTCAATTCTGTACTACTGTAACAGTGTCCTTGTCTGTCATGTCCTTGTTTCACTGCTAACAAGTTATAGACCGGCTGTCAGTATGTGTCGAGCTCTAGATGACAGACAAGCCTGAACAGATGAATGCAGCTTTACGGTGTGGCTCACTGAATCTGGTGACATTGCAATGCAATTAAGAAAAATGTGTGCATGAAAATCTACGTGTGCACGTGCCTCTGCTCCTTCATCCTTCATTATGCTACTGTGCATGACTTTGAATGCTACAGACACATAAGGAAGTAACACATTCTCTTTCATGCCTTTCTGCGATACTACCATACAAGTTTTATGACAAGATTACTGATGATAAAACAGTTGCATAATTGATAGGCTAATATGTCACAAATAGGCTTTTTTCTTTACCACACTGACCCAAAGGAGAGAGTCATTAATGCACTCCACCTGAAGGCATTAAAGAAGCATAAACTGTGTCACTGATTTAGTTACTTTAAAAGAAATAAATGATCCACGTGAAATTGATCAGGACATTTTCAAAATGTAATCTTAATGCAAAACTAACAATAACAAGAGAAAAGTAACTGTTAAAATGCATTACCGATGCGAGAAAAACATATATTACTTAAATCAAACAAAAGTTGCACTAGTTAGGATTTTAATAATGAAAATACCATTTCCCCAGCAGCTCCTTTTGTATCACATTTCCTTAAATGTTATTTTTATTTAAAAAAAATTGAGCCATCAGGAAACTTTCCTTGCCCTCTTGGCAAGTTTAATGACCTAAGTTCATGTGACAGTCGATGTCGTGAATCAGACTTTGTCGGTGGCCATGGTAAAGATACGCAAACTAAAAGGTGCCTTCGTATAAAAATGCTTAAATCCTGCGAAATATGTTTGTACTCTTACTAAGGTGTTGCAGTTATCTAACATCTATTTTACCACTTCTCTGCGTTAAGTGGATGTGCTGAAGAGTGTCTCTTATACTGTAAAACTGGATGATGCATTTCAAGAGACAATGACAGAAGCTCCCACAATTGTACTGCCCGGAGAGGTAGTCATGGCATTTTGAAACATCTGACATCAGTAATCACATCTTTTAGGACACTGAACAGCCCCTAACCCAAGATATGCAAACTACTTGCCCCTAAAATATGAAAGCATTTGGAGGATTAATTTATACTGTCATTAATAAGTCACACCCAACTGTCTCAGAGGAGAAGAAGTGGAAGTTGTCCCTCCAGTGACCACTGAAGATGATGAAGTTGATGGATTGTGGCAGATGAAACCTGTGACAAGGTTCACTATGAAGTGTAAATCTGTGTTTGCTGTCTTTATGATTGGTGACATTATGGCTTTTAGTGGCTGTCTCCACTCTGCCTGTGAGGGCTACCGCAGCTCCACTCAAAGTCATTACTCATCTGCATTCATGGCGATGAACTGCAAACTAGCTCTTTGGGTCTATGTGCATACCATGAGTTGGGGAACAGGTGATAATGATAATAAAAATAATAATAAAAATACAGTAGGCTCTCCTTTGATGTGTAGTAGTGTAGTTATCTCTTTTTGAGAAAACTGTCAGTAATTAAGACTGTGCTAAGCTCTGTGGGATAAAAACACATCATAAACACACTGAGTGTGTTTTAGCTTTGATCATAAACTAGGGCTGCTCCCAAGTGAAAAAAATAAATGTGCAGAATTGTTGGATTTAGAATATTCTTGCACTATTTATTTTGAGGGATATCATGTGCACCATGCCACATGTGTCAAAGAGAGCCAGGACTTATTTATGTTAAAAAATATTCCAAGCCGTAAATATGAAGTGTTTTAAGCTCTAATTCAGGAATATTTCATCAGCACATAAAAATAACAGAAAGTTGAAACATGTGACACATTTTCATAACATGCACTAAATTTGTATAATTATTGCCTAGAATCTTCAGCACCACATTCAGTCAATGTTGTGTCTCATAAAAAGTTTTTATGTAACTACACACCATTACGTAAACCACATTTTATGACACTGGGTGGAGGCGGCTGAGAGATGACCTCTCTCATTTACAAACAAACAAAACCAGCAACAAACTGGCTTGCCCACTTGACTGTATGCAGAAAAAAAAACAAAATAACATCCCAGATGGCACTTTCACAAGCCTCCACTCAGTCCAAGATGATATCAGACCTGGCAACCATCAGCTGCTCCTGGCCGAGTCGCTACAAACTCCTTTAATGGAAGGGCCATGGCCTGTTTTTGCCTCTGCTCTCCCACAAATTTTCTATCTAAAACATCCTTTACACCCCTCTTCCACCCTCTCTCTGGTATTTATCACATTTTCTGCCTCACAAAGGCCTTTCAGCGAGCCAGAGAATCCCATCAGCCAGTAACACGCCGTGGCCACACAGAAAGCCGCTTTTGATTTCTGCTGGAGTGTCCTGAGCTTTGGAAAACTGACAAACTCACAGACACAATGTTGCTGTTGGAGCACAAAAGCACAGCTTAAAATCAATCCAGCACACACTGAGGCCTCGTCTGAAAACTTAATTATGTTTATGTAGGAGGAGGTGGCTGAGCCTGTTGGGAGGTCACAAAAGTTAAAAGTCAGTTACAGTTAAAATATGATCTATATGCTTTTAGATAATTAGTGAATAATAGTTTAAAGCACAGGTTAAAAACTATAATGAATTTAATCCTAACATTGCACATCTACATAAGTGTAGGTGCAGAAAGCAAAAGGACATTTTTAAATAAGTGGTTGCTAGCCTGTACATGGCAACCCCTCCTTCTGCCTGAAGTATATGTTTACAATTTTACAGTATACTGGCTAATCCTATTAATACGCCAAGTTAGTGAAAAGGTAAATTAACTAGATTTCTATGGCCCTTTTCAAGTCTTGTTGACCACTAAAATTATTTTAAAAGTACCATTCAGATATACAGCATGTCTGAATGAATAACAATTTTTTTCTTGTTAATTGATTTTACTTTATTGTAAACAAACTCACTAACCAATAAACACAGAGGCAATGTGGGGTTTAGTGTTTTCGAAATGAGCACCAGGGACACCAGAGACTGCCACCAACTGCTCCAACTTCTGAGCCACAGCCTCCACGGTGTTATTTATTTTTTTTTTTAATAATATAAACACTGAAAACTTTAAAAGAATTTTGAAAAGTCCAAGAAACAAGAAAAATTAATAAATAGTTTCTCACCGAATTAAGGTCCAGGCTATTCTGCACCCATTCCTTGGCATCATTGTATTCTTCTATCAGTCCCATGATGTACAATGTGTCCAGTGAGTCAATGATGGATGCTCCCCTCAGGCCACCTGAAAGATGCATTGAGACAAACACATTTCAAACAGAATGACGGGTCAAATTGTAAAAAAACAAACAGATATTCAAGAGTCGAAGGTGTAACCAGAGCAACAATTTGGAACAAACGACCAACTAAAGCTCTCCTCACTACTTTTTCCACTCTGACTTCTTAAGGCTTCTGAAATGAATAGAGCTTTAAAAGGTATGCTCGTATTCTCTCAGGCAATTATACAATTCTAGCATGTTTTATGGGGACTGAAAGAGTTATCATTCAATGTAATCACCCCCCTCTCCATTCTGGTGAGAGGAAATACCTTCCTCTCTTGGCTGACATTAAGGCTTCAGCTGTCGTAATTAGCATAGTATTGATGGTGCTCAGCTACAATCCTTGTAACCTTGGAAACAAGAAAAGGGATTTGTAATATAGGAGGAGTATCTTTGATACTTACTATAAATCAAAGTTAAGATTACAGCACTCTTATACATCCATTCTGTAAGCACATGCCAACACCATGCAGTTTCCTTAAAAGGGCATCACATTGAGGCTAAGCTATTTTATTTACTAATCCTTGAGGTTGTGAAGGAATCCACCCAGATGACATTTTGTTGATTTTTAAAAGGAGAGTTTTTAAGATTTTTTAAAAAACAGAAAAATGTAACAGTAAAATAAACAGCAGGGTGCAAAGCTGCTGACTTTCATAAATGGAGACTCTAGTTTGAGTCATTTGAGTTGAGTCTGACTAACCTGTGGGAGCATAATTGCTAAGTTTTCAAGTTACTTTAATTTACCTTTGTTAAATTTAGTCACTCTTTGGTAAAGTTCAGAGACGCGTCATAATCTTTTAGTTTCCTAGGTTACTGCAGTGACATATCCCGAAACAGTAACGCTACCAGCAGACTCAAGGCATCTATTTCACACATTGAAGGTTTTCTATCGAAGACGATTCATCCCTCTGTTACAGAATAGGAGTTCTTCAAAGGTAAGCAAGTACTGCCATTTAACCCCAAACCTTTAATGATCCAATTAACAACAGTAACTTGACAGCGGGATAACAAGTAAAACATAAAAGCCCCTCACATGCCCAGCTTCTGTAATTACAGCAGTGATGTTGAATGATAACACAAAAACAGCTTTGTGGAGCACACATGAAAGACATCTTTGCTCAGACTTTAAAAAGCATCCGCTGAAAAGCATCAGTCACGGTGACATTAAAGTCGAGTCATTTAGGAATCAGGCAGCAGAGGTGAAGAAAGAACTGACAGACTGACTGTTGGAAGCATTTAGCAGCTGGTCCGGGATTACACCTCGTTGATATGTCTCTTCCTTAAACTCTATGTGTGAAATCATGTGTGTTACCAGCTGCTGCGTATGTGAGTGTCCGTCTTCCTGAATCTCATTTAAAGCTCTTAATTTCTTTTCACAAACTTAATGAGAAATGCTAAGAGGTGTTTATTCCATCCTCGTGGCCTTATGAGAGATCGCTCGGCCTATTTTCTTATAACCAAATATTATGCTATTACTGCTGAACCTCACAGAAACAGCTCAGCACAAAGGAAAAAAATATATTATCCCTAATGAATTACTGTAAAAGAGTTGAAGGGTAAATTATAGTTTTGAGGTTTAATAAGAGGAAATGACTAAATCGACTGAATCAAACTGCTTGGAGGCTCAAGCCGTATATTTAAAAATGCAACAGAGTAGAAACTGACGTGGTTAAATGCGCGGTGTGATGAAAACCCTCTGAGAAGAACCTACCCAACAGTAGATGGCTGGATTGATCTGATGCAACCATTCAGCAACCTGGCACATCAAAGTCATCCCAATCAAGAACTAATTTTAGGTCTCACCAAATATGCAAATGCTAACCATACCTTTGGGCAACAAAAAACTAATCTGGAAATTCAAACAAGTCTCTTGGAACTCTGTCAGGATCCAGTTCTCTGCCGTCTTATAATCTTTCTTTGTTTCTAAATGTTATTGCATTGGTTTTTGTATGTAAAGTGGTATCTGAGAAAAAAAGATGAACAGAAAAGATTGACAAATTTTGCAGTTTTCCTTCAGAGCAAATTTAGCATCTTTTCACTTATGTTATAATTCTTTAAATTCATGCATTGTTCATTTCAATATCACTGCTTCCACTCTGCCAAATAAGACTGTAAAATACCCACACAACCAAACTGCAGACAGATAAGGTTAGTGATTGGCTTGGTGATTATAATGCAGCATTTCTGTAGATGTAGATGTAGATGTGCAATGTTAGGATTTCTGATTTGACAATTAGTTAAGAACAGAGCGAAAAGTTTAATATATTCTCACAGGACATGGTATATTCAACTTGCTACCTGTGATTTGTAACAATAAACACAAACCCATTCATGTATACACATGTGCACAAAAGAAATGGTACACCAGAAAAAGTGTGTGTATGTACTGTAGGCACACACAGTACATGGCAAGCCATTAGTACAACACCGGCTGGTGGATGTTCATCCATCATGGCTGTCACAGCCAAGTCAGCGTCGGTCAGCGGGGTTACATTACACAGCCTGGTCCGCATGATCAATTACTTTCTGCAACATGTTTATTTCATGATTTTACAGGCTTGACTCTGTTTCTATATTTTTTTTTCTAAAAGTATGAAGACACACACTACATTATTCAATTCCTCAGGGGATGGTTCAGAGACAATTTTTTTTTTACTCCAATTTCATTTAGCCGGCACAAACTGCAGGATATGCATACAAAATAGATGCTGTCATCTCTAAAATGAAATCCAAAGTTAACTGCAAATTCAATTGACTAAGTAAATTAAAATTGCAATATTGTTAAGGAGATATGAAGAATTAGATTTCAAAAAGTGTTTTAATACACCCATGAGAAGAGTCAAATTGGTGTTTCTCATTTTAGCATTTAAATCATAGCAAAAAGCTGATGGAATTAAATATTGAAGATGGGGTCAATATGGAAGCCACGCAAGAAACGTCAAAGTGAATCTAACTGATGCAGACGTTGGGATTCACATTAATTACGCTGCCCTGTTACCACTGGTTGCCAGCATCCAATTATCAATCACAAGCCCAATGAGTATCTTGTTAACTCTAATGCTACCTGGCACCAGAGAGACGGGGTTAGCGAGCCGACGTGTCTGTGTGATGTTAATGATATCTAGCTGTTTGTTACGCGAGGCACAGGCTTAGCAGCGCATATGAAGTTCACTGAGGAGAAGACTGTAGTTGAGTGGACTTTAGATGAAGAGCACAGACACAGCAGCTGTGGGTGAGAAGAAAGTGGATTTAGAGGGAGCAGGATTAAGATGGGTTACTGGGAAGAACATGAAAAAGGTAGTGAGAAACAGGGAGTGATAAATGTCACCCTCTCGATCAGGATGGGTTTTCAGGAAAGACTGGAACGCCAACTCTGTGCTCAAGTCTCCTGAAGGAAAATGTGACAGAAGATCAGGGAATATAAAAATATGAAAGAGGAGGGGGAGACTAATTGGTTATATTTTTAACTGCACCTTTTCTATAAACAAAAAATTAGCATTTACTCCAGTGGCAGAGCTGAATTTTACTGACTAACATGGTTGTGGTTCTAATCACTCCTGCATGTATATGCTCACCTTGATGAATGTAGAAGCTTTGCACGTGATCCAATATCCCTTCTTTTTGTAAAAAGGATATTTTAATACAGCCTAATTCCCCATAAAGCTGCTCTCATTCTCACCCCCCCCCCCCCCATTTTATTTGTTATGGTAGACTAGATGATTAGAACCAAACATGCACTCTCATTTCTAGCAGAGCGAGAAAGCAAACACCATGAAAAATATATTTTCATTAAAAAAAAGACAGGGAAAGAGGGATTCTGATCATAATGTATGTAACCAGCTAGAGAGAGATTATTTGGGCACAGTGCAAAATGTAAATGAAAATCGTGTAAATAAAATATTGAATGCATTTTGTTGAATGTTGAAACAGTTATGGTTTTGTGAAAAATACACACTTCTATATGAATGCCAGCAACACAACAGACTGCAGATGAGCTCAAATCCTACAGAGTGCACAGCACAGAAGTAAGACCATTTGGATTTTAAAACTGCAGCAGTTGGTGTTGTCAGTTTTATAACACTGGGGAAAAAGAGGTGACCCAGCAAAACAGTAAACACAACCCTGGCCCAAATTTCAAAATGTGCTGCTGGCATCAACTCCAAAATTAATATTTAAAAAAAAAAAACAAAGCAATAAAACAAACTCAATCAGTTCAACAGTTGAACTGATCTTCATATTGTTTTAAATAAAGGGTTAGCTGACTATTTCACACAGCTTTACAACTTTTTTTTGGATACGGTACCTAAATAAAAGATCCCTACTTCTACATCCTATACTAGCTACAAGATGAACAGTGAGTCAGGGAGACAAATCCCACTGATTAACATTGTAAAGACTACAAGTTACTTCACACAACAATGGTGGAGGCTTATTAGGCATTTTGAAATGAATCCTCACTTTCAATCAGGACAGCACAGTTTGTTCTTGTGTGGACAAATAGTGCCTCAATATCTTTCAATCTTTGGAGAAAATCTAGTCTTATGTCCCACAAAAAACGGAGTGGGCAGTTCTTAAGAGTGCAGTTAAAATTTCTGGTAGCTTTGGAGCTACAAACCACTCAGTCTTTCCATTCTTTTGTTACTCTTTTTCTATTCTTTCGACTGGGATGGGTTTAAAAATGTTTTAATTAATTTTCCAATCAAATTGATTCTCATTTGAAAGATCCAATATCAATTCATAAAATTCTAATATATACCATTTTTAGTATCATCTGCGTTAGAAATCACATGACAGATATTGAATTTAATTGGAAATCTAAATGAGTTGAAACCTTCTGAATAGGAACTGAATCGATTCAGGAGATCGGTTGCGATTCCCAGCTCTACTTTGGACAAGAAGAGGCTTATTCAAAGCCAGGTGACAGCCAGAGACAGAGCCATTCAAAGTTCTCTTTACTGAACTGCTTTGTTTAAATCATAAAGCTAAAATCCTGTGTGGCAGAAAACGATGAAGAAGGGAGGCAGAGAAAACAACCACACACAGGTTGCTGGACTGGCTCATGCTGTAGGTTGGTGCATCAAAGAGGAATGTAAAAATCTTCAAGAATCCATTTAGCATTCCAGCTACTGTTCAATGTAATTACAATGGTGTTTTCAATATGAATAACTCTAGATCACGTGATTTTTTTTAATCAGCAAATGGCATTATCATACATTGATGTCCTTAACCATAGCCACCACTGTGTTTCCATAAAGAGAAGTGCAACTCTTCTATGTTGTGTGAATACATCTGTATGAGCGCTACGCTGCCATGGCTACAAGAATCATGGATACAAATCTTCTACTTAGCAAATGTGCAGATAAACTACATCAACTACAAACACACACTTGTGGACTCACGGCACAACCGCTTATGAGAAAAGGACAAAATTAGATGCATTCAGCCATGATTCCCCCCCCCCCCCCTCTCACACAGCCCCCTTCACTTTCCCCATCGGTTTCTCCATTTTCACCATTATGGTAATCACCAGTCGAGCTGCCCTGCAGAAGAGCTTCCATCTGCTAATGCTTTGTGCCTTCCAGTGCATTTCCTTGGCAAGATAGAGGAAGGGACAGAGAATTGATACATCAAAGAATATTAGAGCCAGAGTCTAAATAAATTTGTTCAATTATGAGGCCTGCAGATGAAGAGACAACTGAGCCAGAGGCTTTGACAAGAATGGGCAGCAACATCCTTTTATTTCAGAGCTTATAATTGTTTAGTTAGACGGTGATGCAATAAGAAGACAGGAAATATATGTCAGAAAGACACTAAATCTGGATGCTAATACTTTCAACTAAACTGTACAAAGAGCTTTTTAGTTTTAGTAAACTTTTGATTTGTGATTAAAAAAATTAAATAAACGTTAATCCCAAATTGTCATACTACTGTTGGATCTTAAAGGATAAGACCGGTTTTTTGACATTGGGCCCTTGATTTCACATTATAACATGATGTTCTACTCACCCCTGCTTGTTGTTGGTCATTTGGAGCTGTTCCGAAGATATTCGAGAGGCGTCTGGCTGCTCTCTTGAGATATTCGGCCATGAAACGGTTTCCTATGGGCAAGTTTATACAGGCACAAACTATGCTTTTTATAATTTATTAATTACTGTACACTAGCACTGATAACGTGGAGGTGCGTCGCTTACTTAAAAAAATCCGGGTTACTGTAATTTTGAATTTTTGTCGTAAAGTGGGTGTTACTGACGTCATCGTCGTGCTACTGCCACCGACAGCCCACAGATCTGCTGCCTATTTATTCATTCGGCTAAAATTCAAAATTACAGTAACCCGGATTTTTTTAAGTAAGCGACGCACCTCCACGTTATCAGTGCTAGTGTACAGTAATTAATAAATTATAAAAAGCATAGTTTGTGCCTGTATAAACTTGCCCATAGGAAACCGTTTCATGGCCGAATATCTCAAGAGAGCAGCCAGACGCCTCGCGAATATCTTCGGAACAGCTCCAAATTACCAACAACAAGCAGGGGTGAGTAGAACATCATGTTATAATGTGAAATCAAGGGCCCAATGTCAAAAAAACGGTCTTATCCTTTAAGGTGGACTTTTATTTGACTAATAGGGCATTGTTGCTTAAAAAGACATATCCCTTTGTCCAAACAATTTCCGAATCATAATATAACATTTCTATGTCCATGTGAGCTTTTCGGAAGGCTGGTTGAGCTTCTGTGGGCGTCTTGGTGCTTCTTTTTTTGCCTGGATATCTCTAGACATAATCAAAATAAATGACAAATTGTTGAAAATGGGTCAACATGAACATTCTGGTGGAAAATATGTAGAAAAAAAAATAGCCCTTTTGAGGCATTTGACCTTCCAACTAAACAGTGAATCAAAAATGCCAAAGTGGTCAAGAACAACTGAACAGTATCGACATTTTATAATGAGGATTTAAGCGAGGAGTGACCTTGAAATTTTTTTTTTTTTAAATGATTATCACTATTAAAATAATAAACCATTTTAGGTTTCAAAACTGCAGCTTTCTTGCATGCACAGTTGAGCAGTAGTTGGTTTATGAAAAAAAAAAAAAACGGTATATATTGCATTTGGGTAAAATGAACAATATGCTACAACTGTACTGCCATCATTGCTTATGTGCTGTTGCTAACACTAGCAAACTTTTCTTTTAGGAACCTCTTACATCTGACAATATTTTTTGGAACCACCAACGTGAGTGAAACTTGTGTTGCTTGATATCCCCATAGACTATGACACATGAATTTGGCACAGACATGGACATTTTTTAGTTATTGGTAGCCGCATGTGATGTTTTTTTGATCATTTTTTTTATTTTTTTTATTGTGTGTTGTTTTTGTTATGTACAAAGTATACCTTTTTTTTTTTTTTTTTTTCCTGTTACTACTGAATTTGTGTTTTGGATAATCATTTGTGGAGAAGATGAACAAAGAAGAGAAGATGAAAAAAGAAATGCTGGAATAGAGTTCATTAAGCAGCATGTAGGAAATGCATCTAAAACCGGGCCTCGGTACATGCTCAACTAAAGTGTTTCTTTTACAAACGAGGTAAAGCCTCACACATGCTAAATGTTCAGTTTGCAATTAGGTTTAAATCTGACATGACTGGCTTTACCAAGGATTATTAATAAACTGTAAAAGTGTTAAAGACTAACTATCCCATCAGCACACTCCAACACAGAATAATCTGATCACAAACAAACACAAACACTGTCCAGACATGATTAGTGAGCCTCCAGACTTCAAGCTGCACACACGTCAATCTAATTGCAGCAATTTAATTTGCCTCTCTGGGAAAGCGTGGCGTGTCAGCACAGCATCCCTGGCTGATATGACAGCCGCTCAGATGAGATTATACAACGCATACTACGCTATCGAACCCAGCTTCTCCAAAAAGCTTCGTCTCGGATTGATCAATAGACAAGGCAACACAGTGGGAAAGGAAGGATCGCACATCTGATGCTCTGTAAACCCACAAAACCTGACTGGAGATGGCATCTAAAGATAGAGGGCTCAGATTATCAGATGATACACAAAAACGTCAGCTGAAATATCCTGCAACGTAAGGTATATCTGAAGAACAAATAAGAATAGTGAAAAAAGGTCTAACATATTCTCCAGCGATTGAAAAGACATTTTCAGCAGCGAATCCGTGTGAACCTTTCCAACTTGCAAGTTAAATCTGGTTGCATGGTTAAAGCCTGGGAAACATTGCCATGTTTTATATCCAGAAGATGGATATAAAACATGGCAATGCTTCCCATCCTGCACAAAATACTAAATACTCATCCCAACGGAGCTTTACAGCTCACTAGTTGCGCACTGAAAAATGTGCCGCCCAGCCTATTTAGGGGAGGTGTAATAACCTGTTGACAAAGAGCAACCGTCAACAGGAGAAATTAAACCAGCTATCTCAAAAGAGCAGCGGCTCTGCTTCATTTGATCAGTACTGCAGCCATTTAAAAGTCGTGGAAGAACCTGGAACCAGTCAGGTTTGTGTTTACAGAGTGCATCTATGGTCGACGTTTAAATGAATGTGCAACGATGTGTATCAAGTTCACGTCAAACAGCAAAGAAAATAACAAAGGCAATTTCAGTGGAATGAAACAGATCATTTATAAAATATTTCAATAAAGTTAAAGCAGGAACTGCTCCACTTTTTAGATCTGAACTAAGTCAATTTAGATACCATTTAACCTGACAGGAACTGCTGCTTGCTCACCTGCAATTTCACACTCAATTACAAAGGAAATGCAAACTTTCTAACAATATTTCCTGGGGGAACTCAGCAGCAGTTTCTGTCACTGCTTCAACCCTCCCTCTGATTCCTTTTATAACCCTTTTCTGTTTACCGGATGCCAAACTTCCAATTTTATACAATTTCACGTACTTTGCCACCTCCTTCCCTCCACTCACCTCTAAAAGTTAAGCAACACCGCACAGAGCCTGACTGCCAACTTGGATTTGCTTTTGCTACGGATACCTGCCAGTGAGACAAGGGAAAAGTATTTCATACTCAGATAGGGCAGGATGATAAAGAGAAAGTGAAGCATGTGAGCCTGTGTGTGTGTGTGTGTGTGTGTGTGTGTGTGTGTGTGTGTGTGTGTCTGAACTTAAGAAACACTAGAGGCTACTGAGATGGGTATTCTCCCAAAGCTGGCACTAATGCTCCAAAGTAGGGTGCTCAGTGTGCCTGTGTGAGGGAGAGAGAAATGCCAAGAAACCAGGGAAGGAATATTGTTAAATCTAAATAATTATGTGTTTTCATACAACACAGAAAGGCAATGTCTGAGAGGCTGCTGGCAAACGATAAATAAGCATAGAGACATAAACAAATTGTTCCTATTGTATGTGTCTGACAGAAAGGGTGTGAGGAGAGTTTAAAAGTGGATTTCCACTGAAAAAAAACTGAAAGACAGTCAATGAAAAGTCGGGCATACATGGGGGCACACAGAGGACAGGTATTTATTGTGCGACTTAGTGAACATTTCAGCTTAAGAATAAAGACAGGACGCAAAGCTAAAAAAAAGCCCTGTATATTCATAGTCCCAAAAATGACTGAATGAATGCAAATCTGCTCCTTAATACAGCCATAAGCCTAAGAGCTTGGCAAGGAAAGACTGATTAAAACAGCCAAGCACTGATTACTCCACACCAAACAGAATGTCACAAGTTGGACAGAAGCCATGAGTAACTCTGGATTCACGTCATCAGACTGATCGTTGGTTACTTATGACAAACTCTGAGTTCAACGATCCCAAAATCAAAAGCCAAGAAGGAGCAACATAACGGGTTTGTGGCCTCATCTGGATTCAGAAAATGTGACCTTCCCCCTTGAATACATCAGTCTGAGATTGAATCATTACAGTAGCATAGAGGACAATCCCTTATAATCCTCCTGCTTCGTCATACATTTTGCAACCAGTTTTTCCATCATCTTGACTATAATCCCTGCACAGAGGCTTGATGTTGTGCTTATGCTCACTGTAGGGAACTTATTCTAATCCAAGGGAAGAGCTGAATTAGGTGACGATGATCAAAGATGGATTTGCTTTCATGTTGTCATGTGCCTTGCTTTGTATTGCTATAGAGTGGTTTTAACAGGTGAGGGAAGAAATCTTGTCAAAAAATGTTTTAAATGTCATGACTAACCTGGAAAAGCACGCCAAAGATTACCAAAAATGAAAGAAAATGAACCCACTTTCCTCTGGGTTTCTATTTTTACAAAACTTCTCATGATCTTCACTAAGCTATGTTTTCCTAATGCCGTCACAATCTCTACTACGAGTGAAACACTGGCCCACTTTGACGAAGCTGTGATCGCTGTGCTCTCTGGGCAGTTGCCATGGTTTCAGAGCCAGCTGATGCAGATCTTTCCAGAACCTTCATTACATATAGCAGGATGAAACCTGCTCCGACAGCAGGTTTGCCCCCAGAGTACATTACTAGAGGCTTACTGTCAAGTTTGTCATCTCCCTGGACCTTAAGGACTCCAGCATGCCACAGCAGTTAGAGAATAAAGAAACGGAGGAAATATTTTGTCATAAGTTTCACTCAGTTTGGGAGTGAACAGTCTTAAATAGGCTATAACATACATAGGAACGAGCTTTGTCTCCTAAATTTCACTTACAATACTAAGTAGTGTTTTAAGACATGGTTCCAGCATATAACCTTAAGAAGAGCATTTTAAAAGAACAAAAGGAAGTTCCTCTTTAACGCCCAATCAAATTGCCATCAATTTATGAACTCTGTACGATCAATGGTTTTAACAGTCTGTTTCTCAGACGCAATTGGACCCATTAAAGACAGACTGTGCTTTTCCTGAATAGAGGAAGAACAGCACTGAGTGTGCAGGTGACTCAGTGGATCTTAAAATAACATGCAAGAGCTTCGTAAAATCAGCAAGCAGGCCAACGAGCTCACTCAGACTCACCTGTCAGACGTTATATTAAAGAGAATGATTTAGAAACTGTTTGGAAAAGCGCAAACACTGTCAAAAGGTATATGGTGGTTGACTGGATTAACTATTTGTCAAACATAATATATCACGTTAAAGGCTTCAACCCCAACCAGAACAACAGAGTGGAGCTTACTGGTAAACAAAGCTACACTCTAATCCAAACCATTTGAGAGAAAAGTTAAACATTTTTCCACGCTCTTCTTTCAATAAATTTACCCTCCAGTTCTGCTAAATTGCCATACTACAGTCTGGACCTTTCACCGATTTAAAACATTATGGGCATCATGAACATCATGAACCGAAGACTGTTGACCAGCTAGAAAACCATATCAGACAAGGATGGGGCCAATATTCCTCTTCCAAAGGTCCAACAAATCATCTCCTTTGTTCCCAGATGTTTGCTGACTGCTGGTAAAAAAAAAAAAAAAGGAAAAAAAAAAAAGGGGGGTGGGGTGCTCCACAGTGGTAAACATGGTCCTGTCCCAACCTTTTTGAGATGCGTTGCTGCCATCGAATGTAAGAGGAGCCAATATTTTTCATGAAATCCTAAAATGTCTCACTTTCAAAATTTGACAAAAGCAAATATTGCTTTATGAATTTTGTAAATTCATAAACCAATAAAATTCTTAAATCATTGCGTTTTTTATTTACATCTTTACATCCAAACCTTTTTAAAACTTGGGTTGTTTAGACAGTTGCTCCAAAGAGGGTTAAGGCCCAGATCTTGGTTTGTCACCGTACACTGGTCACTATGGAGACATACGATTACATCTTAATGGAACAGATAGAAATGGAAGGTGGGTGGGTAGTCGCAACCTTCTCTCTGCTTGTGATTGCAAAGTGACAGGTGGCGACAGGCATCATTTGCAAAGCCCTTCGTTTAACCCTAATGACAAGAGAGGCAGCCACTCCCTTCTCCCGCCTTCGCTAACCTTCACAATGCCCTCTTCGTGACCGGGCACAAGACGCACTGGGAAGTAATTGCGAAGGAGGGAAACCTGTCTACTCTGTCTAATATGTGGGTGGAGGGGAGAGCACGCAATTGTTAGTGGAAGCTGTTGCCAGCTGAGTGCTTTTAATAAAAATGTTCCTATAATAACAAAAAAAGGAGGAGTTTGCATGAGAAAGGAGGAACATAAAGTTAAGTGTCATGTTATTCTAACAGCAGCAGTAATCATAATGTTCGGATGCATGCATGTTTGAGCTCCTTTTGAGTCCCTTTTAAGCAGCACTTTCTTTGACTTTCTTTGCAATTGTGCTGCTTCAGATCAATTAAGGAGCTCTGTTGATGCCATTCTTGCTGTAAATCTTTTTTTTAAAAATCATGTAAAACTGTTAAAGAGACCCTAGGGACCCCCAATTTCTGCCACACCTCCAGCCAATAAAAAATAAATACCCACGGCTTCATCATTTGTGTCATTGATCCAAGTTAAATCAAGTTTCCAACGATCTCTTCACTCTGTTTTCCACCATATAAGAAGCCCTGTTGGTGTTTAACATCATCTAAAAGGACCCAAGGGATTTTCTCAGATTCTACTGGTTTTAAATGGTCTCCATGCTGTGAAAGAAAGGTGAAGGGTTCAGCTTGCGTCATTCGAAGCAGCTCATTTTGCACGCCAGGACAACTCTCAGCAAAACCTAGTGACCTCATGCTCTTTAATTGCACCTATTGGGATGAAGTGTGACAAAAGGAAAAATTGAGGGCAAAGCAGGGTGATGAAACAAACTTAAAAAAAATAAAGCAATAAATAGTCATGAAACAAAGGCAGACAAATAGAAACCCATGTGTAAAAAGAGGTCTTTACTCTTTCCTTTGTTGCAGATGGGGAGAAAGCTGGGGAGAAATTCTGAGTAACAGCATGTGGCCAATCCCCTTAACAGCCATGGGACATCTATTGTTGATGAAAAATATCTGGAGGGAGGGAGGGGGAGCTGTAACACCTAATGTAATGTTCTCTCTTTTTCAGTGCAATCACAAGTCTTGTCCTCAGCATCTGTTGAGACTACGGGTTTGGCCTGGCATTAAATGTGCCATGTGCTTCGGTTAGTGACCCAGATAAGCAGACACAGGGGTAATGACGTCATTCATAGAGGGATGAGCATCTCTTTAATCCTCCACTTAGGCTGTAGGATTGGTTTGCTTCTCACTTCTAAGCAAAAGGAGAAAGTTCAACAAGAACTATAATAATGCTCGTAAATGGATCTAAAATGACTGAGATAACATCGATGACCAATATATTCTAAAGTGATCACAGTGCTACAAGACAGCCAACTGAAGTACACTGTTAAAGTACAGCTCACTTTAGGTACCACACGTACATTCTGAGCATGAGAAAACTGTCAAAATAGCACCAAAAGTTGCAGTTGCTCAATTTAGAGATGGTTGACCCCACCAAATACACTAATTATGAAGCGGAAAAAGGGAATTATTATGATGCCATCCATTTTCTGAACAACGATAGATAAAATCTGTCAATTCTGAGCTTTACATATTGCCCATAGTCCATTATTATCCGTCTTTAGGCTGAGATGACCTTTAGATATTTATAGCACAGACATTTACTTCCTATAAAACCTCCCAACCAACTCTTGGGAAAAAAAAGAAAGAGGAAAAGTTATTTCCCAAAATGTCAAATAACTCCTTCACAGGTAACACAAGGCGATTCTTTAAAACCAAATAAACTTAGAAAGGATTTTTTGTGAACTGAAGTAACAAAAAAAGGATTTGATTTTAGAGTCTGTGATTGTTTGTAAGGAGTTTTGTGCCAGGAGGACCTCCACTTTAAACCTCACAGGAGGTTAGCGCAGGAGACCAACTAATATCACTTCCACCTCATCACAGAAGCCAAAAGAGAATATAAAACAAGTCTTAGGTTTCAAGGACACAAGATGGATATGCTGAGATCACTTGAGGGACCATTCTTGAGCGTTTTTCCCAGACTGGAAACAAAGGCAGAGGAAGAAAAACGTGTTCTGGACATTGTCCAAGAGCTGCCTCTTCATGATCAGCTTTGTTTTCAGATCAGTGAAGCATCCCTGCTTCTAAGGTACATAGTAATAAAACATTAATAACATAAACAAGCTGTCTGCTCTGATTTGTTGCCAGCTGTCTGGCTGTTAAAGTCTCACCTGCTTCTCAGACCACATTTACACTAATATTTTGCATTTTAAAGATGATTTTTCTCATCTGGACCAGGAGAAACTGAGTATTCTGGGAATGATGACACAAACATCCATGTTCATGAATTGACAACTGTCCTTACTTGATTAATCACGCCCCCTCTTCCCCCCGGCAATCACAACCTTGTGTCACTTGTGCCTCTTTATCAGCCTAATCAATTAAATATCCTGTATTAATCTTTCTCACTGCACTCTTCCTCCATCATATTCCCTACAGCTAAACAGCCAACCTTCTTGACGGACCTGGCCGGTGTATACAAGGTGTCAAAACAATCTCTGGACAGGGATTTATTTTTTTTCTTTTGTGAAAAGCCATTTTATATGAAAGCATGTTTGTATGAACGCAGCCTGAAGGTGATCCTCTTAAATTAAAACATACATACTAAGCATTAGCCGAATAACCTCACTCATATGATAATGATTCAGACCACAGGGACCACAGCTTAAAAAAGGGGTGAAGAATTTTTGCTTTGATTTACTCATCTTCCCTTGTTGTGCCAGCTGTGCCAGTTCAAGGATCCAAATCAGCATCTTCTTTTAGGAAACTAAGCATGCAGCACTTCTATGTCCTATATATTAGCTCGTCGGAATAAAACCCTTTTTGTGTTTAGCATCATTTAATTTCAGGCCAAAGGCTTTCTGTCATCTGGCTCCGAGATAAATTGGAAATATAAAACCATAGCTGCTTTAGTTAATGCCCTCAACCATAAAAATGGGGCAGAAGAACTCTGGGGGC